>NC_052149.1:75623253-75939856 GCF_902713615.1 Scyliorhinus canicula | reverse complement strand
TTTCTCTGTGACAAGTAACGTGTCTGAGTCCTGCACAAAAACGTTTACAGCAACCTCACAGTGAAGTAAACAGACCCAGCACAATGGCTTAATTTTAAGTCAATTAGCCATGGATGGTTCCAAATTCTCCTCCTCTTTGAGACAAGTTGGTGTTATTGCCACTGTATCATATTTCCAAGTGATGACTTGTGCCTGCCGCTCACTGACCTTATTTACCATACTGTGTGGGCTTATGTGCACGCACTCCCAAACCCATTTGAATCTGCCTCACATTTCCCTCTGTCTAATCTCTGCTATTTCTGAACCACTCTCTACTGGAGAGCTGTTTCTCTCCCAGTCCTCTGTGCACCTCATTCTCCTCTTGAATCTTTCATCTTGATGTCTACCCTTGCCAAATTAATTCAGATGCCCACCCCACAGTGCTAATTAATCTTCCTGTAAGGATTGTAGAGGTGCAGTCTGTCTACTTTTGTCCCAATATCCCAATCTGAACTCCTCCCTCCTGCACCAAATGCTCCATGTGTAAATCTATTTATCCTGCTATTGTAAATTCACTCGTGTGTGGCACTGGGAGTATTCAAGATTCCTACTTTTTGAAGCCTGCTCTTTGATTTCCCTCCCCCAGTCTCCTAAAACTTTGACTGCAGGATCTCAAGCCTTTTCCTTCCTGTGGCATAGATTCCCA
Source organism: Scyliorhinus canicula (assembly GCF_902713615.1). Lineage (NCBI taxonomy): Eukaryota > Metazoa > Chordata > Chondrichthyes > Carcharhiniformes > Scyliorhinidae > Scyliorhinus > Scyliorhinus canicula. The sequence goes on along the minus strand of NC_052149.1, from coordinate 75,939,171 downwards.
TTTGAACCACAAATTCCGTACATTACCCTCCCCCCCTCAAAATGTTCTGCACCCTCTCAGTAATGTCCTTTAGCGTGACACCAGGGAGGCAACTCAGTACATGGGACTCATGTTGCAGGAACACACATCTATTCCCCCGACGATCAAATCCCAAATTTAAACACGTTGCTATTAATCACTGTCTGAATGAGCTTTTCCTGTTGTTTTTTTAACCAACTCACATCATTCTGTCTGCAAGAGATAAATATTAATGTAAGATTCAAATGGATCTCTGTTGTACCGAAGCGTTCCTCTGTCTTTCTGCCATGTACAGATAGATCTTTATCGGCAGAATATTGGTTTAATTCATTACTCAAACAATGTTTGCATCTTGTCACAATGAGAAAAAGTTGAAGTCAATCTCTGCCCCATCTTGATTAACCTCCTGGGAGGCTGACATTACACCAATATCCAAAGCAAAATACTGCACATGCTGAAAGAAAAACAAAAAAATGCTGTAAACGCACAGCAGGGCTGGCAGCATCCTTGTTGAGAGAAACAGAGTTAATGGACGCGATTTGACTAAAAGAAACCAGAATCCGTCCTGGGTGGGAATTGAGGGGCCCTTCCCGGCGCTTGTAGTGCCAGGAACAGCCCCACTATCTAACGGCATTCTGGGTTTTATTTGGTCCCTAATGGGGAATTCCCCGCCGAGGCCACACTCAGCCACACATCCTGTACTGAGGAGCTCTGCTTTTTAAATGGCATCCCAATCTCTCGACCTCCCGACATGGCCTCCGGACAACCCCAACTCACCTATAATTGGGTCCTCGCACCCCCACTGCACCCCACCTCAGGCCACCCTCAAGCCTGATCCCTAGCGTGGGCAAAATGCCACTGCCTTGGCATCTGGGCTCTGCCATCCTGGCACACTGGCAGAGCTCTTGCCCCATTGCCTCTGGGCAGGGTGGCACCTGGCTGGCACTGACAGGGTGCCAAGGTGGCGATGCCAGGGTCCCAGGCTGGCAGTGCCATTGTTCCCAGGTGGCACCAACGTGCCACCCTGCCCAGAGGCCAACCCAGATCCCCCCCCAGTGCCATTCTGCCTGGTTCAGGTAGGGGGAATCAGCGCTAAACGGTGCCCATCTGGGGTCTCCTAAGCAAGGCCGGTGGATGTCGGGTGGCTGTTCCATCTGGCGTCAGCACGGTTAAGTGAGTCTCTAAACTCACTTAACTGTACGAGACTGGGTCTTGCCCGTTGTGGGCGGTATTCGGGTCGAGATGTCTCATGACATCTGATTCGATCTCGATCGGTGTAATGACTGTTGGGGGTCCCGGAAGAGCTCTCCCAGGATCTACCTGCCATGTCCTGTTCCAATTCTGCCCCAATATTTCAGGTTGAATATGATTCTTCATATATTGAATAGTCATATTCGACTCAAAATGTTAACGTTGTCCCTATTCCCTCAATGTGTAGTTAATCTGTGGCCACATGAAGTGAATCATGCAGGTGTGTGCTGCCTATCCCTACAGCAGCTATGATGCCTGTGTACTTCGACATTCCCAGATACCGTATCTTTTTGTGCCAAGGCCACAAATTAGTGGGTGGATCCTTGCTGATAAGGACTAAGAGAGTTCAATGCCAGTCACAACACAAGAGGAATCAGAGCAAAGTATCGGTCTGCTGAAGATGCACTTCCGCTGCCTTGATCGTTTTGGGTGAGCTGTCCAGTGTGACCCAGTAAAGGTGTCACATCTAGTCATTGTGTGCTGTGACCTATTTAACATGCATAAGGATGACATCATGGGCCCAGAGGAAGAACAGGAGGCAGAAGCCTCATCTGACGAGAATTATGCAAAAGTAGAGTGAAATGGAAGGGGATCCACCTCAGGCGTCACTGTCAATGTCTGTGATGTGGAAATTAATGGAGGCACCTCATACTGACCCGCTTCCAACCACCTGGTCACCATTAAGTGATATACAATAAACAGCCTTGCCCTTTTTCCATGGATGGCACATGCTGTTGTAATGAAGCACTCACATCACTCTTTCTCTGTCATCACACAGAGGATTGCATCTCAATCTGTGAGCAAGATGCCAGTGCCCCTTTAGCACATGATATTAAACATTCCACATTGCTGAAACGGAAACATCATGTAGCCCTCAGATGAAAAAAAAACACACACTGAACAAAGCACAACATTTGAATGTGACACTAACGCTCCTTTCTTAACACAATTATGTAAACACCACTGCTACTTTACTGTGTGAAAACCAACTTTCTGAAATGCATCTGCATGTTATGGAAAGGTGCATCTCCGATATCTATAGATGTGGAGGGATCAAGCTGCTGCTGTTGCATTCTCTACCAAGTTGTCTTCTGTGGTAGCCCAGGATTGGGGAGGGCCGAAGGCTATCCTGCAACATTGCAGGCGAGTCCTCTGTGACCACTGCTGCTGAAGGAGTTTGAGCCCGTGGCAGTGGAACTTGGGAGTTCCTGACAACATTCAGGAGTGCCTTGAGAGGAACCCTTAGGCTGCAACTCCTCCAGATTCTCGGTGGAAGAAGGCACTGTTCTGCTGACCAGGGGCATTGACAATCTGGAAGAGAAAATATATTTAAGACAGTTCTATGGGTATCCTCCTTCGATGGTTCAGTTAATAAGCTCCTAGCCATTGTGGAATTGGACTGTACAAAAAGTAATAGGTTTGACCTCCAGTCTGTGTAAAACACTACAACTAGTCTGTGTCCCTGAACTAGGGGTCCTTGTCTTGATCACTGTCCGATGACTCCTGCTGTAAGAGTCATAAGTGAGAAGTATTTGGATTCCATGTCCAATAAACTGTCACCACTTAGCTGTTCCCCTTGTCCCCAGTTCTTGTTTGGTGGAATTCCTGAGAAGCAGGACTTGTACCCACCTTCGAGACAGTGACACTGCCTAACTTTCCAATGAGTGGCTCATTGCCAAATCAAAGTTCCAATGAGCAGACAGGAAAGGTACGAGATGACAGTCCTCGGGGACCAACTCCATATTCAGCACGTACCTTGCCTAGTCAATTAATTTTTTTTGGATACACCATTACTCCTTTTTATGGTTGTGAACTCTGGCCGGATGGATTGTAGGAGGTTTCATCCCACCCCCTCCATCCTTCAACTGCTCTGCCTGACATCAAATATCCAATATTGTCTTAGTCAACAAACCAAAGTGGTCAAAGAAAAGAAACAAACAATTGGAAATGCTCTGAGGATTTTTCTCTCCTGGGTGCCTTACAACAGTATCAGGAGATTGTAAGCTTCTGGACAACCCTGGAAAGTTGTCAACCCTTTAGAGCACTGGATGTTTGAACCCAACAACCTGGCCCCTGCAAACAGCACTTGTCCAGTGAAAATTGCAGGAAACAAATTGGAGAATACAGCGCCCTCATTCACATAATTAAACTTGCCAATCTAATAAAGAAAAGCAGCAGGATTCTCCGTCGGCGGGATCCTCCACTTCACTGACAGCTCACCCACGCCCATAGGTTTCCCAGTGGCATGGGGTAGCCACAATGGGAAACCCCATTGACTGGCTGCAGGAACGAAGAATCCCGATGCCAGTGGGGGTGCCGGCAAACGGGGTTGGTGGGATGGCGAATCCTGCCCAATAAGTCTGCTTTTCAAGAGCACTTTTCATGACTTCAAGATGTTGTAACGTCGAAACTTCAGCAGCCAATTTGTGCACAACGAGCTCCCACAAACAGGAATGTGATAATGACCAAACAATCTGTTTAATTAATGTTGATTGAGGGATAAATATTGACCAGGATAACACAGAGCTGACCTGGGTCATTGACCTGTGCTCTTTGAAATGGTGCTATCTTGGATCTTTTGCTGTCAATTTCCAGCTGAGCACTTCAAAATCACGCGAGTGTGAAGTGGGGCAGAGTGATTGGAATGCAATTTGCTCTCTTTGAAGCGGTTGATGTTTATAAACATCGTGGTTTGGGCACTTCAGAATTACTCAACCATGAAGGAAGATAAATGAAGTAATGCTGACGGCTGTGTGTGTGTGTGTGGAAGCTGTCAATCACAGCCCAGTGAGGAAATCACAGCCCAGTGAATGAATGGCTTGCAGCTCAAGGATCTGAGGGGTTTAAACACAGGTTGCTGCTTTCTCTTTCCAGTAATTGACCCCTGGTGCTTCCACCAGCAAGTGTATTACCCAGGTGAGTAGTACAACAGTTATTTTTTCACCGCTCTTAATGAACTCCTAACTTCCAGACAGGGGTTTCTTTTCTGGGGGGTCAGTGATGGGGGTCTCCTTATTTAGGGGGTCTCTTTGGGGGGTCTCCCTATTTAGGAGTCTCTGTGGGGAGATTCCCCTACTTAGGGGGTTCGGTGGGTGTCCCCTCATTCAGGGATTTTGTATGGGCGGCATGTGGCGCAATGGCTAGCACTGGGACTGCGGCACTGAGGACCCGGGTTTGAATCCCGGCCCTGGGTCACTGTCCGTGTGTAGTTTGCACATTCTCCCATTGTCTGCATGGGTTTCACCCCCACAACCCAAAGATGTGCAGGCTAGGTTGATTGGCCATGCTAAATTGCCCCTTAACTGGAAAAAGAAAAATAATTCGCAACTCTAAATTTATTTTTAAAAATTAAACAATTAAGGGATTTTGTGAGGACCACAAAGAGTTCAACACGAGTTTGTGACACAAACAAAACTTAACTTTATTTACACTAATATTCACACAGCACCAGTACTTTGCTACTGGTCTTCTTTCTAGCCAGTACCTAACTGGCCGGCCCAATTTTTACAAGCGAAAGTGTTAGCGATTGTCTTGCCCCCTTATTGAGGGAGCTCATATTTCCCAAGAGCCAATTCTCCCTATCCAGTAGGGTCAATGGGGGGGGGGGGGGGGGGGGGGGGGCAGGTCTACCCGGTACTTGGGGGGGGGGGGGGGGGGGGGCAGGTCTACCCGGTACTTGGGGGGGGGGGGGGCAGGTCTACCCGGTACTTGGGGGAAGGGAGGGGGACTCAGAAATTCCAGGGGTGGGGGCTAATTTGCCATTGGGGGTCTGGGTGGAGGGGGCTGATTTGCGAAGTGGAGGGGGGGGTCGCAGGCCGTGGGACTGCGCTATCGAGCCATCCATTCAAAATGGCAGCCAGATAACGGGATTCCTCCGGGAATCCTTCGTAATCCTCACTATGAATAATTGAGACATGGCTGGCATTAATAAAAAATCAGTAACTAATAGGAGGAGATTGGTATGGAACACAAACACTGGCATTGCTTTGTCTCTATGCTGCCATTTCAATGTAAGATAGACTTAATAACGTCTAACTAAAAGGATAAGAAGTGGCAATATAGCCAAGTACTGAGAGTAGTCAAACCTATTGAATAGTAGCTCAGTATGAATCTATGCCTACGCAAAAGGACTTTTAAAAAAATAAATTTGGAGTGCTCAATTCATTTTTCCAATAAAGGGGCAATTTAGCGTGGCCAATCCACCTAGCTTGCACATCTGTGGGTTGGGGCGAAACCCACATAAACACGGGGAGAATGCGCAAACTCCACACGGTGCCGTGAGTCTGCAGGGCTAACCCACTGCGCCACCATGCTGCCCTACACAAAAGGACTTGAGGCAAATATGGATTTTCATAGAATTGCATTGAAGACACACTTACAGCAACAGAAGATAAAAATACAAAAGGAAAGATAAAACAGCAAGGCTACAATTGTTTCTCATCCATGAAGAGGAAGAAACATGCATTCAGGCACATTGCAAAGAGCCAAAGTGAAAAATATTTGAGAGATTCAAAAATGATTTAAGGGGTCGTCCTGAAACTCTGCTCATGTTACACTTGTTCTGTTTCACAAACACTTGGGGAATCCATCATCAGGCTGGGTTGGTGAAATCTGTTAGGCTGTGTATATGTTACCATCACAGTCCTTACAAGGATATGGTTTTAAGTTTCTCAGCATTTATGCTTCAGCCGTGTCAGGTTTAAATCTTACAGTGCAAATATTTATGCTCGAGGCATTTGTGTGAAATTCAAAACAACCCTTCAAAGCAAGAAAAAAGTATTAACAGAACTAAAATTGATTGCTTTTGCAACAATACCTGTATTTGTAGGCTATAAGGATTTTTAAAGTCAAAGCTCAATAGCGTGTTTACTTTAGGGTTTTTTTGTGAGCCTGTATTTTCCTCTTTGTTCTAATTTGATCCTCTCCTCCTCCTCCTGTCCACCTGTTCTGAAAGCATGGACGAGGGACTTCAGTCAAATGAAAATCAGGAGTCTATAACAGGCAACAGAGCTGATAATACTCTTTCACAATGCTGCCCAAAGGCACGATTGCCATCGGCAGGCCACCACAGAAACTTCACAGCCAAGACTCATTCTGGCCTTGTCCAATCCATGCAAATTCATTTTCCAGGAAAGTCACTGGAAAAAAAATCCAGAGCCAAAACATTGGCCGGCTTCCACTTTGTTTCCCAGCTTGGGGATGATGGCTTCAAATGCAACATTGAAGACTAATTTAAATATTGACTTCCATTAATAGTACAATTTTATCAAGTTAAAAGATTCAGAATAGCGTCTTCACAGGACTGCCATGTGTATCCTATGTATTGAATATAATTTCAATATTAAGTTCTGGGGCTGGATTCTCCCCAACCTGGCCGGGGGGGGGGGGGGGGGGTCCCAGCAGGATGGTGTGGCGTGAACCACTCCGGCGTCGGGCCGCCTCAAAGGTGCGGATTTCTCCGCACCTGTAGGGGATAAGCCCTTACCGTGAGGGGCTAGGCCCGCAGATCGGTGGGCCCCGTTCGCGGGCCAGGCCACTATGGGGCACCCCCCGGGGCCAGATCGCCCTGTGCACCCTCCCAGTACCCCGGTGCCTGCCCGCACTGCCAGTCCTGCCGGAAAGGGAGGTGGTTTGATTCCCGCTGGCGGGACAGGCATTACAGCAGCGGGACTTCGGCCCATCGCGGGCCGGAGAATCGCCGGGGAGGGGCCGCCGACCGGCCCGCCCCCGCCAAATCTCTGGTGCTGGAGACTTCAGGAGACTGCGGGGGCGGGATTCACGCCGGCCCCTGACGATTCTCCGACCCGGCGGGCTGGTCGGAGAATCCAGCCCCTGATTTTTTAATATATCGGGTGCGATTCAACCACCATATTGTGCCGGGCATGGATCTGGACATGCCGGTCAAATAGTGGAAAAGGCCAAACTCGACATTCACGCCGAGCCCGATGCAGAGTTCCTGATCGTGCCCAAATGTGACAAGCATATCTTTAACCCTCATTTGCATTAATTTCGATCTCATTAGAGAGATCGAAGTTGAATGCAACGGCCTCAATTAACGGGAATTAACTGGCTCCCCAGCAAGAAATCATTTTTTTTTTCAATTTAGATTACCAAATTCATTTTTTTCCAATTAAGGGGCAATTTAGCGTGGCCAATCCACCTACGCTGCACATCTTTGGGTTGTGGGGGCGAAACCCACGCAAACACGGGGAGAATGTGCAACACCACACAGACAGTGACCCAGAGCCGGGATCGAACCTGGGACCTTGGCACCGTGAGGCAGCAGGGCTAACCCACTGTGCCACCGTGCTGCCACCGGCAAAAAATCATGCATGTTTTTTAAAAACCTGAAGCTGGTGCAATGGCTGCTGAGGGAACTGAGCAGGTGAGGAGCCATTTCCATTTCTGGCATGGCGGTCAAGCGCACTGGAGCTGCTGCCCCAGTGCGCGGGGTGGGGAGTGATGGGGTGGGGGGGCTGGTGGACTGAAACGCTCCAGGTTGGGTCACCCCTGGGCTTTCACAGATTGCTGGTGAGGTGTGTGCTGCCTGTAACTGGCACGTTGCGGGTTAAACATGCTGGAAGTCATGATGTTCAACTGCACCCTGAGCGCCAGTGGAATATGTGGATGCCAGAATTTGGTTCCGGTGAGATTGAACCGTGTGGGAGGGCCTGCACAGCTGTGGCTCAAGGACAGAGAATGGCACTGATACGTGGAACCAGTAACACGTTGACAGATCATTTCTACGACAAGGTTCTGGACATGATAACAGATTCTCAAGCTTATCCTCCATTTCTGGTGCGGAACCTGTGAGGGGTGATATGGGATTCTCCGTTCAATCATGCTGGAACCGCGAAATGGGATTGGGTGGAGAATCGTGCCTGAGCTGAAAATGATGGCCAGCGTGGACACGCGACGGAATGCCATGCTCCAGTACCTCGACAGGGCATTAATGCGTTCTATGCTGCACGTACAATAAACGCTGTTGGCATATCATTAACGGGCCCAACCCGATATTCTCTGGGCCTCCTGCAATGCTCGGCCTCCACCACGAGGAATTACCGATGATAAGTTTCACTTGTGGTTTTACAAATTGGGAAACAGGCGCCATAGCTGTTGAGGAAAAGAGGAGGTAGGACATGTTCCCAGAGGCGCAACTATGGGTTGCCGGTTCTGCCTCTGGCATGGCTGGCTGGGGGGGGGGGGCTTCTGCCAGGGCTGAGGAGGGGGGTGTAGTGGTTGTGATCGGGGTGACCAGGGGATGGACAATGGCATTGGGTGACCCCTGGGACCGGGATGGTGTCCAGGCACAGATTGCCATTTCTGGGGCCTGCAAAGCAGCCTTCTTGCTGTGCACCCCATTGACTGCCCACCGTGGCTCATGGTTTTGCAGAGTGACTCCAGGTGTGTAGACGCAACTCCCACCCCTTCACCTTCAACGCCTCCCCCACCCCACATTCACCCCACCAATCAATCCCCCTCCCACAACAAGACGCCACCCGCCGGCGAGGCATCACGCAATCAACCAAAGGGAATTGCCCACGGTAGCCCCTACACAAGGGCGCTGGATGGGGGCCGCAGAGCGTACCGCTGGCATGGGTAGCACCAGCCACTGGTACCCCTGCCGGCAGGGTTGGGTGCTCAGGCCAGAGGCCCCCGCGGTGCTGGGCACCGATGGCGCCAAGGGTGTGGGGATGGGGGAGGAGAGGGAGAGGGGAACATGCAGGGGCTGCTGTGCAGGCCAGGGCCACCATGTAGCCCATTGTACCTGGTTGGGCATGGTGGTATGCACCATGCTAACGTGTTTGCCTTTCACCCCTGCAGCCAATGGATTTCGGAATCCAACCAGGAATGGTTGCCACCATCCTAGCCACCACGGCACTGGTGGATGCACTGGGGCTCTACGAGCAGGAGCCGATCACCGACTTCAGGAAGCGTAGCACCACACACACCCTCGTCTGCATCAATGGCTTCAAAATGGAGATGGTCGATAGCTTTAAGTTCCTGGGGGTCTGATGAGACCATCAATTCACGCGACATGTGGTTAGAAGCGAACAGTGGTTTTAATCGTCTTACAACAGAGCCTGCCTGTGACGAGATGAACTCTAGACGAACTGGCAGGCAGGCTCACAACAGCAACCGTTATACTTCCGGTTAGGGGGAGGAGCCATGGGCGGAGCCAAGGGTGGAGCCCAGTACAAGCTCCTCATCTCCCCCTATGGGTAGAGCCGCGCAACTACACCTGATCTAGTACAAGGTACAGGCTCAACACATGTTGTACAATACAGTGTGCATTATTAGTATTTATAATTCACCACAGGGTCACCATCGCCAACAGTCTGTCCTGGTCGACTCACATTGATGCAACAGTCAAGAAAGCCCAACAACGTCTCTACTTCCTAAAGAAGCTAAAGAAATTTGGCCTTGACTCTCTCAAACTTCTACAGATGTGTGATAGAGAGCATCCTATCCGGCTGCATCACAGCTTGGTATGGCAACTGCTCGGTCCAAGATCGCAAGACTCAGCCCAGCGCATCACACAAGCTTGCCACCCCCACATTGATTCTGTATACACCTCCCGCTGCCTCAGGAATGCAGACAGCATTGTCAGAGACCCCCCCCCCCCCCCCGGCATTGCCTTCTTCCAGACCCTTCCATCAGGCAGAAGGTACAGAAGTCTGAAGACCCGCACATCTGGGCATAGGAACAGCTTCTTCCCCACAGCCGCTAGACTCCTCAACGACTCTCCCTCGGACTGATCTGTTCCCTGTAAGAACATTATTCATGACGCCCTATGCTGCTCTTGCTCATGTATTTACCTTGTTTGGCCCCTTGTTCCACACTGTAACCAATCACTGTTTGTCGATGTACCATATGTCAATGTACTCTGTCGATTATTCTTTTTTTGCCTACTACCAAATCAAATTTGGCTTTTAGGGAAATGCATTTTTGTATCATACTAAATGCTTCTTTGAATATTTTCTACTGTTCTTCGTATGTCTGTGAGGTGTAGCCCTGTTCAACGGTACTACTCTTTCCTTCCAGTATTGGTGGAATATCCCATGGAATGGAATCCTTTGTTACCACATCAGCCTTTGAGCCACACGTTTAATTGCTTATCCTTTTACCAATGACCAGATTGCTTGGTTTGCAATCCAAAGATTATCAGCCTCCAAGTGATATTTTTAAATTTGGAGCCGTGTTCCTGATCGTCCCTCCCTTATGTATTACTGTGTCTCTAACTACGGCTTGAGCTCAATGGTTTGTGAGCTGATGTGACTCAAAGCAGAGACAATTTTGTTTGCTATGGTCTTCTTCCTCGCCCAGGGAAATGATGCAACTTGTGTGTTCCACATTGCCATCCTATCCCGCTCAACACAGGCCAGGGACTGAACCTTAACCTTCCTGGTCCTTTTGGCTCAGTTGCACATTCTCTTTTTGCCAACTGAATCATCAGAGATTTAAACTCAGTTTTGAATGTTGGCTGTAATCCTATTAAAAAAAAGCACAACATACTGGCCATGAGCGCCACGTTAATCAGTGTCAGGAAGAGAAATGACGACTTTAGTGTCGTACACATTGAAATAACACTTATGATTTGGCTTCAGTGCTTGTAAAGCCTTGTAGTTCATTCTTAATTGTTCTTTGAGCTATTCATATTTCATGACACTACACTTTAATTGAAAGCTTCAATTGCCTCTTTCAAGTTTCTTCCTTTATTGTATCTATTTTATTGTCAGAGTGTGCTGTAGTGATATTGTATCACTGATTCATGGTAAAATTGGCCACTGATCATAGAATCATAGAATTTACCGTTCAGAAGGAGGCCATTCGGCCCATTGAGTCTGCACCGGCCATGGAAAGAGCACACTATTTAAGCCTAGGCCTCCAACCTGTCCCCGTAACACTGAACCCCACCAAACCTTTTTGACACTAAGGGGAAATTTAGCATGGCCAATCCACCTAACCTGCCCATCTTTGGACTGTGGGAGGAAACCGACGAACCCGGAGGAAAGCCAAGCAGACACAGGGAGAAAGTGCAAACTCCACACAGTCACCCGAGGGCGGAATCGAACCCGGGTCCCTGGATCTGTGAGGCAGATGTGCTAACCACTGTGCCACTGTGTTGCCCGACTGTCATTTATTTAATGATGCAGGCTTTCTCGCGAGGAGCGACAATGTCACAGCACAACTATATTTTATTCTAAATTTTAGAATTGGTGCTTCATTCAACTTCATGTGTAGAGAGTGGAAACGTGAATGTTTTTGCATGAATGGCAGGATGATTTCCAGGACAGAAACCCAGACACGGGAGTAGCAGGCCTGAACTTTCCAGAAGCTTCCAGTTACTGCAGTCCAATTAGAAACGGCGGGCTGCCTAATTGAATGTGCAGGCTTTAAAGGGCCCCCAGCAGCCTTCACAGCAGTGGCTACACAGAGCGGTGGTGACATTAAAGAACTACCTCTGGAGAAAATGGAATTCCCCAATCAACCCCAGGAATTCTCAACATGGTGCTGAAGAAGGCAACCCACAAGCTCATGAGCTTAGTGCAAGACCAAAGCATGTGTGGTAGATGTCCCAGGCTTCTAGAGCACCACTTGCACCTATCTGAGAAAAAAACACTTATTCGGTCCCTAGTCAATGATGCCCGACACTTATAATTGAATCAGGGTGAGCTTAGCGCACGAGGAGGTAGAGTTGACTCTGTACAGAGCCTCACTCCATACCCCTCCCTCAAACTCCAGGCCCAATTCCTCCTCCCATTTGCTTTTAATCTCATCTAACAGAACCTACTCTGTCGACACCAGCTGACCATAGATCTCTGACACCCTCCCCTCCCCTACTTCAACTACCAAGAGAACTCTGTCCATCAACGAGGGCGAGGGGGTCGGCGGGGGGTGCGGCAAAGGGAAGGAAGCAACCTCCCCAACGTCTCGCACCTGGTGGTACCAAAGCTGGTTACCTCTTGGGAGCTTGTACTTCTCCAGCCATTCCTCAAAACTAGCGAACTTACCACCAACAAATAAGTCACCAAACTGCTGTAATCCCTCCTCCCCCCCAAACTCTGAAGGATGAATCCAAAATTGCCGGCACAAACCAATGGTTTCCATCATCGACATAGCACCCAGTTTAAAGTGCCGTCTAAACTGTCGCCTTATTTTCAAGGTAGCCGCCACCACTGGATTGGCAGCCTATTTCATTGGAGAAAACAGAAGGAGAACTGCGACCAATGATCTCAGACTGGCGCCTTTACAGCATTCCTCTCCATACACCCCCACATTGACTCTGTCCCTCTCTATACCATCCCTGCATCTTTTCAATGTTTGCCGCCCAATAGTAGAATAACAGGTGGGCAACACTAGGCCCTCTGACTGTCTATTCCTTTGTAAAAGCTCCCATTGGACCCATGGTGTCCTGCCCGCCCAAATAAAAGATGAGATCATCTTATTTACTTCCACAAAGAAAGATTTTGAAGCACAAACTGGAAGGCATCGAAACAAAAATAGAAATCTTATAGAATTTACAGTGCAGAAGGAGGCCATTCGGCCCATCAAGTCTGCACCGGCTCCCGGAAAGAGCACCCTACCCAAGGTCAACACCTCCACCCTATCCCATAACCCAGTAACCCCACCCAACACGAAGGGCAATTTTGGACACTAAGGGCAATTTATCATGGCCAATCCACCTCACCTTGGGGGGATATTCATTTTGACCGACTGAATACTCCCTTCTCGTTATCCCATCTCGTTAGGTCCTTCTTCAATGCTTTAACCAGGTCCCCGGGATTTAACTTCTGTACCAATGCCCAGTTGTGGGCCACCCGAACTCCCAGATAAAGAAAACTGGATCTGGCCAAATGAAAAGCCAACTTCCCCAGAACAGCTCCTCTCCCTGGGAGATTCAGCAGAAAGTATTCTCTTTTACCCAGGTTCAATCTGTACCCTGAAAAGGATCCAAACCTCTCGAGCAGTTTCATTATCTCCTCTGCACTGGAGAGAGGGTCCGTCACATACAGTAACAGGTCGCCCGCATATAAGGACACCCTACGCTCCCTGACACTCTCTCTACCCCCTCCACTTCATGGATGATCTCAGTACTACAGCCAGAGGCTCAATTACCAAGGCAAACAATAGCGGGACAGTGGACAGCCCGCCTCGTGCCTCTCCTCAGTTGGAATTATTTTAAATTTAAAGCATTTGTGTGGATGCTCATGGGAGGGTCCCTGTACAAAAGCAGGATCCAAGATATCAATCTAGGCCCAAAGCGAAACCTCCACAAAACCGCAAACAAATAACCCACTCCACCCTCTCAAACACCTTCTCTGCATTCAATAATCACCTTCATTTCAGGGGCTGGAGAGTGGGGCAAAACAATATTAAGCAATCTCCGAACATTGGCTGACAACTGTCTGCCCTTAACAAACCCCGTCCGTTCCTCTGATATGATTCCTGGGAGGCAGGGTTCCAAGCGCCTAGCCAAGACCTTCGCCAACAGCTTTGCATCCGCATTCAATAATGAAATAACCCACACTCTCTCAGGTCCTTATCCTTCTTTAATATCAAGGAGGTCGCCACCTGCGCCAACAAGGCTGGCAACGTCTACCAAGAGACGTCAGACATCCCAAGCAGCACTGGGGCCAGTAACCTGGCAAACCTTTTATAAAATTCAGTTGGAAACCAGTCCGGTCCTGGCATCTTCCCCGACAGCATCAAACACATACCCTCCTTTACCCCCTCCACAGTCAGAGGAGTCTCCAATTCTTCCCTTTTCGCCTGTTCCACCACTAGAATGTCCAAACCATCCAAAACCTCAAACACTGAGGACACATCCTCGGGGGCTCCGCTTCATAAAGGTTCCAATAAAACGCCTCATTAACCTTGGCCGGGGCAGAGACCACATCCCTGACTTACACAATTTCCCAAGAGGCCGCTTGTCACCTCAACTGATGAGCCAGTAAGTGACTTTTCATAAGCCTTTTCCCCATGCTTGTGAAAAGCTGGAATCAACCACCGCAACAAGTGCACGTCCCTATCCGTTTAAAGCAGCTTAAACTCCATCTGTAACTTCTTCCTAGTGGCAATTCCAGTGTCTCATTGATTGAGTATTGACAGTCCACCTCCAAGATGGTATCTGCCAACCTCTGCCTCTCTCCCCTTTCACTCTTCTCCTTGTGCTCCTTGACACAAATAATCTCCCATCTAACCACCACCTTTAACGCCTCCTAAAACTTGAAAAGGGAAATATCCTCATTCCTATTAAATCTCAAATAATCCTCAATGGCAGAGGAGACCCTCTCGCAAAAGTTCTTATCAGCCAACAGTGAAGCACCAAACCTCCACATGGGTGCTGAGCGGGGCCCAACCCAACCATCACATCCACATAATGCGAAGCATAATCCTGACTCCACCACCCACGGCAGCAAGGATCGACCTACCACAAAAAAATAAATCCTGGAATAGAGCTGGTGGACCTCAGAGAAGAACGGAAAATCCTTCTCCCCTGGATGTAGAAATCTCCACGGGTCAGCTTCCCCCATCTGCTCCATACAGGTCAACAGTGCCTGCGCCATTCCAGAAGTCCTCAATGCCTTCGGCCTCAACTTATTCAATTAAAGTCCCCTCCCATGATTAACTGGTGCGAATCCAAATCCGGGATCAAAGACAACAACTTATTAATAAATGCTGCGTCATTTCAATTTGGGGCATACACATTGACCAGTACCACCGGTGCACCTGCTAACAAACCGCAAGTGAAATACCTGTCCCACCCAGACCTTCTGTAACCTTATCTGATCTCTAACCCGCAAATGGGTCTCCTGCAACAGCACCACATCAGCTTTCAAAGTCTTAAGGCGCGTAGATACCCTGGATCTCTTTACCGGGCCTCTTCACCTCCTTACATTCCATGTAACCAGCCGAGCAGGGGGATGTCCACCGCCTCTCTTACCAGAGTCAGCCATTCCCACTTTGTGAGACAGTCCAGCAACCCTCTGAGAAGGGTCGACACCAGGCTCACCCAGAATGGCCGCTAGAAAAATGGGCCAATATCAGAGCAGAGAGGAGACTGCTTTTATTGTTGATGAAATTAGTGGCATTATTAAAGAATCAATTGAGGCTGCAATTGGTGGAAATGCACATCAGCCTAGCAGAGTTAATCAGTGGACGACAAGTGTGGTGGAACTGTGTCTGAGTCAGCTCACTAAGCTGGGAAAACCCTTCAAGTATATTGTAACCTCTGTGAAAATTAATGCAGAAGAATGGAGCTGGTCAGCACACAGCTAGTTCCTGGGATAATCTTGGTGATGGAAGCTGCACTGTGAGATGGGAGAATAAGACCATTTTTTGTATAGTCAGTGGGCTGGGTATCTAAAGCTTAGACTGCTGCCAGACTTCATCCTCAACTTACCTGGTCTTCAGATGGAAGATATACTTGTGAACACTTGATTGCTGCCTTTATAATTACATAATACCCTTAGTAAACTTAGGCTACAGTCAGCATATGTTCCTTTACTATTTCAGCTTCAGTATCGTGTTTTAGTGTGAGTTTTTGGGTTTTAACGTGGCATTGGTTCAATCTATGCTGCTAAGAAAAGTAAACAAATACAACTTAAACTAATGTTTTCATGAAAAGTTGTTCTGATTTGGAGGTTTTGAAATAAATGTGAAATGTTTTTAAAAAACCAGAATGGCTGCCAGATTCCCCCAATGCAGCCAGACAAAGAAATGTCGCAGCCGCAGTCAGAAACGACCACAGTCCTCCGACACCATACCCAAACAACCAAATAAACCACATCCAGGTTCCCAAATTCCTCCCCCCTCACCAAACCCCAGCCACCCATTTACCCTAACCCCTAAGTTCATACTTAATGAACCCCCCATTATATGAGCCGCAGATAACCCCATCCCTCCACTTCTGTTGGTTGGCTAAATTAGTTAGTGGAATAGCTCACTCACAGAAAACCCTTTACAACCCCAAAATTGCAGAAGACCTAACCAACCCCCACCCAAAACCGACATAATTAATTTCAAAAGAGAACAACATTAACAATAAGCAACTGCCGTCCCACAATCCCCCACAGCACAATGCTACATGTACAGTTACAAACAGCCCCATCTACATCTCTTCAACCATTGATAAGAAAAGACAGACAAATAGAAAACCCAAATAATCCCCACCCACCTCCAAACAAACATCCCTCAACCTATGCAATATACAATTATTTTGACTCCAGTCCATTTTGTTGGATGAATGCCTCCGCTTCCTCTGAAGTCTTGAAGTAGTGGTCCTTATTCTCATAAGCCACCCAAAGACATGTGGGGTAAACCACACCAAACCAAACTTTCTCTTGGTACAGTGCTGCCTTGGCCTTGTTAAAAGCTGCCTGCCTCCTGGCCAGCTCCACGCCAACATCTTGGTATTTCCTCACCTCGTGGCATTCCCATCTGCTATTCCGATGCTCCTTTGTCCACCATAAAATTCTCTCTTTATCCTGGTATCTGTGGAATCGCACAATAAATGTACAAGATGGCTCCCCAGCACGAGGCGTCTGCCTCAACGGCCTGTGGGCTCGATCCAGTTCAGGGGGAGCCACCGTTTCCCCCTCCCCCGCCATCATCTAGAGCAACTGTGCCATAAACCTTGCTGTGTTCAGGCCCTCCAGCCCCTCAGCAATCCGATCACCCTTACATTCTGCCTTCTTGACCAATTTTCAAGATCGTTTACCTTAGCCCTCAACCTCTTATTGTCCGCCACCACCTTTACCATTTCCACCTCCAGAAATGCGATCTGGTGGGTCTGCCTTGACAGAGCAACCCCCACCTCCTGCAGCTCCGCACCCTGCTGCTTCACCACCTCGCCCACCTTAGCCAGCACCCCTCGAAACGCCTGGTCTCTCAAGCCTCTAGAATTTCTACGGGCAGCACAGTGGGGTAGTGGTTAGCACTGCTGCCTCATGACACAAGGACCCAGGTTCGATCCTGGGCCCAGGTCACTGTCCATGTGGAGTTCACACATTCTCCCCATGTCTGCGTGGGTCTCACCCCTCACAACTCAAAACGATGTGCAGAGTAGGTAAATTGGCCACGCTAAACTGCCCCTTAATTGGAAAAAAATAATTGGGTACACTAAATTTAAAAAAAATAATTTCTAGAATTTCTACAGCTAAGAAGGTGGCTCGTGGCACTGTAATCATCTCTGCAATTTTTTTTTCTACCAAGGCACTCAAAGCCTCCATTTTTAAGCTGTTTCTGTCTTCTTTCATAGAAACTTAGGCCACACTTGGAGTATAGTGTTCAATTTTGGTTTCCACACTACCAAAAGGATGTGGATGCTTTGGAGAGGGTACAGATGAGGTTTACCAGGATGTTGCCTGGTATGGAGCGCATTAGCTATGAGGAGAGGTTGGATAAACCCAGTTTGTTATCACTGGAAGGGCGACCTGATAGAAGTGTACAAAGTTATGAGGGGCATGGACAGAGTGGCTAATCAGAAGTTTTTCTCCCAGGGTGGAAGAGTTAATTACTAGGGGGCGTAGTTCAAGGTGTGAGGAGCACAGTTTAGAGGAGATGTGTGAGGGAAGTTTTTACACAAAGGGTAGTGGGTGCCTGGAACTCGCTGCTGGAGGGGGGTGGTGGAAGCAGGCATAATAGTGACATTTAAGGGGCATCTTGACAAATACATGAATAGGATGGGAGTAGGGGCAGCACGGTGGTGCAGTGGTTAGCACTGCTACCTCACAACGTGGTTTGATCCTGACTCCGGGTCACTGTCCACGTGGAGTTTGCACATTCTCCCCAATTCTGCATCCCCATAACCCAAAAGATGTGCAGGGTGCGTGGATTGGCCACGCTAAATTTCGACTTAGTGGGAAAAAAAATTGTGTACCCTAAATTTTTTTTTAATGAACAGAATGGGAATAGAGGGATACGGACCCCGGAGGTATAGAACGTTTTAGATTAGACAGGCAGCATGCTTGGCACAGGCTTGGAGGGCCGAAGGGCCTGTTCCTGTGCTGTACTTTTCTTTGTTATTTTGTTGACTGTTGTGGTAAACCACTGTTGCACCTATATTAGGTGATGTATGGTAGGACCTGTACTACAGGTACGACGGTAGCCCCTGCCTGCTGGCTCCGCCCAGTAGGCAGATTATAAATATGTGTGTCCTCCGTGCAGCAGCCATTTCGCCAGCTGCTGTGGGAGGCCACACATCTTAGAACAATAAAGCCTCAGTTGTATCCAACTCTCATCTTTGTGCAATTAATTGTGCATCAATTTATCGCTCTAAGATTTTCAGAAGATGGACCTCCGTATCAAACCAGATCGCATACAGCTGAATCCGCAATCAAGCGACGCCAAAAAGGACTTTCAGCACTGGCTAGCTTGTTTCGAGGCGTACATCAACTCGGCGCCAAGCCCTGTTCCGGAGGCTCAGAAAATACAGATACTATACTCAAGGTTGAGTTCCAACATCTTTCCGCTGATCCAGGACGCGTCAAACTACGCCGAAGCCATGACGCTACTTAAAGAAAATTACGCCCAGAAGGCGAACATGCTCTTCGCCAGGCACGTACTCGCCACTCGCTCTCAACTCCCTGGTGAGTCCATAGAAGACTTCTGGCGGGCCCTAATCCCACTAGTCCGGGACTGTGACTGTCAGACCATTACGGACACTGAACATTCTAACCTCCTTATGCCGGATGCTTTTGTTATGGGGTTTGGGTCGGACCTCATATGCCAGAGACTTTTAGAAGGGGCCACGCCCGATCTCGCAGAGACAAAGAAGCTAGCGTCTCTATGACGATCGCCTCGCGCAATGTTCAGGCCTACACCCCCAGCCGCGCGGCACACCCCTCCTTACCACGTGGCCGCCCAAGCGGGGGCCTTACCCAGCCAATACGCCAGCGCCACGAGCTAGCCAGCGAACCCCAGGGTCCATGATGTTACTTTTGCAGCCAGCAGAAACACCCCCGCCAACGCTGCCCTTAGTAAGGCTTGCGGTAAGAAGGGGTACTTAGCCGGGGTTTGCCAGGTCTGCGCAGTCGCTGCTATCGCCCCCACACCCCTCGTTTACGGACAATGGGTGCCGCCATCTTCACCTCCCCGGACCACATGCGGCCAGTGGGCGCCGCCTTCTTCTCCCCTTCAGACCACACGCAGTAAGTGGGCACCGCCATCTTCTCCCCTCAGACTAAGCGCGGCCAGTGGGCACCGCCATCTTGTCCTCCGCAATCTCCCCCTCAGACCACACGTGGCCAGTGGGCGCTGCCATCTTCCCCTCCACGCGACACCTGTGGCCCATGGGCGCCGCCATCCTTTTCAACCCCCACCATGTGTGGTCCATGGGCGCCCATTCTGTCCTCCCTAAGACCTTCAGGCGCCACCATCTTGTCTCCCCCACGGCACATGGGCCCCACCACCAGCATTCCAGGTCCCGGACCGGTGCCCCCCAGGCACCCCATCATCCGACACCAGCGACGACCAACCACGACTCGCCTCAGTAACCACCGACTAGTCTCGTCCGCACAACCTGGCCACCGCATCAACCAGCGTTAAGATCGACGGACACGTGACCTCTTGCCTGCTGGACTCAGGGAGCACCGAAAGCTTCATCCACCCGGATACGGTAAGGCACTGCTCCCTCACAGTACATCCGGATCCCATTCCGTGGCGATCCAGGGGTACTATACGCTCACACTCACGGTCGAGGGCATAGAATTCAGCAGCTTCCGCCTCTACGTCCTCCCTAATCTCTGCCCTACTGCTCGGCCTGGACTTCCAGTGTAATCTCCAGAGCCTAACCCTGAAATTCGGTGGGTCCCTACCACCCCTTACTGTGTGCGGCCTCGCGCCCCTAAAAGTTGATCCACCTTCCCTCTTCGCAAATCTAACCCCGGATTGCAAATCCGTTGCCACCAGGAGCAGATGATACAGCACCCAGGACAGGACCTTCATCGGGTCCGAGGTCCAGCGGCTGCTTCAGGAAGGCATCATCGAGGTCAGCAACAACCCCTGGAGAGCCCAAGTGGTAGTAGTTAAAACTGGGGAGAAACACAGAATGGTCGTGGACTACAGCCTGACCATCAACCGGTACATGCAGCTCGACGTGTATGCCCTCCCACGCATATCTGATATGGTCAATCAGATTGCACACTACCGGGTCTTCTCAACGGTAGACCTCCAATCCACCTACCACCAGCTCCCCATCCGTAAAGCGGACCGTCCATACACGGCCTTCGAGGCAGACAGTCGCCTCTATCACTTCCTCAGGGTTCCCTTCAAAGAACAAAGAAAATTACAGCACAGGAACAGGCCCTTCGGCCCTCCCAGCCTGCGCCGATCCAGATCCTTTATCTAAACCTGTTGCCTATTTTCCAAGGTCTACTTCTCTCTGTTCCCCACCCGTTCATATATCTGTCCAGATGCATCTTAAATGATGCTATCGTACCCGCCTCTACCACCTCCGCTGGCAAAGCGTTCCAGGCACCCACCACCCTCTGCATAAAAAAATTTCCATGCACATCTCCCTTAAGCTTTTCCCCTCTCACCTTGAAATCGTGACCCCTAGTAATTGACACCCACTCTTGGAAAAAGCTTGTTGCTATCCACCCTGTCCATACCTCTCATAATTTTGTAGACTTCAATCAGGTCTCCCCTCAACCTCCGTCTTTCCAATGAAAACAATCCTAATCTACTCAACCTTTCTTCATAGCTAGCACCCTCCATACCAGGCAACATCCTGGTGAACCTCCTCTGCACCCTCTCCAAAGCATCCACATCCTTCTGGTAATGTGGCGACCAGAACTGCACGCAGTATTCCAAATGTGGCCTAATCAAAGTCCGATACAACTGTAACATGACCTGCCGACTCTTGTACTCAATACCCCGTCCGATGAAGGCAAGCATGCTGTATGCCTTCTTGACCACTCTATCGACCTGCGTTGCCACCTTCAGGGTACAATGGACCTGAACTCCCAGATCTCTCTGTACATCAATTTTCCCCAGGACTCTTCCATTGACCATATAGTCTGCTCTTGAGTTAGATCTTCCAAAATGCATCACCTCGCATTTGCCTGGATTGAAATCCATCTGCCATTTCTCTGCCCAACTCTCCAATCTATCTATATTTTGCTGTATTCTCTGACAGTCCGCCTCGCTATCTGCAACTCCACCAATCTTAGTATCACCTGCAAACTTGCTTATCGGACCACTTATACCTTCGTCCAGATCATTAATGTATATCACAAACAACAGTGGTCCGAGCACGGATCCCTGTGGAACACCACTAGTCACCTTTCTCCATTTTGAGACACTCCCTTCCACCACTACTCTCTGTCTCCTGTTGCCCAGCCAGTTCTTTATCCATCTAGCTAGTACACCCTGAACCCCATACGACTTCACTTTTTCCATCAACCTGCCATGGGAAACTTTATCAAATGCTTTACTGAAGTCCATGTATATGACATCTACAGCCCTTCCCTCATCAATTAACTTTGTCACTTCCTCAAAGAATTCTATTAGGTTTGTAAGACATGACCTTCCCTGCACAAAACCATGCTGCCTATCACTGATAAGTCTATTTTCTTCCAAATGTGAATGGATCCTATCCCTCAGTATCTTCTCCAACAGTTTGCCTACCACTGACGTCAAGCTCATAGGTCCAGAATTCCCTGGATTATCCCTGCCACCCTTCTTAAACAAAGGGACAACATTAGCAATTCTCCAGTCCTCTGGGACCTCACCCATGCTCAAGGATGCTGCAAAGATATCTTCGGCGTCACCAACGGGGCCTCGGTCTTCCAAAGGGAGATGGACCGAATGGTCGACCGGTACGGTTTGCAGGCCACCTTTCCGTACCTAGAAAACGTCACCATCTGTGGCCATGACCAGCAGGACCACAATGCCAACCTTGCCAGATTTCTCCACACTGCCACTCTCCTAAACCTCACTTACAACAAGGAGAAGTGCGTGTTTAGTATGAACCGCTTAGCCATCCTCGACTACGTGGTCCAGAACGGAATTCTGGGGCCCAATCCCAACCGCTCCCTCTTGGAGCTCCCCCTCCCCCACTGCCTCAACGTCCTCAAATGCTGCCTGGGGTTCTTTTCATACTACGCCCAGTGGGTCCCAAACTATGCGGACAAGGCCCACCCACTCTTGCAGTCCACCCATTTTCCCCTGACGGCCGAGGCTCAACAGGCTTTCACCCATATCAGAGCCGATATCGCCAAGGCCGGGATGCATGCAGTAGACGAGATGTTGCCCTTTCAAGTGGAATGCGACGCATCAGATGTTGCCCGAGCCGCCACCCTCAATCAGGCAGGCAGAACCGTGGCATTCTTTTCCCGCACCCTTCATGCCTCCGAAATTCGGTACTCATCCATCGAAAAAGAGGCCCAAGCTATCATTGAAGCTGTGCAGCATTGGAGGCATTACCTGGCCGGCAGGAGATTCACTCTCCTCACTGACCAACAGTCGGTAGCCTTCATGTTCAATAACACACAGCGGAGCAAGATCAAGAATGATAAGATCTTGAGGTGGAGGATCGAGCTCTCCACCTACAATTATGAGATTTTGTATCACCCCGGTAAGCTCAACGAACCCCCAGGCGCCCTATCCCGAGGTACATGTGCCAGCGCACAAGTAGACCGACTCCAGGCCCTGCACGACAGCCTTTGTCACCCGGAGGTCACACGGTTGTACTATTTCATAAAGACCCGCAATCTGCCCTACTCCGTCGAGGAAGTAAGGACAATCACCAGGGACTGCCAGGTCTGTGCGGAGTGCAAACCGCACTTCTACCAGCCGGACCGCGCGCGCCTGGTGAAGACCTCCTGCTCCTTTGAACGCCTCAGCGTGGATTTCAAATGGTCCCTCCCCTCCACCGATCGTAACACATATTTTCTCAGTGTGGTCGATGAGTACTCCAGATTCCCCTTCGCCATCCCATGCCCCGACATGACGTCTGCCACCGCCATCAAAGCCCTCAACACAATCTTCGCTCTGTTCGGTATCCCTGCCTACATCCACAGTGACAGGGGATCCTCATTCATGAGTGATGAGCTGCGTCAGTTCCTGCTCAGCAGGGGTATCGTCTCCAGCAGAACGACAAGCTATTACTCCCGGGGAAACGGACAGGTATAGAGGGAGAACGTGACGGTATGGAGGGCCGTCCAACTGGCCCTACGGTCCAGGAATCTCCCGGCTTCCCGCTGGCAGGAGGTCCTCCCTGATGCACTGCACTCCATTCGGTCACTACTGTGCACCGCCACTAACAACACACCCCATGAACATCTCTTTGCCTTCCCCAGGAAGTCCACATCCGGGTGGCGCTCCTTACTTGGCTCGCAGCTCCAGGACCCGTACTTCTCCGTAGGCACGTCCGACTCCACAAGGCGGACCCGTTGGTGGAGAGGGTGCAGTTGCTCCATGCGAACCCCCAGTATGCCTACGTGGCATACCGCGACGGCCACCAGGATACTGTCTCCCTCAGGGACCTGGCACCAGCAGGTTCCCCACACACACACCCCTCCGGCCCAGCACCACCCTCCCCTCCCCTGGCGCTCCCAGCAGAAACTCCCTCAGCACTATCCGTCCTCCCCCTGCCTGCACCCGAGGATGAAGAGGATTTCGGCACGCTCCCGGAGTCACCAAAGACCAGACCAGCATCAGCATCGCCGCCACCACTGCGTCGCTCCCAGCGGCACATCAAAGCCCCGGACCGGTTAAATCTCTAACTGGTCCACTGGACTTCAAAAGACATTTTTTCTCTAACAAAAATTGTACACTTAAATTCAATTGTTGTATATAATTCTCCACCACCCCCATTGGACTCAATTTTAACAGGGGGTGAATGTGGTAAACCACTGTTGCGCCGATATTAGGTAATGTACAGTAGGACCTGTACTGCAGGTACGACGGTAGTCCCTGCCTGCTGGCTCCGCCCAGTAGGCGGAGTATAAATATGTGTGTCCTCCGTGCAGCAGCCATTTCGCCAGCTGCTGTGGGAGGCCACACAACTTAGAGCAATAAAGCCTCAGTTGTATCCAAATCTCGTCTTTGTACAATTGATCGTGCATCACCTATTTCAGTACCAATTGCGCATCTTGTTGTGGGACACTTGCATCATTACGTTTTTAAAAATTTAGGGTGCAATTTCCTTTGCCGGGCAACAAGAGCCTAAACCACGACCTCCGACAGGAGATTCCACACATGCGACCGTTCCGTTACATGCCACATAGGAAGTCACCTTCTCTAAGTTGGCCAGTTTCAGATACTGCATGTGAAATCGTCTTTCCATTTCTCTCACTTACCTCCTGAAATACATGAACTGCCTTCCCACTGCTGTTATTTGGGTTGCTAATGGTTCCCACCCCACCCCTGGAAAAGGCAGAAAGGAGGCGAGACAGCATTGGGATAGTAGAATCCGGGCACTAACAGCCATTTTATCCTATTGGTTCGGAAAGACAGTTTAGAAACATGCCCTTGGTTCTCAATGAAAAATTCGCCACTAGCAGAAATAATTTTCAATATTTAGTGTTCTGTGGAATCCAGTTCATTACTTAAATTGCTACCCAACTGAACTGAGGCAAAAATGTTTGTTCTGTCAAAGGCCTCAAATGACCTGAGGGCTTGGCAGAAATAATCAATGCCAGAATAGACTAGTATTGTTTTCAAGTGATGTGATGGATGAAGACAGTAACTGAATTGTTACAAACTCTCATTTAGGCCATGCCTGTGGTTTCTGAACATGAGATTGCTCATTACTCTTTGCTTTCAACCCCAGCAAATTTCCAAGCAATGAAACGTTGGCAGATTCACAGAACAGAATCAAATAAACTTTCAACGTGGGTGAGGGAAGAAACCAGCAAAATGTGACACACACCTGAAGTGAGCGAAAGGTCATAATCACAATAGGATTATTAACTGGTCGTGATCCCCCTCCTCGGTCTCCAAGAGACCCTGAGGAGCCACAACAAGTTATTTCATTCAACTTTTAAATGTGCATCCCAACTAACAAATGTCACATACCAATATGTCAACCAATGGAAACATACAATAGCTTTAGGACAGAGTACTTACGAAATATTTTGCTTGTTTCTCTGTAAATGCACACAACTGTCACTCCTTTGTACATCAGCATTATTCATTTGTCAGCCTAAAAAGGGAGCGCTGGCAGATTCCTGGAGGACCAACACATCTCAGCCTTTTACCACCTTCATCCAACATCCACGCATTCCAGGATGAGTTATTGTGTGGTGATCAGGAGCGGGCACACTCATTAATTGTCCCACACCCTTACCCTGAGCTGCGACGGAAGATTGTGGCCCCAGCTGAGATCGACCGAATTTAAACCTTAAACTTTGACGTTCCTGCCTGTATTCCTCATTACCACACATGACCACTGAGACACACAGGGAATTTTTAAAAACATAAATGTAGCAGAGATAGAGAATCAGATAGAGTAGTGTTTCTGTGTGACGGAGCTCCATGGGGTCATTTATACTCCACTGCCAACACTCGTACCAGCCGTACCAGCCTCCCCGGACAGGCGCCGGAATGTGGCGACTAGGGGCTTTTCACAGTAACTTCATTGAAGCCTACTCGTGACAATAAGCGATTTTCAATTTTTCAATTTTCACTCTACTGAATTCCTCATTTTAGTCATATTGCCAGTGGGAGGCATTAAGCTCAGGTTATTGAATGTGGGTTGATGTCAGACATCTCCCAGTAGCAGGCTTAAAGTAACAGCAGCAGAGACTGAGGCTCAGACTGCAGCCTCATCCTTATCACTATAGACCACGGATAGCTGAGAAAGAGCAACAGAGTCTGGGGAGAACAAAATGGATTCATGCTCCCAAAAAATTGTAACCAAAAATGAATGCGGCTGGGAATCAACCAAAGATCAGTTCAGGATCACTAAGGGGTCAAGTGGAAAGTAAAAATGTTGATTAAAGATAAGAAGAAAGGAGGATCTCCAAAATGTTTTTTCAAAGGTTAATTATGAAGTGGGTGGAATAGTCAACAACAGATGAATGCTTGAATAGGAAGGGTAGACATGCTGAATTAATTCTTCACATCAATCTTCACAAATAATATCGAAGACAAATTCCAGATCCAGTCAAACTACTTTGGAAATTTATAGCATATGTAGAGGTCATTAAACCATGTGTTACAAAGAAACACAAGGAATTAAATGTCAACAGGGCATCCAGCCAGATGGCATACACCTTGAGTATCCTCAAGGAAATGAATGAGGAAATCAGTATGGCTCTGGCTAAAAAGAATTAGGTGCTTTATAGCAATACAGGATTATTGTAAATGCTATTTTAATGTGCAAATGAGGACTGAGATACGAGTCAGGGAATTAAAGATCAATTAGTCGAACATCAGGAGCTCATAGACTGCGATCATTGTTCTTCCAAAGAGCAGTGGGTAATGACCCCGTGTCCACGAGCAATAGGTCACATCTCATGAATTTGCAAACATTCTTTGAGGAGGTTACGCAAGGATTTTCAAAAGATATTTGGTTAAGCATTCCAAGAAAATAAATATTCATCAGGTTAATGGTAATAGATAGATTGAAGACTAACTTGCAATTGAAAGTAGGTGACAGTGAGAAATAGGGAAGATTCTTGTATGGAGCAGTGGCTAAGAGTTTGTCCTGAATTGGTGCTAGTGATGTTATTCATAAATCTGAGGAGAGGGCTTATTTCAATATCGGATTTATAAATTATATCTATACATGACCAGGTGACCAGTAAAAGGGAGATTGACAGCACACATAGGGACTCTAGCCAAATAAATAAGCAGACTATGAAATCGCTGTGGATTTAACGTGGATAATATATATTAGTCCAGGAAACATGAAGAATGTGCATATAATGGCTTGTGGCCCCATTGCCAACATTGGAAAACAGAAATGTTTTGGATATGATTATCATACATTTATTAAAAACATCCAGTCAATGTGAGGTTACGCCGAGGTTAATCAAATATTGGAATTATCTTGAGGGCATTTCATTGTAAATTGAATCAAGATATTTTAACTGCATATCTCCTTCTTAAACCGGCTTGGAATATTGGGCGAGGTTTTCAATATCCGATCACCTGTTTCGCACTTGAAAAAAAACAGGTGACTGGCAGTTGGGAGTCTGGTGGGGGGGGGGGGGGCCTTATGTAAGTCCTTTCTCTGTGTGAATCAACTTTCAGTCAGACATTTAAATGGCACCCAAAACTCCTGCCCAAAGTAGGCAGGAGAGCTATTTAGATATGTTAACAGGGATTCCAGGCCTTTTGTTTGATCCTAATTTTAACGATTGAGGAGAATTGGGAGGGGCCTGTGTGGCGTATAACTGTCAGGTTTCTCCAAGTATCGTGAGGCCTTGTAGTCCTTAAAGGGGTCACTGAACGCCTGTCATCTAAAGCAAGTTTTAAAAAAAAGATTATTGCGAGACTGGAAGCTGCAAATACAACGGCACACTGCTGACCCATTCCCGCCATCCTCGCTACTGCCACACCTGATAGCTAGCCGCTACACCTCACCACCACCATCTCCAACAGATGTTCCCTGACGGCTGGCTGCAAGCAGTCGCTGGTCAGTTTTCTTCCTTATGGAACCTGCAAGTTTGTTAATGCTTTGGGTCTCCGATTGCAATGCTGGACAGGCACTGTGGGCCCACCGCTAATATTGAACACATTCGGTACTCTGCCCAAAGACCTCACCCATTGGAGTAATTTTTGCAATATTGCTTTCGAAAGAACACTTTGTATAGAGTTCACGGAATAGTGATTAGGATGATTCCTAAATTTAAAATTGCAAATTGCTTGGGTGTGGCCCTGGGTGGTCCCCCAGTGGGTGGCAGTCGGTTGGGCAGGTGTTTGGGGGCAGGGGATGCACGCTGTGGGGGGGGGGGGGGGGGGGGGGGGGGTTGGGTGCACCCATAGGACTGGTGTCACTGTGTAGAGCCAGAAAGCGAGATGGGTGGTCAGTGGGTGCACAGCAAGTTTGCCACCGTAATGGTGGTCTATGCCTGGGCACCGCCACAGTCCTGGGTGGGGTGGGGGGGGGGGGGGGGGGGGGTGCTCGGCCTGTTCCCTCCCTCCCCCTCCACTCCCCTGGCCCTGGCAGGAGGCCCCCCACCGCAGCCAGTATGGAGGGGATCCGGTCCGGCAGCCCACAGTCACTCCACGCCATTTCCTACCTCCTCTCTCTCGCTCAGCAGCCATGATGCCAGGTTGATGACTTTTGAGACCACAAGTGAACCACGCCATCAGGAACTTGGCCCATCGGAGGCGGTGAATCTCGGAGGCCCTGGAGAATAGAGTGTCAGGCCCGCTAATTATATGCCTACTGTACTTTAACCCCGCGCGACGAGCGACGCATTTCCGCCATTTCCGGGGTGCCAGAGCATCCCGATTTGGCGTCAAACCAACGCCAACCCCGATTTTAGCGCCCATTCGCGATTTTGGCATCGGCAAGCGGAGAATCCTGCCCGTTGCATCCATCTTCAAAGGTGGTATTCTAGATTTTCGCAGATTGGCGATAACACCAACATGCCCCCCAATGCCACCTGAGCTGATTACAAATTTAATGGGATGCCGCCACCACCGGGCTCGCTATATACTTGGCCAGGGAGAACCAGAGAGGTGCAGCGACCAATGCCTTTAAACATGCCCCGACTCAAGAAGCCTCCTCCATTTGCCCCTATCCCAACCCCATCTCTGCCAACCACTGCCGCATATTTTCTACATTCGCCGCTCAGTAATAATATAATAAATTTGGTATTGCCAGCCCCCGCGATCATTGTTCCCTCTGCAGAAAGTCTTTCCAGATCCTAGATGTCTAACTTATCCACTCTCACAAAAAATGCTTTGGGGAGGAAAATCGAGAGAGACTGGAACATTAATAGGAACCTTGGGAGATTGTTCATTTTTATGGTCTGTACTCTACCACCAAGGAAAGCCAGAGAGCATCCCTTCTCTTCAAGTCCCCTTTCACCCCCTCCACCAAGTTGGCTAAGTTTAATTTGGTTATCATGGCCCACTCATGTGCCACCTGAATACCAATATACCTGAATTTTGTTTTGGCCAGCTTGAATGCTGCACCCCTATCCAGAGAATTTATGGGGAAGACCTCACTCTTGGCCATGTTAGGTTTATACCCTGAGAAGGATCCATTACCCGCCCCATACATGAAAGCGTGTCTGAAACGTACTGTAACAAATCGTCCGCATAAAGGGACAGCCTATGCTCTCTAACCCCCACCTTTCCATGCCACCCCATTCCTTTGATTACCTCAGTGCGATGGCTAGGAGTTCAATAGCTAACACAAATAACAACAGGGACAACGGGCATCCCTGTCCCGTGCCCCTGTACAGCTGGAAGTATCCCGAGTTCACCGCATTCGTCCTTACACTTGCCATAGCGGCGGTATATAACAATCCCACTCAGCAGATAAACATTGGCTCAAAACCAAACTGTCCCAGGACCTCAGAGAGGTACCTCCATTCCACCCAATCAAAGGCCTTCTCTGCATCCATAAAAATAATGACTTCAGTCACCTTCCCCCTAGACGTGGTCATGACCACATTCAAAAGCAGCCGAATGTTATTTGACAACTGTTGCCCTTTGACAAAGCCTGTCTAATCCTCAGAGACCGCCTCCGGAACACACCTCTCTCGATGCCCTGCCAAGGCCTTTGGCAGCACCTTCACATTCGTATTCCACAAGGAGATGGGCCTATAAGGTTCACATTCCACTGGATCCTTATCCTTCTTTGGAATCAGGGAGATGGACGCCTGCGCCAGTGTGTCCAGCAATTCCCCCCATCCCATCAAACTGTAATACATCC
Source organism: Scyliorhinus canicula (assembly GCF_902713615.1). Lineage (NCBI taxonomy): Eukaryota > Metazoa > Chordata > Chondrichthyes > Carcharhiniformes > Scyliorhinidae > Scyliorhinus > Scyliorhinus canicula. Next base: position 75,909,053 of record NC_052149.1, on the reverse strand, counting down.
CAGTGAATTTGGTGCCAGTGAAGCTGCAAATTGCGTGTAAAATTCCATCAGAAAGCAGTCAGATCCCATGCCCTCCCCGATTGCATTGATCTAATGCTCTCCATTGTCTCCAGTAGACCTAATGGTTCCTCCAACCCCTGTGCCCTCCCCCTCTCCACCATCGGGAAGTCCAGCCTATCTAAATATTGCTCCATCTCAGAGTCCTCCGCCAGGGACTGCAACCTAAACACTCCCGATAAAATGTCTCAAAACACTCCATTGATCTTATCCGGAGATGTCACCAGCGCCCCACTCCCCCTCATCCCTAACCTGAGCTATCTCTTGTGTAGCCGCCTGACCTCTCAAGTAGTGAGCTAACAGACAACTGGCCTTCTCCCCATATTCATAGAATACACCCCACAATTGCCCCACATTGGCTCACTGCCTTCCCAGTCGATACCAGATTGAACTCCACTTGCAAGCTCCTTCTCTCCATTACGTCTCTATTGTCAGGGTTGCTGAATGCTGCTGATCCATTTCCAAGATAGCATCAACAATCCACAGCCTTTCCATCTTCCCAACTTTATTCCTGTGGATCTTATATGATATTACCTCCCCTCTGACCACTGCCTTCAGTGCTTCCCAGAAGGTGGAGGAAGGAACCTCCTCATTCTGATTAAACTCCGCATTATTTTCTGTGGCCGAGGATACCTTCTCACAAAACCTCTTCTCCGCCAGGAGCGCCGGATGTAACCTCCAATGAGGGCCGCTGGGCTAGATCTGATCCTAACCTCATGTCCACATAGTGTGGTGATGGTCCGATATCACAATCATCGGACATCCCACCCCTGCAATTCCCAGGAGAATTGATTTCCCCAACTTCCCTAATACACGTGGGAGAAGAAGGAAAACTCCCTCACTCCCGGATGCTTAAACCTCCACAGATTCACCCCCACCCCCCATCTGTTCCATGAATACCCCCCCCGGTTATTTTGCCATTTCAAAACACAGTTAAAATCACCCCCCATGATCAATCAATGAGAGTCAAGGTCTTGGCTACACCATTGTGTATCACCACCCCGGGTCCAGGACTATGTTGGCCGTAAAAGCCACCCTCTTATTGAGCAGGATTGCAACCCCTCTTGACTTTGAGTCAAAACCTGAGTGAAATGCCTGCCCCACCCATCCCTTCCTTAGCCTCCTCTGATTCTTTGCCCTCCAATATGTCTCCTGCAGAAAGACTACCTCCGCCTTCAAGCTCTTCAAATGAGCAAACACCTGGGGTCTTTTAACTGGGCCATTCAATTCCCTCATGTTCCATGTTACCATCCTCACCCGGGGGTCTCTGAAGCTCCCCCCACCGCCTTCCCAACCTAATATGGAAAACTCACGAGATCCAAACTCCTTCAAGCTCAGGCCCACCCAAGATGCCCTCCACCTCCATCTAACCACAACGACACCTGCGTTACCAGCTTACTACCCTCCTCCATTCCACCCCCCGCACCCCTTAAACCCCTCACCCTGGCCCCTATTCAAACATCCACCCTACCAGCCAACTCTCAATTACATCCTTAGTCCCATCCGAACCCATCCCAGGCCCATACCTTCCCCCTTGAACCCCACCACCCCACATCCCCTCGCTGGCTACCCGCTGCAACCTCCTGCCCCACACTACTTCCGTTTACCGGCATCTCTAGTATGGAGACCCCTTCCCCCCGCCGAGAACCAAACAAAGTACCCCATCTACATTATCCAAACTACCCTTCGCCCACTCCCCACCCAAACTAGTGCAATCCTTAAAGAACAAACCCAATCAAAGGGAAAAATGACCAGGACTCAGAACAACCAAACATCGAGCATAATGGAAAAACCAACACATGCAACAACACCTCCAAACATTCAAATTGTGAAAATATTAGAACTGTACATTATGAACATTAGTCCTCCCACAAACCATTCTTCCTAACAAGGTCATTTGCCTCCTCCGCCATATTGAAATAATGTTCTTTGCTCTTGAATGTGACCGACAGTTTTTCTGGGTACAGCATCGCAAATCGAACCTTACTCCTTATTGAAGCCAGCTCGATGGTTGGCCAGGTCAGCCCCAATGCCGCGATAAATGTGTATCGGATGACCCTCCCAGCTACAGACCGGTGCGGATTTCACCCATCTCAAAATCTGTTCCTTCTCCGGGTACTTATGCAACCAGATGATCACCACCCGTGGCAGTTCTCCAGCTCTCGGCCGCTGACTCAGTAACCGGTGGGCCCGACCCACCTCCAGTGGCTTTTCAAAGACTCCGTCCCCGACCAGCTTCCAAAACATCTTTGCCTTGTACCCTGTGGCGCTTGTGGCTTCAACCCCTCCGGCACCCTACTATAGTTAAGTTTTGACAACTGAATCGATTTTCCTGTTAACCACTCTGGCCTTCCACACTTTGTGGGCCTCCGGCAGCATAGTTACCTCTGCTTCCAGAGACACAATCCCATCGCTGGGCTCCGAGACCATCCTCTCCAACTCCCGAATCGCTCTGCCCTGTGACTCCACTCGCTTCATCTCCAAAGCGCCACGAAATGGAGCTACTGCTGCCTCAATTGCCCTGGACAGGTCCTCCTGCATCTCCTGCCGGTGCTCCTTAAATTCTTCTGTGATAAACTCCTTTTACTGTTCCATGTGCAGTGGGGAGGGCGACGATGACATGGCCAGTTTCGCCATACTTTCCTTCGCTGCGCCATGAGGGTCATCAAACTCTTGAGCGGGGGTGCTTTTTAAAAATAAATTTTTATTGAACTTTTAGCATTTTGTACAAATCACAACCCCCAATGACACATACAAGAAAAATAGCAACGTAAAAATAAAGAAGAACAACACGCCCTGCCCCCCCCCCCCAACCTGGAGGTCCTCATCCCTCCCCCCCACTAACAGCTAACAGTGACCATCTCTGTGCAATATAAACGGCCGCCATTTATGATAGAACCATCGATTGAACCTGCCACTCTAAACTTGACCTTCACAAGTTGCAAGGACACCGTCAAATCACCCAACCATGCTGCGGCACTAGGCGGTGTCGCCTGCCTCCAACTCAGCAAAATCCTCCTCCGGGTCATCAAAGAGGCTAATGCCAAAGCATCCACCCCCCCCCCCCCCCTCCCCCACCCCCCAGTCCTCATCTCCGGCTGGTCCGACACCCCAAATACAGCTATCAACGGGCATGGTTCTAGATCCACATTCAGGATAGTCGAAATGGTGCTGAGAAAATATCCCCCAAAACCCAACAGCCTAGGGCAAGGCCAGAACATGTGCGTATGGTGAGCTGGCCTTCTCGAGCATCATTCACACGTATCTTCAACCCACTCAAAAAAACGACTCAGCCTGGCCTTGGTCAGATGTGCCCTGAACATCACCTTGAGTTGTATCAAACCTAACCTTGCGCAGGATAACGTAGCATTCACCCTGCGGAGAGACTCACTTGTGAGTATCGCTGCCCATCCTTAGTTGCCCTTGGGAAGGTGGTGGTAAACTGCTTCCTGAACCGCTGCAGTCCATGTGGTGTAGGTATACCCACAGTACTGTTAGGGAGAGAGTCCCAGGATTTTAACCCAGCGACAGTGAAGTTAGGATGATGAGTGACTTGGAGGGGAACTTGCAGATGGTGATATTCCCATGTATCTGCTGCCCTTGTTCTTCTAAATGGTAGTGTCTGTGGGTTTGTAAGGCACTGCCTAAGGAAACTTGCTGAGTTCCTGCAGTGCATCCTGTAGACTTCTCTCATGGTAAGTCCTCTGTCTGCGGCTGAGTGAATGCTGGCAGAGGTGGATGCTAGAGCCTCAATTGGCAGTAGAGCAGGTAGCCGTCCACAAACTTTCTTGCAGTGGACCTATTTGCGGAAGAGGCAGAACAGCCACTGTCTCCTCACCCACTACCCTCCATCTTGATTGAATACATGCCTCATCACCAAACCTGCTTCGAGAGAGGGCATGAGATTCCACCCAATGTTTCCTCTTGTGGGATATTAAAAACCAAGAAACCCACTCGAGAATTAAAAAGAAACCTCTTGTCCCAAAGGGGGACGTGAATGTGGAACTCACAGCCACAGGGAATGCTTGAACTGAATGTTGTAAATGCACTAAAGAGGAAACTAGATGAGCATGTGAGGAAAGATGGGAGGAGGCTCGAATGGAACATAAACATTAGCATGGGCAGGTTGGGCAGAGCAGCCCGCTTATTGGCTGCATATCATATGTAATCCTTTAGTTTAATATTGGCTTGAATTTTGTGGGGTAAGAGGGGTATATTGCTTGCCCCCAATTTGTGGGCAGCACGGTAGCACAAGTGGATAGCACTGTGGCTTCACAGCACCAAGGTCCCAGGTTCGATTCCATGCTGGGTCACTGTCTGTGCGGAGTCTGCACGTTATCCCCGTGTCTGCGTGGGTTTCCTCCGGGTGCTTTGGTTTCCTCCCACAGTTCAGATGTGCAGGTTTGGTGCATTGGCCATGATAAATTGCCCTTAGTGTCCAGAAAGGTGAGGAGGGGTTATTGGGTTACGGGGATAGGGTGGAAGTGAGGGCTTAAGTGGGTCGGTGCAGACTCGATGGGCCGAATGGCCTCCTTCTGCTCTGTATGTTCTATGTTCTATGTTCAATTTGAAAAGTCAATCAATTGCGAACCGACTGACTAGAAAAGGATAGGGGTGACCTAAACAAGCAGAGAGTGGGACATCCGTCCCTTATTGAGAGGATGTCCCGCCCTCGAGAGCTGTTGATCAATTAGATTGACCAGCAACTCTTGCAGTTCCAGCAGTGCCAGAGTGCAACAAGTAGACCAGGTTCTGATATCAGCTCTACTATCAGTTTCAACTCGGAAGAACAGTCATACGGACTCCGCTATCTCTTTTTTTGTTTCCAGAGATGCTGCCAGACCTGCTGAGTTTATCAAACATTTTCTGTTTTTATTTTAGATTATTTTAGATCCACAGTATTTTACATAAATCTACTGGGTTATTTCGTTGGTGTTGTTTACAAGTTTTCCTTTCTGTTTTGAGATTGACCGGAATGGTTTCTTATGGGCAGCGACTAGTTACAAACCTATAATATTCAGAGATGGTGCCGCAAATTTAGAAAGATATGACACAAAAACCTGCTCATAAAACGTGTGCTGACGGGCTGGTGTACCATTAGTAATCCTCAACACTTCCAGTTACTTGATTACATTTGATTAAACAAGACAAGATACCATTTCCTACCATTGTCACAAACAATATTATGAATAAGAATTGTCAAAGATGAACCAGCAAATTTATCATTGTTGTAATGGGTTCTGATATCAGTACAGACAAATTAAAATCTTGGGAATTTCGAATAAGAAGGAAAGTCAGAGCAATTTTTCACCCAACAAATATTGGATTTGTGAAATTAATTGCTGAGAAAGGAGATTGAAGCATGTAGTACAACTGGTTCAAGGGTCTACTGTGTTTCTAGAATTAAACAAGATAGAGGGACTCTGTGCAAAAGGGAGCTGGTTTATCATTCAAAAGAAGACAGGCCTGTTAATGGCCTTTCCCTGTTCTAAAAATTCCACCATCCTTAAGTGCCAATGCTATGGATGATCTCAGTCAGGTAACCCAATGACCCCTGACAAAATAGCAGTTAGTAAATCCATTCAGAAACTCAAAAACACAAAACCAGTTTAATGTAGTGGAGCAGGTTCTTCCAAACCATAATCCCTGAAATGCTTCACCTCCCAACTACCTTAGAACTAATAATTATTTGGAGGAGCTTCAAGGCAACTCAACAGAGAGACTTTGGGCATGATCTATCAGCCTTGCCACATTCGACTCGGGATGCGGCGAGCCCAGCAAATCTTGCGAGGTGGTTAACACTGCTGCCTCACAGCGTCAGGGACCAGGGTTCAATTCCGGCCTTATCTGTGTGGAGTTCATACTTTCTCCCCTTCGCTGCGAGGGTTTCCTCTGGGTGCTCTGGTTTCCTCCCACAGTCCAAAGATGTGCAGGTTAGGTGGATTGGCCATGCTAAATTGTCCATTAGAGTAAGGTTAAGTGGGGTTGCAAGGAGAGGGTGGGAGCTTGATTAGGCTGCTCTTTCAGAGGGTTGGTGCAGACTCAATGGGGCGAACGGCCTCCTGCTGCAATGTAGTGATTCTATGATTCAATGATTAACTCCGCTTTCCTCTCTGTCCCCATTACCCTTTCCTCCTTTGCGGATGAAACATTGTCTAACTCGGCCTTGAATATAGTCCATGATTCAGGCACCACTGTTCTCTGTGAAAGAGAATTCCAAAGCATCTTTGCTTTGAGCATCTGAGAGAAGAAATCTCCATCTTAAATGGGAGTCCTCTTATTTTTAAACTGTTTCCCCAGTTTTAGATTCCCCCACAAGAGGAAATATCCATCCAGTACTTTTCCAACAAAGCCCCTCGATTGTATATGTTTCAATAGGATCACCTCTCCTTCTAAACTCTAATAATTAAAGGGCCAACCGGCTCAAACTCTTCCTATAAGCCAACCCCTTCATTCCAGCAATCAGTCTAATGAACCTTCTCCACATTCTACCTTCCTTAAGTAAGGAGACCAGAATTGTACAAAATACTCCAGATGCAGTCTCACTGATTCCCTGTACAGCTATGGCAAGACTTCCCTACTTTTATATACTAATCCCCTTGCAATAAAGGCCAACATTCCATTTGCTTGCCTAATAACTTGCTTTACCTGCCTGTTAATTTTCTTGTGAATCATGAACAAGGACACCCATATTCCAATCCTGCAGTCTTTGTCGATTTAAATATTATTTTACTTTTCTAAACTTCCTGCTAAGGTGGCCAACTTCACATTTCCCCACATTATACTCCCTCTGCCAACCTTTTGCGCACTCACTTAACCTTTCTAAACCCCTTTGCAGGTTATTTTATATACTCCTCGCATCTTCTTTTCCTACTGATCTTTGTATCATCAGCAGGTTTGGCGACAATAGAGTCTGGCCCTTCATCCAAGACATTAAGTTAGATTATATAGAGTTGAGGCTCCAGCACTGCTCCCTGCTCCCAATCCCTTCTGAGGGTTGTGCTTGAGGATCTGCTGATATCCCCCAGAACCAAGGGACAGGATCTTACCACCTCTCTGGCAATGGGCTGAAAGGTGGGAGGAGTCTGGGTGGACAGTCTTCTCATCCATAAGCCAATTGAGCCAATTAAGGTTTCTTCCTGCTGCCACTGGCATTTTACCAATGCCAGGTGTGTCCTCCGCCATTTTGAAAACTGCCAACTAAACCATTGTGTCCACCCAGTGGACTTGACGTGGGATCCTCTTATTCCAGCATTCTTTATCCCATTGCACAGCCTTTGGTAGCAATGGCATCCTGTGGCAAGATGCAACTCACTGCTCTCACCAACCTGCTGCCCCATAATCCCTCGCTGGGGTTTGCCAAACTGGATCCAAAACCCCACTCTTGTTGAGAGGGTACTGTCTTTCTCCTCTTCTTCATGTTGTAGTCCCAGCAGTGGCCACTGTTCCCTGTGGCACTGATGATACTATTAAACTATCGGCGTTCTGATAAGCTGGCTACTCCAGGGGGTGGCTAGAGCCATCCTAAATAGGTGCGGCCATCCCTGTGGCAATTACATGATTCAACATGAGCCCGCATGCTTTCAGACCCTTCGGCAGGACCCCTACTGTGAGCACAAAATTCAGCCCATGGTGTGTCTCTTCCTGCCCACCTGCATCACTAATGTCTCCATCGCCACATCCGTAACGTTGGAGTCCCTTCTCTGCCCTGGTGTTTCATCTTCTTTGTTTAGAATTCCAGCAATATAATTCAGAAGCAGTCTCAATCAGCGCTGCTTCCCTTTAAGAGGGACAAACTGCCTTTAAGAACAGAAGGCTGGCTACATTAGATGCTAGCAGTAAGCACTGCTCGGCTCTCTAATAAGTACAGAGACATACATCCACCTCTATAATTACAATAATGAAGATGAGGTTGCAGAACCAAATTTGCACGCTGCCTTCCTCCAGTGGAATCAGCATGAGCAGACCGCAATTTGAACCCTGTGTTTGATTAATGGCACAATCTAATTTTTAACCCTGGAAATCAATTGTCTTTGGTTATTTCCTTTTTCATAATCTCACACTTTATAATCGTAAGCTTGCATCCTGGATTCTAACACACATTTTAGTTTGAGGGAAGGAGGTCAGAATCGCTATCTTGGACCTTTAAACTTTCCTTTGTTAGGTTCCTCACTCTAAGTCCCAGGGAGATCGCATAGCAGTCGATCAGTCATGCAAATAATCACACTTTTATCTGGCAATCTGGTATTCGCTGCCCCCCCCCTTTTCAGAAACTTTGTAATGTCTTGCACTTCTTTGATGACTTAGACAATGGTAACCAAAACTTACAGTAATTCCAGATAAAAAATCCAATAAAACTTGCCTCATTTTTTTATTAGTTTGTCCATTTTGCAAATATAACCTATGGACTACAACATAGTAGTGTTAGACTTATGCTCAACATTTTCTTACTGCCTTTCCCCAAAGAAGCCACAGTGACACCAAAAGAACATTTAATATGCATGCCATGTACACAGTGAATCTGAAATATAAGCAGAAACACTAGAAATAAGCAACAGGTCAATCAAAAACACACAGAAAATTCAATTCATTTTCATAGTAACTGTTAGCAAAGCAGTTGACTGGCAGCCATTACAAAGGAATGGATGAATGCCAACTTGATGAAATGTAATATTTTGGTTTAGATTTTTCTTCTGAGGGATGTTAATGCTGAGTAATTATAATCTTTCCTATTTTGGACAATTAGCGCCAGTATCAACTGCTGCTCTAAGAGATAGGGGAGTAGGCTGTGGGCTAAAGCTCTTTCCATTCTTTTCCAATAATGGGACTTAGCCACCATCTTGTAGTTTTTTTCAATCCACAACATCCGTCCATATTGCCCCGCTGAAGGATAATGCCCAGTTAATACCAAATCAGTGGAAATACAGAGCTTTTTGTGTGTTGTGGCATCACCTCCAGAAGGAATTGGGTTGCGAATGTCGAAATCCATTTCATGTTGGATTCTTGTAACTAGCAGAAAGGGGTAGACTTTCAATCCTTCTGAGCAATCTGCATTTTAGCCCAAATACCATAGAGGTAAAGGAGCGGTGGCTAAACCCTCATTGCTATTGGCCTTCATGGAAATTAACGTTTTGAAGTACAGCTTTTCATAAAAGGGAGACACAGCGGTTGTTCCCGATTGAAGTGTTATCCAATATAGTTCAATAAACAATCTTGCCGAGGAGTATCTGAAGATATGCAAATCGATACCGTCTAATTCATGTCTTAAAGTAAACTAACATAATTAGATTGAGAAACTGAGCCAACGGATTTCAAGGTTCACCCTCCAGGAAAGATTTGCTGGATTGAGGATGAATGGTATAAATAACCTTGATCCCCTAAGGATTGATTAAAGAGTCCTCTCTCGTTAAATACTGAGTACCTACAGCTGTTGAATAAAGCAGTTTATTTCAGCCACAATAAATCATTTTCTGTGCATTAAACATAATCAAAGCTGCATCATAAACATTATTGCAAGAAACCATGTTTGCTTTGATTCTTTCTGAATACAGGTGTGTTTGTTGTGCCACAGGCTGGTTACAATGCTGGCAATGCCCTGGATTGGAGGTATACTATCGATCTCTGTCAGGTAACATCCGATTATTGCTTAGAAACTAACATTATTGTGCATTTTTGTAAAAGACATTATGAACATTTTAACTCGCATTTTTGCATTGAATTTATTCCCAGGTATCATTTATAAAACAATTTACTGATAATTATTTGGAATTCCTGTGCAAAGTTCATTAGAAGTTGTTCCCTTATTAACAGTCCACCCACCCTCACCTGATGGGTTGAAGGTCCCAGCGCCATATTTATAGACCAGTTCAACATACCCGTATCACCCTCTTCAGCCCAGGTGTCTTCACTAGACCATGCAGGGTGTCAGCAACCGAGGAAATAGCTTGTAGCCTCAAGAGGAAGTCTGTTCCTCAATTCAACCACTCTCCCCCGGGGTCTTTGTGCATCCAGTAAACAAAATGGTATACATTTGGCCCCCTTGTTTGTGAGCTTTTCACGCAGCCTTGTCGGGTCCAGCTTTCCTTTTCTTGGTCTTCCTTCTACCTTCCATTGTTCGTCTTCTTTATCCACCTCATTGCCCCTCTGCCAGCTATTGTGAGACCTCGCTCTTCCCGCAGCCCTCCTCTCACATTGTCTCCCCTGTCTTCATTGGGCCACAACATCCTCAACCCCTGCCTTCCCTCACACTCCACTCCCTGGTCAAGCTTCTGACCTTTGTTGCAGTGGCTGCATGAGTCCCACAGCCCAGTGCAGTCCAGATAGACACTGCTGTGTGGCACCTGGGCCAAGGAGACCCCTACACTCCCCAAACCCAGGCACAGTACCGGTCAGACTGGGTGACACAGGAGAGTCCATGGGTCTAGCAGCACAGTGCTTTCCATGAAGACCAGCTCAGCATGTAGGTGGAGACAAGAACCGGTCTGCCCCAGCAGGGTGGTGAACACTGAGCTCGTCAGTGAAGGAAGTGAGGTAAATGCGGTCTTGATGGGGTGTTCCTGAGTGAGGCCAGAAAAAACAGCAGAGTCTTGTTTGATAGCTGGGACATTCTTGGCACTGCAGACGCTGAGAAAGACCCTGCTATACGTTCCCAAAATGGGACTTTTCTTTGCATGTTAAATTGCGCTCTATAGTTGATAGTTCTAAATCAATCTACTGTCTGCCAGATAAAAAACACACAATCACTCCCTAGTGAGATGCAACTAATTCCAGAGAACTTATGGTGCAGGATGACAGAGAACCAAAGCTCCAGTCTATACAATGCTGGAGTTTAACCAGGTAAAGCTGTGCAGTTTACTCACAAAAACATCCTCCTGTTTGTCCACTTAGAACAACCTTACCTGTGGAGGTATTGGTTTGTGGGGTTATCAGAAGCTGTGAGATGAATGCCAGCCTTCAGTTTACCCATGAGCCAAGCAGACCATCCATTAACGATGTCCGAGGATGCTCTGTACCTTCCTGATTCAGGGAACAGAATTCCAAGCTGTCACACACAGGCTTGATTTAGTTCTGAACTTTCACTGCCAGGAGTAACCTTCCAGCTAGTATGACTCCCAGAGACAACCATTTAAATCCTGGCCACAGAGGGTATCCACATTTGATGACAATTTCATGGTATTATAGACAAATAATGCAATTTAATAGATCATGCTGGAAACGTGATTTAATTCTCCCTGCCCAGTGGAAATGGCAGTTCAATCACCCAGGAGATATATTGTTAATGTCCCATTCTCTTCCTACAGTGTTCTATGGTAACTCACTTTTCCAAAGAGGCAGGGAGGATGCCTTTTGGAACTGGTGTAGTCCTTTCAAACACACCGATTACGGGGTCGCGTGACGTGAGTGCGGGAACGGTTGCGTTTTCGCTAGCTCCCAGCTGATTCCAGAATTGGGCGCCATATTTCCAGAATCTCGATTTGGAGGCTGGGCAAAGTAAATTTGATGGACAACATCCATTCCTGTCTTCGAGGCCTTGGGGTGGCCTTCCGACCACTGATCCTGTGTTGTTCTGATCCAGATGTTGATCATAAGGGTTTGGGTGTGGCTGAACCAGTCGAGTCACACCCCCCCACCCCCATGCCCCCCACCCTACTCTCCCGTCCAGCGCCTAGTTTGTTGACCACTGGATCTGGTGACATGACTTGGTAGAAGTTATGGTGTCTTGTGATCATTGAGAGATCATGAAGAGTGCTCCTGATCTTGCCTCGTTCCTGATGTTGACCTTCTTAGTGATCCAGTGAAGAAGTCTTTATCCTGCATCTGACTTATTATCGTGGACTTTGCTTCTTGTTGATCATGTTGTGGTAATGTTTTACCATTTGCAGAGAAATGAATAATGTGGGTATGATAGCCTGTACCGTTGATTATTCTGATTTAACAAGTTATGTTAACATGTCATGTTAAACTGAATGCTGAATACAGGATTTGTGCATAGTTTTTATTCTTTATCCTAAATGTATTTGGGCCTTATATTGTCTGTCAATCCTTGTGGGTTTGTTGTTGTGTCCTCCCCCTCACCCCCCATTTCGCTAAGAGGGAAAATGAGTGGAGCCAGAGATGCATGGAGCCTGAGAGGGGTGATGGGTGGGTGGTTGGTGTTGTTAGGGTTAGTTTGTCCTCACTGTGATCAAAGGAGGTTCCCCAACTTGGAGCTAACCGGTTTCATGTTTTTTTTAACTTTTTCTTTTAATTTGGATTCGGAGCATCCGTGTGTTATATTAATTTGTGTAATATATATATTACTCTTTTGAACCAGTCGAGTTGTTGAAATGAGCCGTAGTCTTCTTGTAAAGATAAACTAATTTATTGAGTAATACAAATAATATTGTGAGTTCTTTTTACTTAATACACAACGAGTAAAACAAATGGGCTGGTTTAGCTCACTGGGCTAAATCGCTGGCTTACCAAGCAGGCCAGCAGCATGGTTCGATTCCCGTACCAGCCTCCCTGGACAGGTGCCGGAATGTGGCGACTAGGGGCTTTTCACAGTAACTTAATTGAAGCCTACTCGTGACAATAAGCGATTTTCATTTTTCATTTCAAATGAACAATCATAAATATAACTAACTAAACTATACAATACTTTGATAACTAATAACTTATTCTCTCTCTAACTTTCCTATGTCTGTTCTCTCTGCAAGCCTGATACACACTCCTCCAGAAAGAGTGGGAAAGCTATTTAAATAGGTCCTGATAGTGAGACATCTAGTGGTCAATTGTCTGTACTAGCGTTACATATATTGTTCATGTATATTGATATACAGAGATCATTGCACCATGCTTTTATCATTTAAAGTCCAGGCAGACTACATGTGATCCTGACAAGGATTTGACTCTATCTTTGGGTCAAGTCAGTCTTTCTCCTGATATGGGTCTCCCTCTCTGGCTGTTTTCGTTTTTGTTGCTATTGAAGCTTAACTGAGGATGAGGTTGGCCTCGAGTGGCCTTTATATGATAGTAATTCCATGATCAGCTTGGGTGTCCCCCCTCCGCGGGGGGGGGGGGGGGGTCTTCACTTCTCTTCTCTCATCTGGTTGGATGTGGTGTTTGCTCTGGTGCTGTCTTGGCTTGGGGCCCCTGGGTGACAGGGAGAGGGGGTGGAAAGGGACCGTCTGTCCCTCCCAGGGTGCTTGCAATTGGGGGGGGGGGGGGGGGGGGAAGGGGGGGGGTTGGGGTCTCCTAAGTTTTAGGGGGGGGGGGAAGGACCGGCTTTTCCTCCCAGGGTGCTGCCGATGGAGGTGTCTTTGACAGTTTTTATTTCTCAGGCCTGGGGTTTCCTGTTGGTTAGGGCCAAGGCAAGGTAGCACAGTGGGTAGCACTGTTGCTTCACAATGCCAGGGACCCGGGCTTGATTTCCGGTTTGGGTCACTGTCTGTGCAGAGTCTGAACGTTCTCCCCGTGTCTGCGTGGGTTTCCTCCGGGTGCCCCATTTTCCTCCCACATGTCCCAAAAGATGCGCTGCTTAGGTGAATTGGACATTCTTAATTCCCCCCTCAATGTACCCGAACAGGCGCCAGAGTGTGGCGACTAGGGGATTTTCATAATAACTTCATTGCAGTATTAATGTAAGCCTACTTGTGACATTAATAAAGATTATTATTTGTATATCCTTTCTTGTTGGGTGGTGGGGGGAGGAGTGCTTTGTCTTTAGTAGGAATGGGTTTGTGCAGCCTCGGTGTGGTGTAAGGGTTAGGGCTGCTTGGAATTTCCTGGGGTTAGGTTCCCCTGAGTTTCCTTCTTTGACGGTGTTGGGCTAGGCCAGACTGGGCGCTGTGGTCGGTATCCTATTGCCGCCTAGGAATGGGGGTGTCTCAGGGTGCCCGTAGGGAGAGCCCAGTGTGGCTGGGTCAGGCAACTGGGTAGACAATGATTTTCAGATGGACCGAGCATTGTACTTTGTTTTAATTTAGTGTATCCAAATCTTTTTCTTTCCAATTAGGGAGCAATTTGTCGTAGTCAATCCACCTCCCCTGCACATCTTTTGGGTTGTGGGGGTGAGACCCACACAGACACGGAGAGAATGTGCAAACTCCACATGGACAGTGACCCGGGGCGGGATCGAACCTGGGTCCTTGGTGCTGTGAGGCAGCAGTGCTAACCACTGTGTTACCATGCTGCCCTCAAGCATTGTACTTAAGAGTTATCCTTTTTTCCCTTTTCCCCGGGTTAGGAGTGAGGTCCCCTGTGGTTTATTGGCAGGATCTCATCCATTTTGGATAGCCTTGGCCTTTAGCTCAGGTAGTCTTGTTGCCCGAGCGATTACTTCTTTCTCTTTATCCTTTTTCTTCTTTCTGCAAGACCCTGCAGGTGTGTCCGCCATTGTGTCCCTCACTTTGTCCTTTAGATTTCCCCCGAGCTACATGTGGTAATGCTAAGATGGTGAAGCTATGGTTAATTGACAGGGCCTATTTGATAAATTGTCTTATGGTAGCCCTACCCCTTTTTCTTCAGTGATCCTGGTTGTTGGGAGTGGGTTCCCTGATGCTGAGGGGAGGTGGGCTGGCCCTTCCTCTCAGGGCGCCTCCCTGCCATTTGGTGGGGTACCCTGATGGCCCCTCCTCTTTGGGATGGGGTTCCCTCTTTTCGGCTGGGATCTGATGACATCCTTCTTATCCTCGGGCCTCATGGCTACCTGGTGTAAGGGACATGTCATTATTTCATGGTCCGGGGTCTGTTCCTCCTTTGGACCTGGGACCTGGTGGATGGGGTGTGGTAGCTCAGGCCTTTGCTCCTCACTCTTCTCTTAATTTTCTGTGCGAAACCCAGGGTTTGAGGTCTGAGGTTTGAGATTTTCTTGGACTTGGGGTACCCAGTGCTCTCCTTGTAGTTATATAATGGTTATCTGCTCTGCCCTGGGCTTGGAAGGGATTTGGATTGCATTGTGGGTATCAGTCAAATTCCTCCTTAGCTCTGGGATTCTCATTTTTTTTTAATCCTCTGGTACTTTTCTTTGAAGCTTTGGGTATGATGTAACTGTGCTGCTGACTATATCCTGCCTTGGTGCCGGTGGATTTTATGTCCGTGGAGAGAACACGTTGGAGATAAAATGTCCTCAACTCATCCAGTCTTATCTGTCCCTTTTTTATGCAATGACTTCTGTTAGGTGCTGTATCTGTTTTGCATTGATACATATGGCTTTTTTTTCTCTTTTTCTTTGTTTTTTTATGCGATAATTGTAAAAACTTGAAAACTTCAATAAAAACACATTTAAATACACTGATCACGGGCAGCACGGTGGCACAGTGGTTAGCACTGCTGCCTCATGGCGGTGGGGGACTTTCCACAGGGGTGGGGTGCCATGGGAGGGTGGGAGGGGTGGTGCTGGGGGAGCAACCAGTGGGTAATCACACGCGGCACCACCATGCCAACCCCTTGATTGTGTGTATCCATTCTGGGGGCAACCCTTCTCGCTGCATGTCTGCCCCACCGACCACCTATAACCTCCACCGACTGGCGAGGTCTCTAGCCGTGCGGCGGAAGGCTATTGCTATCAGGGATTGGCAATCGGCGTTAAGTGAGCACCTCACACAACCCAAGTGGATTCCCGTGGGTGGGCGGGCCATGTAGCATGTGGGAGTCATTGTCTGTGATACCTGGACACTGTGGGAGGCAACACCACACACTTAGCAACTGAGATACAAACACCCAGGGAGTGGGACACAGCTCCGGAGTCATGATCACGGCTGGAGGGTGGGTGAATACTATGAGGAGGGGATCAGCGCCCGGTCCAGGTGATGTAATGAGAGGGTGCCCAGGGTACAGGATCTGGGATCTGGTGAGGGTGTCCGTTGTGGCTGGGTGTGCATGGGCAGCGCGTTCCGGGTAGGGGTGGGGGTGGGGGTGAGTGGGGTATCAATGGGGGAATGGAGGGTCCTGGGATGGGAGCCACCACTGTTTGTCAGTCTAAAACCCTCTCCCAATGCCTTATTGATATTGAACACTATGGCAGGGATATTGTACCCAGAACGTGCCCTAGTGATGCTGCTGGTAGTCCGGGCAGCCAGACACTGGAAACGGCGGCAGCAGCAGCGGCAGCAGATGCTCAAAGCGGTTGATGACGTGCCAGACCCTGCCCTACACCCTGAGGCCCCAGTTGACTGTCAGGCCAGGGAGGGACCCAGAGGGGGAGTACGCGAAGGCCCAGTGTGTACAAGCATCGCTGGTCATTCTAACTGATGACAGACAGCGGGTGCCGCTGGAGGCTCTGTCTCAACAAGCAGATGGTGCGGCACCTGTGCCATGTCTTTGTGGAATTAGCACCATGTGGAGGAGGAGGACACCCGCTCCCAGTGGCCGTCAAAGTCACCGTAGCCCTGAACTTTTATGCCTCAGGATCATTCCAGGGCTCGAGCGGGGACCTGTGTGGTATCTCACAGGCCACAGCCCACAGGTGTATCCGACACGTCATGACTAGCCTGTATAGGGCAGCACAGTGGCGCAGTGTCACGGCGCCGAGGTCCCAGGTTCGATCCCAGCTCTGGGTCACTGTCCGTGTGGAGTTTGCACGTTCTCCCTGTGCCTGCGTGGGTTTCGTCCCCACGATCCAAAGATGTGCAGGGTAGGTGGATTGGCCACGCTAAATTGCCCCTTAATTGGAAAAATGAATTGGGTACACTAAATTATTATTTTTTTTAATTAATGCCCTGTATGCCCAGGCGGAAAACAACATTATCTTTGACATGGGCCAAGCCCAGCAAGATGTCCGGGCAGCAGGTTTCTCTGCCATCACTGAGATGCACAGGTCCAGGGAGACATAGATGCCATGCATGTTGCCCTGCACTCACCAGGCCATCTGGGAGTGGCCTACGTTAATGGAAAGGTATTCCACTCCTTCAACATACAGCTCATGTGCGACAACTGCATGAAGACATGCATGTGTGTGCACACTTCCTGGAGGGTGGCACAGTGGTTAGCACTGCCGCCTACGGTGCTGAGGATCTGGGTTCGATCCTGGCTCCAGTCACTGTCCGTGTGGAGTTTGCACATTCTCCCCGTGTCTGCGTGGGTGTCTGCATGAGCTGCTGACCTCATCCCGTGGCCATTGAGGCCAGAGGCTGGAGGCATACTTTTTGTCGGCACATGGACAGCCATGTCGCCCTGTCCCGTGTGCTGGCTGCAAGATTATTGGTTTCTCGCCACTCTCGGGTAAGATCCTGATTTAGCCAATGGGAGCAGGCGGCTAGATCACAATTGGATCAGCGCCCGGCGTGATTCTCAATTCTGGGCCTGGATTCTCCCCTACCCGGCGGGGCGGGGAGTCCCGGCGTAGCGGAGTGGCGCCAACCACTCCAGCGTCGGGCCTCCCCAAAGATGCGTAATTCTCCGCACCTTTAGGGGCAAGGCCCGTGCCGGAGTGATTGGCGCCACGCCAACTGGTGCCAAAACTGGCGCCAATGGCCTTTGATGCCCGCCGCCCGGCGACGGGGCTGGCCGAAAGGCCTTCGCCGGTTCACGCATGCGCGGTACGTCAGCGGCTGCTGACGTCACCACCGTCGCTTGTGCGGTAGGGGGGTCTCTTCCGCATCCGCCATGGCGGAGGCCGTGGTGGCGGTGGAAGAAAAAGAGTGCCCCCACGGCACTGGCCCGCCCTCCGATCGGTGGGCCCCAATCGCGGGCGAGGCCACCGTGGGGGCACCCCCCGGGGTCCGAATGCCCCGCCCCCCCCCCCCGGGACCCTGGGGGCCCGCTCGCGTCGCCAATCCCGCCGACACAGAGATGCTCCAATTCCCGCCGGAGGGAGAGGCCTGTCAGCGGTGGGACCTCGGCCCATCGCAGGCCGGAGAATCGCTGCGGGGGGCACGCCAATCGGCGCGGCGTGATTCCCGCTCCTGCCGATTCCCGGGTGGCGGAGAATTCCGGCCACGGCGGGGGGCGGGATTTATGCCGGCCCCGGACGATTCCCTGACCCTGCGGGGGGTCGGAGAATTCCGCCCCTGGTCTTTGCTGCAATTTAACGGCCTCAATGCGCTCTAGCTCAAGTGTAACGAGGCCATTAAATCGCGCGCATTGCACTCTTGCTCAAGCATATCGCAGCCATTAAATCGTGCTCTCGCTCAAGCGTAACTTAGCCATTAAATCGCGCCCATTGTTTTAATCATTTATCAAGCCAATCTGGAATAGCCAGACTCCGAAAGCTCTCTACTTGTCACTTATGCAGCAGATTCCAGCTGGGAGTGATTTTTCTTTCCCCTGCACTCCCCAGGTCAGAGGTTTCAGATTGGCTCCCAGGCATATCTGAGTACAGGATCTAGGGAGAAGTCACTTCCTGAAAGTATGAATCAAAATGACACTTTACTCATCAGGATTGCTGTATGCAATCATTTAAAAAATTACCTGTCACTGCAAACATGGTCAAGGAGCAGGAAGATAGCGCACATTGAACATTGTCTTATACCTTTAAACTGTTTTACGTCCCAAAGAAGTGTCCTAATCATTCAATCAGTCAGGAGGTATGATAGATTCAAGAATTCCGTTTCGACTGTTTCAAGGTTCTTTCAATTAGACATAAAATATATTGTAGCTTAAAAATTGCTGCACAGATCTAGAATCAAACTTGTTCATACCTTTGAAAGTTACTATTCTAGGTGGCGCAGTGGTTAGCACTGCTGCCTCACGGCGCTGAGGAACCGGGGCCAAACCCAGGTCACTGTCGGTGTGGAGTCTCCACGTTCTCCCCGTGTCAGTGTGGGTCTTACCCTCACAACCCAAAGATGTGCAGGGTAGGTGGATTGGCCACACTAAATTGCCCCTTAATTGGAAAAAAATAATTGGGTACTCAAAATTTCTAAAATAATAAAAAGGGAAAATGATTATTCTTACAAATACTTCTGTCACTTTGACCGACAGTATTCTTTCCTTCTACATTCTGCTTTTTGGTTGGTCAGCACAGAAACCCTTCTTTCAACTGTTTCGGTCATTGCATCAACAACCACGTCAAAATGCTCAAAAACCATGACCAACATTTTCCTTTAAACATTGGGTTGTGCGAATTCAGAGGATATTAAAACAGTGGGCTGGATTCTCCGCTTGGGAGACTAAGAGCTGGATTCTCCATTATTGGGACTATGTCCCCACGCCGGCGTCAAAACGATGGAGTTTCACACCAGCAAAGGACCATGAAAGGGCCACTAATTCCATGCCCTGCAGAGGGCTAGCAGGGACCCCGAGTAAATCTCACAGCTTTTGCTGCAGATACGGGCTCTCGCACTTCCAGGTCAGAGGCCGTGCATGCGCACGGCGGTGGCCTGCAGCACCGCACCATGCTCCATGGCGGACTCGGACCGCGGAGCCAGACCCAAGAAAGAGACCCCTCCGATCGGCCGTGCACCCAACTCTCAAACCCCGCACAAGCACTCTCTGGCTGCCTGTATGGCCCCCCCTGGCCTCCGATCCACCCGCCCCTGACCAGACTGAGTCCGCAGCCGCCACACGAGTATCCCGACCGGCTGGAGCACATTAGTTCCACGCCATCGGGACTTCAGCTGGTTGGGGGTGGAGAATTGCTGAGTGGGCCTCTGGCAATGGACCCAGGCCGCGCTTTCCAGCGGCGGTCCTGATTTCTTGCGGGAACATTGATTCTCTGCCCCCCCTGCGCTGGCCATGATTTTGGCGCAAGGGTGCGGAGAATCCAGCCCTAAGTGTTGGCGCCAGTGGAGCATATGTGGTCTTTTACGACCAAAGAATCGGTGGCAAGCCCTCACCGATTCTGATACCTGTGAGGGGCTAGGACCGGCAGCAACTGAAATTCCTGCCTCCCGCGCCGAAAAGAGCTGGAGAATGGCCAGGTCCCGGGCCGCGTATGCGCATGGCTGATGACCTGTAGTGGACGCACCGTACAACGTGCACGAACCCAACACGCCATCCACAACCCCATAGCCCACTCCCTGGCCATCCACTGCAGTCCCCCCAGCCCTGCGGAAGCCCCTCCCGGCCAGAGGCATGGATGCCAGCCAAGTGTGGCGGCA
Source organism: Scyliorhinus canicula (assembly GCF_902713615.1). Classification (NCBI taxonomy): domain Eukaryota; kingdom Metazoa; phylum Chordata; class Chondrichthyes; order Carcharhiniformes; family Scyliorhinidae; genus Scyliorhinus; species Scyliorhinus canicula. Next base: position 75,888,975 of record NC_052149.1, on the reverse strand, counting down.
TTGGACACAGTCCGTAGCCGCCACGTCAGTTCTGCAACCGAAGGGACCACACATGGCCCGTGCCTTTGGGAACTCAGCCCATCAGCATTGAACTTCACAATGGCACTGCTGGCATCAAATCAGCATTGCACATTGATTGATGTCATGACTTATCTGCTTTGCATATTTTTGGTGGATGTTCATACTTTCACCAATATAGCCCCCTAGATCCCGTACTCAGATATGCCCAGGAGTATAATAGTAATTATACTGTTTAGTCTCTTTGATATTCCCTTCTATTGATTCTGCTGTCTATCTTGCTCAAATTCCTTGCCTTTAGAAGTTATTAGCTGCGGAGGCGGTGGCTTAGTGGTATTGTCACTGAACTAGTAAAACCAGAGACCCAGAGTGTGGACCCAGGTTTGACTCAGGTTCAAATCCCACCACTGCAGATGGTGAAATTAGTATTTAATAAAAATCTGGAAGTAAAAGTCTAATGATGGCCATGTCTAATGATGGCCATTGTCGATTGTCGTAAAACCCTATCTGGTTCACTAATCTCCATTCGGGTAGGAAACCTATCATCCTTACGTGGTCTGGCCTACATGTGACTCCAGATCCAGAGCAATGTGGTTGACTCTTAACTGCCCCCTAATGGACAAATAGGGATGGGCAATAAATGCCGGCCTATGTCCCATGAACGAATAATTTTTTAAAAAAAATCATAGCCCCATTGATCTCTGTAAACACTGTGTTTGAAATGGTCATTCACACCTCAATGTCTCTGGACTCCTGCTGAACCCATTACTGGGAAAATTGCATCTTATTATTCCTCTAGGTGCCTGCTAGTCTTGTCACTTTTCTGTTATTTTTATTTTCATCTCAAATTCACTGTTAATCTCATTAACGCTCCACATCCCTGATACTTGCAGCACCCATTAAATGAGTGTCACCAAGTCCTCCTTCTCCAAGACAAGACCGGGCACAACTCGAAGGAAAGAATGGGGCATGAACACCTCACCTCTTTTGTTTGAAATTTTAGACTACCCAATTAAGGGGCAATTTAGCGATGCCAATCCACCTAACCTGCACATCTTTGGGTTGTGGGATGAAACCCACGCAAACGCGGGGAGAATGTGCAAACTCCACACGGACAGTGACCCAGAGCCAGGATTCGAACCCGGGTCCTCAGCGCCATAGGCAGCAGTGCTACACCTCTTAATGCTGTCTGAATTAAGCACTGGGAATCGCTGAGGCTGGCATGGCGGCACAGTAGTTAGCACTGCTACCTCACAGCTCCAGGGACATGGGATTAATTTGGGTGACTGTGTAGAGTTTGCTCATTCTCCCCGTGTCTGCGTGGGTTTCCTCCAGGTGCACCGATCACCCCCCACAGTCAAAGATGTGCGGTTTAAGTGGATTGGCTATGCTAAATTGCCTCCTAGTGTCCAAAAATGTGCAGGTTAGGAGGCGTGGCCATGATCAATCATAAATAAAAGCAAATTACTGCGGATGCTGGAATCTGAAACCAAAGAGAAAATGCTGAAAAATCTCAGCAAGTCTGGCAGCATCTGTAGGGAGAGAAAAGAGCTAACGTTTTGAGTCCAGATGACCCTTTGTCAAATCTAAAAGACAGAGAAAGTGGGAAATATTTATACTGTGGAGTGAGAATGAAAGACGAGTCATAGTAACAAAAACCCACGGAAACAGGATGCTAATAGCCTTATAAACCAAGGGGAAAGAGTGTTAATGGCAGCCCCCAGTGAGAATAAAAAGTGTGAAAGGCCAACTGTAGAGAAACTAACATCAGGGGGTAAACTGTGACAGGTGTAGATGTGGGAGGATGGGGGAGGGAGGGGAAGGGGAAAGCAAAGGGGGGAAAGGATAAGGAAAGGTGGGGGGGGGGGGTGATGAGACCATCAATTCACGCGACACGTGGTTAGAAGTGAACAGTGGTTTTAATCGTCTTACAACAGAGCCTGCCTGTGACAAGATGAACTCTAGATGAACTGGAAGGCAGGCTCTCAGCATCAACCTTTATACTTCCGGTTAGGGGGAGGAGCCGTGGGTAGAGCCAAGGGTGGAGCCAAGGGTGGAGCCCAGTACAAACTCCCATACACTCCCAGTGCATCTCCCCCTAGTGGCAGAGCAGCGCAACTGCTTGTGTGCCGAGCTTACAGAGACATAGTACAACATGTGTAATACAGTGTGAATTACGCTACTGTGATTCACCTCAGGGGGGTTAATATATATAAAAGCAAGAAAGAAAGAAATGGTAAAAGACAGTTAAAATGAAATGGGATGAAAATAAATGGGTCGAGGTAAGGTAGAACTAATTATCTGAAGTTGTTGAATTTGATGTTGAGACTGGAAGGCTGTAACATGCTCAACCAGAAGATGAGATGTTGTTCCTCCAGTTTGCGTTGAGCTTCACTGGAATATTGCAGCAGGCCAAGGATAGACATATGGGCATGGGAGCTGGGTCTTGTGTTAAAATGGCAAGCAACGGGAAGGTCAGGATCCTGAATGAGCACAGACCGAAGGTGCTCAGCAAAGCGATCACCCAGTCTGCGTTTGGTCTCTCCGATATAGAGGAGACCTCATTAGGAGCAGCAAATGCAATAGACCAAATTGAAGGAGGTGCAAGTGAAACGCTGCTTGACCTGAAATGTGTGTTTTGGGCCTGGGATGTTAAGCATGGAAGAGGTAAAGGGGCAGGTGTTACACTTTCTGCGATTGCAGGGAATGGTGCCATGGATGATGGGAGAGGTACTGGGTATGGTGGAGGAGCAGACTAGATTATATCGGAGGGAACAGTCTCTGCGGAATGCTGACAGAGGGAGTGATCAATCCACGGGAATAGGGTGGGGGAGTGGGCCTAGGTAGCGTGCTAGCATTGGTGCAGACTTGATGGGCTGTATGGCCTCCTCCTGCACTGTAGGGTTTCTATGGATTTTATGAGTTCTATGGACTGTGGTATCTCCGGAAATTTCAGCATAGGGGATTTCAAAGCAAAAAGCCTCTGTCAACAGGAATTTATTTCCAGCCAAATGGTAGTGACACCCAGATCACTAACACTCTGCAGTCTTCTTTGCAGAATGTTGCCAGTCTGTCTGTAGCTGAACCCTCAGCACAAGGGTAAATGTTCACAGCTGTTGCAGCTTTGGTGAAAGCTCATGTAGTTACCATGTAAACTCTGGGCTCAAGTATATGCTGTGTCTTGGAGAGATTGATGGCAGAAAATATATATGGATTTTCAAGGCATCACTAATCTTCTGCAGTCTGCTGTCCAGGTGGTAAGTGGGAGTGAAGAACCCCGGTATCATGGGAGTAACAAAAGCACAGCAGGAGCGACAAGTGCTGCCCCCTTATTTACTTTTCTATAAGCGCTGCCCTCTATCAGGGTGTTAACAAATCTGGTTTCTCGCCATACCCTCAACAAAAATCAACCGCAGTGCCAGAAAGCTGGCTCTGAGGGGAGAACTGTCCTAGGCTGGAGACCCGCTCATTCATTAGGCCCGTGTTCCAGCTGCGTGAACTGAGGAGGCCAAGCATGAGGTGGTGGCATAAACTGGTGAGGGAGGGAGATTAGAAGATGAAAAGAGAAGTAACTTGAACTGAGACTGAGCTTGATCATGGGGTGGAAAACGAGTTCCAGCTTGGCCTGCAGAAGAGGGGGCAGGGACAGCTGTTTGGAATGAATATGTACTACTCCAAATTTACCATCCATTGGTCTGATTGGAAATGATCAGAGGGGCTGAATATAAATCTCTTGTTTGCTATTAGGCATGTTTTGGTGAAAAAAGAAAATAAACATGTTCTTCTCTATTTATAGATTTTCTCAATCCACTATGAGAAAAATAAGTTTTAAATTTAAAGGAAAATTGTGAATTTCCGAATAGAGAAAAGTATTCAATGACATTTGAGGAAATGTTTGTTTCTTTCCAGACAAAATAAAAGTACAATGTAATAATTATTAGTGTCACAAATAGGCTTACATAAACACTGCAATGAAGTTACTGTGAAAAGCCCCGAGTCACCACATTCCGGCGCCTGTTCGGCTACACAGAGGGAGAATTCAGAATATCCAAATTACAGGGGCAGCAGAGTGGCACAGTGGTTAGCACTACTGTCTATGGCGCTGAAGACCCGGGTTCAAATCCCGGCCCTGGGTCAATGTCTGTGTGGAGTTTGTACATTCTCCCCGTGTCTGGGTGGGTTTCGCCCACAGAACCCAAAGATGTGCAGAGTAGGTGGATTGGCCACACTAAATTGCCCCTTAAGCGGAAACAAATAATTGGGTACTCTAAATTTATTTAAAAAATAATGTCCAAATTACTTAACAGCCCATCTTTTCGGGACTTGTGGGAGGAAACTGGAGCACCCAGAGGAAACCCATGCAGACTCAGAGAGAACGTGCAGACTCTGCACAGAGAGTAACCCATGCCAGGAATTGAACCTGGGACCCTGGAGTTGTGAAGCAACAGTGCGACCGTGTTCAGTGTAGACTCCAAAATACCGTAAAACGCACCAAGTAAAATGTTGCACTTTTTTGACAGAGGCCCTCAGCGAAATAGGAGGCCCTTTGCACTTTTTCTTCTTTTTACTTTTTTTTCGCATTACCCGTATTTGTTTTCAAGGTTGCTTTCGTTGTTTGGACAGGCATATGGCAGTTTTAATGGAACTGTTGGTCAGCTCTTTTTGGTTTGTAAAATTGGCATGTTTACAAATCTGATTTTAAAATTCTTGAAATGAAAACCTTGGATCCTTGCAGTCTATAGAATAAAAATTCTTGTTATCTTACACTATCAGCTCTCAAAAGGTATACAAAGCTGCTTTGGTCATCCTACACTCCCAGTGAAATCCATTAGTGCTCCTCTTTAATCTCAACTCCCTGAGTGTGAACCTTGAATGAAACCCTACCAGCCACTTCAGACAGAAGTAAGTGGTTGTTTGTCAAGCAATAGCCTTAATGTTCATGATCAGATTTCCATTGTGTAACTCTCTTGACCTGAAGTGTCATTGCTTTGAAAACATTTAGAAACATATTCACTTGTCAATTTATTTTACTGGTGTACACTAACTGGAATTGCTCAAATAATGCCCTGTCTTTTTATGAATAACTGCAGGATAAATTTGATGGGTTTACTGTTAAACCACACGGTGTGATTTTGAACCATAGAGGTTAGACATATTGCACAGGTTTCTAATCTATGCTCAGACAATTGATCGGGGACTGGAATAATGGCAGAAACAGTGGAATTTGCCACAGTAACTCTGAGCAAGGAAAGACAAAATGAACCTGGATTCTTGCACCAGATCATTATTCAAGTGTGTGGGATTTGGGTAAGGACATAGTCAGTTTTTGGCAGTTTAATGGGCTGTCCACACTCACTGCCTGTACCCATACATGAGACACCCTGGAGGGTTTCTAGCATCAGCAGAAGCTTATGTCGCTATTTTGAGCAAAGTGGGAGTGGGGGTGGGGGAGGGGAAAGCTTCTTTTAAAACACACAGCTCCAGATCTGTCTTTATCATAATAAAAACAAAACACAGCAGATAATGGAGATCTGAAATAAAACAGAGGGGGCGATTTTGAGCCATCCTTCTCTCCGTCCACAAGAAACTCGGCGCGAGCTCAAAATCCGGAGATTCTAAAAACTTGATATCCCCCCTCCCGGCGGCCTCACCCCCAAAGAGGATATTGGAGTTGAACGCTCGGGCAGTTGTGATTCCGCAGGCTCGTCACTGCTCGGGATGCACCAGAGAGGAGGTGGGGAACACAGGTAAGCTCAACTTAGGGCCGGGGCAGGGGTTCAATCACTCGACCTTTTTAAAAAATAAATTTAAAGTACCCAATTATTCTTTTCCTAATTAAGGGGCAATTTAGCGTGGCCAATACACCTAACCTGCACATCTTTGAGTTATGGGGGTGAAACCCATGAAACCCATGCAGACATGGGAGAATGTGTAAACACCACATGGAGAGTGACCCAGGGCCGGGATCAAACCTGGGACCTCAGCGCCATGAGGCAGCAGTGCTAACCACTGCACCGCCATGCCCCCCTCCCCCCACTCGACCCTTTAAATCATTTTTGGTTTGATGTTTCAACTTTCATTTGCTCTTTGATTTTGTTTAGGGAAGTGTCTTTAAGGGGCTGGGCATTTTAATTTACCCCTTAGCTTGTTTAATTTAGTTTATTTGGTTCAATTAAAATAGTTTGAGTCCCAACCATTTACTATGTCCCTCGGTTCTTTTAATTTAGTTTATTTGGTTTCATACAAAATAGTTGAGCCCCAAGCATTGAATCCTAATACTAAATCAAGAATTCACTAATGTGACCGCCAAAGTAAGGATTCATGGTGAAGTCCATCATCACTCATCCCATTACATATCATGAGGGGGTGTTCTTTGAGGTTCCCGTGAGGATGCAGATGTGGGTCCCATGCATCCACTCAATAGGACTGTCACCTAACACAAGGAGTGGGGGAAAGGTTGAGGAACGGCTGTGAGAAATGTGCCAGTGAGACTCTCAAGTGTCCAGGCGCATAATCCTGGTGGACTTGAGAGGGCCAGGAGTGGGGATATTCCTGTGTGAGAGGGGAGGGTGTGAGGCCTAATGGAGAGGCATGCACTAAGGGGGAAGCACATGGTGGAGGTCCCAGAGGAGTAGAGGGCTGAGGGACAGGCCCTTCTCAGGAACCCTTAACCCTCACTTTGGTTTCCTTCTCTTTTCAGTGCATGATTCTGGAGAATCATGGAACCTCTTGAGTTGGCGTTTCTATTACCTGTGGTAGAGCAGCAGCAGAGACACAGCCAGGACCTGCACCCTGCTAAGGAGGGGGAGGCTGGGCCAATAACTGTACAGGGAGCAGCACCACAGAGCAAACAGCCCCATTTGAGACTGTACCAGCCAAAGGAATTACTATTTACAGATGTTGGAGGCACAGTGCTGGAGAAGATTGTGTCTGGCCCAGGGGATGGTGGACCTCCTTTGCCATATCTTGCAGGAGCTGGCACCATATGGGATGGGATGCACCCACTGACTGTAGCCCTTAAAGTCACTGCCACTCTGAATTGTAATGCGAGCAGCTCATTTCAGGGCAGCACCGGTGATCGGCGTGGCATCTCCCAGTCAGCCGCACACAAATAGATTAGGGAGGTGACAGATGCCCTTTACACGAGGCCCACACATATATTAAATTGGAACCAGACCAGGAGAACCAAGACGCCAGGGCCAAGGGTTCTGCCCATTTAGCAGGCATTCCCCAACTGCCGGGTTTGATAGACTGTGCCCACGTGTCCCTGTGGTCTCCATGGCATCATGCAGCACCATTTATGAACCATAAGGGATTCTACTCCATCAACGCCAAGATCGACTGTAACCATACAATATGAATCATGCAGGTGTGTGCCCGTTCCTGGGGAGCACCCATGACAGTTACATCTTGGGGCGCTTACAAATCCCAGACTTATTTGAGGGAGAGCAGCGCCTGGAGGGGTACCCAGTAAGGGTGCCCAATAAGGAGGTGGCTGATGACACTAATATGGGAGCCACAAATAGAGGCAGAGTTTTGCTACAGAGGCACATTCTTGAACATGGGTGCTGGTGAAGCTGGTGATCGGGCAGTTGAATATGCAGTTCCGGTGCCTGAGAAGTCGGAGGGGGGTGCCCTCCAATACAGCCCCCAGAGGATGTACTGCATTATTGTGGTCTGCTGCACTCTCCACAAGTTGGCGCTGCGGAGGAGAAACCACCTGAACCAGGTGGAGATGGAGGAGCACCACATCTCCTCAGATGAGAAGGAGGTCGAGGAGGGTGTGAGGCCCAACCGGTGGAGGAGGAGAAGGAAGGACCTCGGGCCTTGGCTTGGGTCGTTGGGCAAGAGACACCTTCATTCCTCTAGGTTTGGGGACAAACAGGACTAGGGGTGAGGATATCTCCAACGGTGGGGACTCTGATCTTAGCATTAGTGAGGTAGCAGCAATAGGTTTTCCATTATGGTGCCCGATACCATGGGCTCCATGGTAAAGCCATTGACCAGACACCGCAGGAGAATAATGATGACTTGCATTGAGGACAGAATGATAGACGCCGGAATGTGGCGATTAGGGGCTTTTCACAGTAACTTTATACTTGCGACAATAAAAGATTCTTATTATTATGTTCTTCTCATCCTCAGTGATATGTCTGACTCCTGCCTGAGAGAGCTGAAAGCATCTTTTCAATGAATGGACATACCATGGAGTTTAGAGATGTGGGATCAGTCACAGTGCCCTTCAAGGTCAGAGGTCCTGTTGTATTCCTCCAACGGCACGGTGGGTACGGTGGTTAGCACTGCTGCCTCATAACGCCAGACACCAGGGTTCAATTCTGACCTCGGGTGACTGTGTGGAGTTTGCACATTCACCCCGTGTCCGCGTGGGTTTCCTCCAGGTGCTCCGGTTTCCTCCTACAGTCCAAAGATGTGCAGGTTAGGTGGACTGGTCATGCTAAATTGCCCCTTAGGGTGGGGTCCCTGGAATAGGCTAGGGCATTGGGGCCTAGGTTGGGTGGTCTTTCGAAAGGTCGGTGTAGTCTTGATGGGCCGAATGGCCTCCTTCTGCAATGTAGGGATTTTATGAACTCACATCTGGGGTAGGTCAGCCTCTCTACGCTTTGTCAGCCCTTGATATCCTCAGCATTATCTGCAACGAGAGGCCTGAGCATTGATGCTAGGGGGCAGCAGCACGTCCTCACTGAGTAATCAGTGTGGGAGTTGGCAGAGAAATAGTGCTGCTGCTCTCACACTTCACAGGGATGAAGTGCAGGGTTTGTGGAGCACGGCACCATGGTTGTGGACATAGTGATGTTTAATTACAAGTGCCTATTTACAGTGGTGAATGATCTTAACTCGTGCCCATGTTCACCCATGCCCACTTGGTTCCACAGTTTCCTACTCTTCCTCACCCTCACACTACGTCTAGGTGTCTGCCCAGGGGCCACAGCTGATATTGAGGTGGCCTACTGCCCTCCATGCCCTGTTGCCTGAGATGACTTTGGCACATGTTTCCTGGAGGGCCTGGACTTTGAACATGTGTTGCAGAGCTGCCCTCCTCGGTGTGCAAGGCTGGAGCGCTGTCGCTCACGGGGCGGTTGGGGGGGGGGGGGAAATGTCAAAAGTCTCCTGGTTTAAGGGCCTTGGGCTGTACTCCTGCTAATCCCTTTATCTTCAGGGAGTCAGGGGCTCCTGTGCCCCTCAATGGGATATAAGGGGAACTGGAGCAAGATGCAGAAACCTCGCCATCCTCTGGCACTGACACTCGTGGATTCCCACCAACGCCTGCTCCATGCAGGTGAAACCCTAAGTCATGGAATTCATACCCTCAGTCATTAAGGTCATGAGCTGAGCCATTGAGCGGATATCCTCCACTATGGAGTACACGTCCTGCTCTGAGGTGTCCACTGTAGATGCCACTATAGATGCCACCCTCGCAGCGTTGGCCTCATTGCGGGCGATGGCACTATTTCCTCAGACAGAGGGTAATTGGACTCCTCCAGGCAGCCTTGCAGTCCAAGGAGGGATGCATACTTTCCTGATTCTCGCGACTTTGCCTTTGTAGCTCCATCAGCTTGATGACGACCTGCCCCAGGGCCACAACATCAACCAGGGCTCAGCAGTGTCCAGGGCCCCAGGATTCTCTGAGTGCCGGACTCCTGGGACATCCCTGCCTGCACCTGCTGTGGATCACCAACTGTGAGGTGCTGACCAGTGAGTGACCCAGAAGTCTGCCTACTAGCTAATCCCAGCAAGCTGTAGGTATCTGGGCTGGGGGAGGCTGTGGGTAACAGATGTGACGCCTCTTCAATGGTGGTATCTGAGATGTTTCCCTCAGAGCTGTTCGAGTCTGGTGATTCCAGGGGGTGTGAAGATGGTCTGGGTTGCTCGTCTGATTTCCCTGAAATTGAAGGGAAATGGCATTAGTACATCACAGGGGTAAATGAGGCAGCATGTTTATTCATGTGAGGCTTGAGGAATGACTGTTTGCCTTTCGGGATCTCACGTTTGCTCTCTGTCCCACCTTGCTATCAGCACAGACATGATCAGGCTCCTCCCCGGCCAACTCAAGGGCACTTTCCTCATGTGGGGTCAGGTTCCAGAGCTCCCACATGACACCAGGTGGCTGTGTCCTCTCACGCCAGTTGTGTTTGAGTTTGTCTGCAGAGACGCAGATGGGGAAGCGTGAAGGCAGGAGTCCCACCAGTTCAGACGGTTGAGGACTGGTATGCGTGGGACTGGAGTGGGAGCAGGAATTTGAGGAGCAGAGTTAAGGCTGGGGCGAGGGGTGGGGAGGAGCAGCATGGGGTGGGGAAGAAGAGGGTCTTGTTAACTGTAGGTGAGGTGGCTGAGTGAGAGATCACCTTGGAGGTGCGAGGTGTGGGTGAGGGTGTACAGTGAGAGACTGGTGGTGACAGACCCACACTGGCTGTATGAATAAGGTGCTTATTCCTCATCTTCTTCCTGCACCGTTGTCCCATCCTCTTCTGGAGAGGGCTGGCACTCATCAAAGCAGCTGTTGCCTCCCAGGCTGGTGGGCTGCCTCCCGGAATGTGAGTACAGGACATCCCACCTCTGCTGAATACCATCCAGGAGTCTGGTCAGGGCTCCCTCTGTGAAACACAGTGCTGACTTTCGTTCTGCCATCACCTCTCATGGATCTGGATGGGTTGGGTAGTGTTGGGTAGCACTGGGGAAGTGTAAATATGGAGCTCTCCCAGTGATTGCAGTGATTAAGTTTCCCCGGGGCGAGCGAATCAGTGGGAGGGCGCCAAGAGCACGGTGTGATTCTCATGGGGAGAAAAACTTTTCTATAAAAGGCTTACAATTCTGTGAGAAATCCTGTTGACTCGATCGGCAGGATTCACTCCGTTTTCCTCACCGGGACTGACTCATTGCCATTTTCGGTAGGAAATTGCTGGAAAACCTCTGGCAGCATCTGTGGAGAGAATTGAACCCAATATGACTTCTTTGGAAATCTGTTTCCATCATGTTTTTTACATCACAGCAGTGACTACACATTGGCTATAAAATGGTTTGGAATGGCCTGAGGTCATGTAAGGTACCATGTAAATGCAAGTTCCTTCTTTCTTATCATGCATAGAAAAAGTTTACCTTACACAAGTATTGTTTCTAATGTTTGAATGTTGAAGTCTTTTGACTGACAAACACAAGGTGCAGGAGTAGACCATTCAGCCCCTCGAGTCTGATCTGCCATTTAATAAAATTGTGGCTGATCTAATAGTAACCTCAAATCTACATCCCGCCTACCCCTGATAACCTCTCACCATCCTGCTTACCAAGAATCTATCCACCTCTGCCTTAAAAATATTCAAAGGCTCTGCTTACACCATCTTTTCAGGAAGAACATTCTGAAGACTCACAACCCTCTTGAGTGAAAGGATTTTGCCTCTTCTGTGTTTTAAATGGGAGATCCATTTTTTAAAACAGTGACCTCGGTTCTAGATTCTCCCAGAAGAAGAAACATCCTCTCCACATCCACCCTGTCAAGTCCACTCACGACCGTATATGTTTCAACCAAGTCACCTTTATTCTTCTAAACTCCAGTGGATACAAACGTAGCCTGTCCAACCTTTCCTCATAAATGAACCCACCCATTCCAGATATTAAGCTGGTAAAGCTTCTCTGAGCTGTTCCCAAAGCATTTACATCCTTTTAATAAAGTGACCAATATTGTACACAGTACTCAAATGAGGTCTCACTAGTACAACTGAAGCATAACCTCCCTACTTTTGTATTTAATTTCCCTCATAATAAATGATAACATTTTATTAGCTTGCCTAGTTATACTAACCTTTGTGATTATGCGCTCGAACACCCAGATATCTTTGCAACTTAGAGCTCTACACTCTCTCACCTTTTAGATGACATGCTTCTTTTTTATCCTTCATGTGATACAGTACATCCACTGGTTCTCCTTTATCCACAGCAGATGTTATTTCCTCAAAGAACTCCAATAAGTTTGTTAAACAAAGATTTCCCTTTCACAAAACCATGTTGACTCTGCCTGATTACCTTGGATTTATCCAAGTGCCCTGCTATAACTTTAATGATGATAACTTTGAACATGTTCCCTCCGACCGTGTTAAGCAAACTGGTCTGTAGGTTCCCACATTGTGTCTTCCTCCCTGTTTGAATAATGGAGTTATATTTGCCATCTTCCAATCGAATGGGACCTTTCCCGAATTTAGGAAGCTTTGAAAAATTTAAACCAATGCATCAACCATCTCACTAGACAATTCTTTACAGACCCTAGGATGAAGTCCACCAGGACCTGAGCATTTGCCAGCCCACAGCTACAACAATTTAGTCAGTACCACTTCTCTGACTGTAATTTTCTTGAATTCTTCCCTTCGTTCCATTTCCTGGTTTATAGCTGCTTCTGGGATGTTAATTGTGTCCTCTAGACGAGTGAAAACATGCAAACAACTCTCAATGGTTTGAGTTGATCATAGATCATAGAATTTACAGTGCAAAAGGTGGCTATTTGGCCCATCAAGTCTTCACCGGCCCTTGGAAAGAGCACCCCACTTAAGCCTACACCTTCATCCTATCCCCGTAACCCCAACTAACCTTTTTGGACACTGAGGGCAATTTAGCATGGCCAATCCACTTAGCCTGCACATCTTTGGACTGTGGGAGGAAACTGGAGGACCCGGAGGAAACCCACACAGACACGGGGAGAATGTGCAGCCTCCGCACAATCAGTTACACAAGTCGGGAATCAAACCTGGGACCCAAGTCCCGAAAGACATGCTGTCAGGTTATTTGGACATTCTGAATTCTCCCTTTGTGTTATCCGAAAAAGCGCCGGAATGTGGCGACTAGGGGCTTTTCACAGTAATTTCATTGCAGTGTTAATGTAAGCCTACTTGTGACAATAAAGATTATTATTATTAGAGGGGAAGAGAGGGGTGAAAATAATAATGATGAAAGTTTCAGATGGTTGTTTCTAGTACCTTTCATCTCTTCAAACTTTGTTTTCAGTTCAAGGTTTTCACTGTAGATTCATTCAGGTCTCTGCTGTTTCAAAAATACAGCAGTTTTTCTGGAGAGAGCCCTTTTAGCGCAGGATTCAAACTCTGCTTTTCTTAGGTCTCTGGAAATCATCCCATTCAGGTAGAACCCAAACATCGCCTGTTACTGGGCAGAATACGGCCTTTAGTCCAATTCATTGGCCACCAGCCAACCAATCGAACTGAGTCTCACCCCATCACTTGGGTGCCACAAAGTCTGAGTTCTGCTGTTCGAACACTAGCACCAAATACTATGTTGCAACTTGGTGAATTCCTCATTCTCTCTGCTGCTTGACTTAAAGATACATGTCCATTCAGCATCCATGGATCAAAATGATAACGACAACAAAATAAAGAAAGGGGAAATAAGGGAATCAACAGGAAGGAAATGGAAGACATTTCCTTGGTGCATTCACATCAGTTGGCTTTATTTAAGTCTTCCTGTCATTTCACTTGTGAAATTGTCAGGAAATAAAGTCAGGGGCAGATTTGGTGTAGCACTAACTTTATCTTAGTTACATAGGATATCCGGCACAGAAACAGGCCATTCAACCCAACCAGTCCATCCCATATTTAGGATTATCCTGCTGTGGTGTGTGATGTAACCTTTTTGTCTGCAAGTGCCAAACCAGCTATATTCTGCATCTGTGAAAGATATATCAGTTTGGTCAAGTACTCATCAAGAGCGTAATATCGCTGCAGGGTGGCTTTTTAAAAAAGTTGTTTGGTTTACAACTAACATTTCTAATGGGTTGTGGGTGCAACAATATTCACCCCTTTCCTGTAAACTCCAACCCAACACTTTCATTTCCTCAGTCCACTATTTTAAAATATATAGATAAGTAATTGCTTCTATTTAAATAGTGAAGAGAATGTCATACAAACTCATTAATTATTTGTATATTATTATCGCAAACAGTAATTTATTTCATATAGTTTAGGGTTTTGCACTGAATCCAAAAAAGGAAAAGACTTGTCAGTGTCTGTGTTTAATATTAATTGTAGATCAGTTATTCAGCCCCAAAATTATTCAAGGATAGAAGCTGCTGAGGGACAGGAATGAGCATACATTCAAATAAAAAGACATGATTTGCTGTAACTACTGTTTTTAATATCTGCTTTGTGACTCCACCTCCCACTGAGGTTGCATCAACAATACTGTCACAAAGTTGTTGAAGCAGTTCAGAGCCTACTGCTGTTTCTGCTTGGTAATGAGTTGTAAAGTAGGCACATTGTGATCACTAATGACTGCATTCACAATACATGGGATTTACAATTGGAATTATACGTAACAAAATGTAATTTTTGAACGGTAGTGCAAGACAAGGAACTGGAAACCCTCATCTCTTCCTCCCACCACAAAAGATAGATAGGTATATATAGGGGAGAACTCTCCGTAGCCCGACGCTGAAATCGGGAACGGCAATTGGGCAGCGAATGGCTCCCAATGCTGGAATTGGGGTATGCGTCAGTTTAACGCCGGGTCGCGATGCTCCGCCCCCTCCAAATCGGAGTCATTGGGCCGCGCACCATGCGCAGTCGCAACTCCGTTGGTGTGTGCTTAGCCGGCCCACCTGCGATGCTCCGCTTCCGATGGGCTGCATTCCCGACGGCGCAGGCCACGTGTGGCCTCAGCGGTCTGGAGCCTGACATTCCGGCCGTGGGGAGAGAGAGAGAGGACGTGCAGATGGTCTCCATTGCTGCCACACTCGGCCGAGATCTGTGCCACTGGCCTGGAGGCTTCTGCCAGGGCTGGTGGGGGGGGGGGGGGGTGTGGTGGCCAGGAGGTGGGCTGTGGGTCGGGGTTGGCGGGTACGTAGTCCAACACGGCCGGTGCCATCTTTTCTGGGGGGGTGTAAGGCGTACGTGCGGCTGCAGCTTGCCAGCCCTGTGCATGTGCAGCACAGGACCCGATGATTTTCCAAGCATTCCCTGCGCATTACGTGGGTGTTTCACATGGCGCCGGTACTAGCCCCTCACCGGTACCGGAACCAGTGAGGGTTTCGCGCCAATCTTCCCGTCGTGAAACACCATGGATTCTCCATTGGCATTGGCACTTAGTCTCAGGAATGGAGAATCTAACCCATAATTTCTGTCACAAAAACAGAAAATACTGGGCATTCTCAGCAGATCCGACAGCATCTGTGGAGAGAGAAGGGAGTTAACATTTTGTGTATGGATGACTCTTTGTCAAAGCTCATGGGGCCATGGAGCAGTGGGGCTGGATAGAGGGCCAGTGATAGGTGAAGATTGACAAATGGAATGTAAATGGTGATTATTAAGGCTATGAATGGTGCTGATAGTGGCACATAAAGAGATTAGAATGTGTGAATGGCAGAACAAAGCACAGCAGCGTGTCATAGAATTTTTGATCATAGAATTTACAGTGCAGAAGGAGGTCATTCGGCCCATCGAGTCTGCACCGGCTCTTGGAAAGAGCACCCTACCCAAGTTCAACATCTCCACTCTATCCCAATAACCCAGTAACCCCACCCAACACTAAGGGCAATTTATCATGGCCAATCCACCTAACCTGCACATCTTTGGACTGTGGGAGGAAACCGGAGCACCCGGAGGAAACCCACGCACACACGGGGAGGATGTGCAGACTCCGCACAGACAGTGACCCAAGCCGGAATCGAACCTGGGACCCTGGAGCTGTGAAGCCATTGTGCTATCCACAATGCTACCGTGCTAGTTGTCAAAGGACAACTAGGAACAGATGGCCCAAGTGGGGGGGGGGGGAGGGGGAACAATGGTGAGGGACAAACAGATCAATGGAAGAAATTAAAATAAATTGATAGAAATAAAAATGGAATGAAGGTGGAGGAGAGAGTTCAGTGTGAAGTTGTTTGAACTCAATGTTAAGTCCGGAAGGCTGTAACGTGCCTAAAAGAAAGATGAGGTGCTGTTCCTCCTGTTTGTGCTGGGCTGCACTGGAACATTACACCAGGCCAAGGACGGACATGTGGACGTGATAGCAGGCCGGTGAGTTGAAATGGCAAATGATAGGAAGGTCTGGATCCTACTTGCGGACGGACCGGACGTTATCTGCAAAGCGGTCACCCAGTCTACATTTAGTATCTCCAGACTAGGTGTCACCCCATTTCCAGTTCTCTCGAGCTTTGACTTTTTAAAAATAAATTTAGAGTACCCAATTCTTTTTTTCCCAATTAAGAGAAATTTAGTGTGGCTAATCCACCTAGCCTGCACATCTTTGGGTTGTGGGGGTGAGACCGACGCAAACATGGGGAGAATGTGCCAATTCCACACAGACAGTGACCCGGGGCCGGGATCAAACCCCTCAGAATCCATGGCGCCTGTTTTCCGATTTTTGAAACCACAAGTGAAACTCGCCATTGCTAATTCCTCCTGGCGGAGATGGAGCATCGCGGACGCCCTGGAAAATACCGGGTCAGTCCTACTAATTGTATACGAACGGCGTTTACTGTATGTGGGGAGTAAAACACTATGACACCACTGTCGAGGCACTGGAGCATGGCATTTGTAATAATATCTAGTATATCATCTTTGTATATATGAACGATCATGTAGAATAGTGTGTAATTATAGCATCCAGCCACTAGGCGGAGTAAGAGCACATTTTACAACCCACACGGTTGTCCACATGATCTTGAAGTGAGTTAGGAGCGAGGGTTGGAGACAGTCGTGTTTTTCACTAGTTCTGTGTATTGTAGTTTTTTGATCTAAAACTTCTCTTTTTCAGCATACTTAAGAATTTACAATTTATAGTGTAGTGTAAATAAATTGACTTTGATTTAATACAAGGTCTGCATGTTCTTTGTAGCAACACTACAATCTTAATAATATTAATTTAAACAAACAAAGTACATCACATGGTGCCAGGACATGGGTGTCAGAAAGAAAGGAGTATTTAAATCTAGCAATTCGACAGAAAACATCGAAGAAAGAAAACGTGCGAAAATCGAAAAATCCAAAGGCCGGCTGCGAAGAAAATAGCGTACCTCATGGCAGATAAAAGATGGAAGGCTTGAGGATTCCTCAATACCTGTACACATCGGATAACGTAGATGCAAACTGGCGTGTTTTTAGATGGCAATTCACGCTGTATGTACAGGCTCTTGGCTTACAAAATGCCTCAGACAAGAGAGAAATTGCACTGTTCTTTAACCGTAGCAGATCCCCAGGCAATTGAATTGTTTAACTCTTTACAGTTTGACAAGGAGAAGGACAAAAAGAGCTATAAGAAGGTAATAGAGTAATTTGATTGTCATTGTAACCCTCAGACTAATGAGACCTTTGAAAGGTATATTGTATCAAATGCGTGTGCAGAAAAACGGCGAAACAGTAGATATCTTCATCACGGATCTGAAGTTAAAAGCTACAACCTTAATAGTATTAATTTAAACAAATAAAGAACACCACAGCATTCTGGCGGGCGCCCATGCAGGCCACGATTTCGGCCAATTCTCCACCTAATTGCCTTTCCAATTTCAGAGTTGGCCGACGGAGAATCCCTCCCCACATATTTGAGCTGGCCAGGGTGGACACCAGGTTTAGGGGATTGGAGGATAAGGGGATGGCAGTAATGGGGGATTTGTTCCTGTAGGGACGGTTTCCAATTTTGGGGGAGTTAGTGGAGAAGTACGGGCTCACGCAGCCGGAGGCTTTCAGGTACCTGCAAGTCCGGAATTTTGTAAGGAAGGTTTATTGAGTTTTCAGGTTGTGCTGCCCATGTTGTTGGGGGAGAGGGTACTGTCGCTAGTCAGGTTCAAGGAGGGTAGAACTTCAGGTATCTATGGGAGGCTGCTGGCAGAGGACAGGGCCCCGCTGGAGGGGATTAAGCGAAATGGTAGAATGAGCTAGTGGGTGAAGTGGAGGAGGGCAATTGGTGTGAGGCCTTGGAGGGTGAATGCCACATTGTCGTGTGCAATGCTAGGGCTCGTACAACAAAGGTGCATCGGGCAAACGAGGGCAAGGATGAATCAGGTGTTTGATGTCATAGAAGGTAAGTGTGAGTCGTGTAGGAGGGGCCCAGCGAATCACGTACATATGTTGTGGCAGTGTCCTAAGCTACAAACCTCTGGGGCTCTTCCTTCAGCACCATATCGGCGATCTTAGGCAGGGAGCTGGAGCCAGGTCCCCTTGAGGCCAAACTCGGGGTGTCAGAGCTGCCGGAGTTGCAGGTGGGAGCGGGGACAGATGTTTTGGCCTTCACCTCGCTCATTGCTCGTCGGTGGGTTCTGCTAGAGTGGAGGTCAGCTTCTCCACCCAATGCCTCGGTGTGGCTGGGGAACCTTCTGGAATTTATTTGGAGAAAGTTAGGTACACACTGAGGGGTCGATTGGGAGGTTCTATATAAGATGGCAACCGTTTGTTATGTAGTTTAAAGAGCTGTTACTGGGGTTGGGACTGTTTTTGTTTTTGTGTTATGTTTTTATATTTGTATATAAATTTTAAAATGTTCAATAAAAATATTTCCAAAAATAAAGTGCCTATGTAAAACACAGTAAGAAGTCTTACAACACCAGGTTAAAGTCCAACAGGTTTGTTTCAAACACGAGCTTTCGGAGCACGGCTCCTTCTTCAGGTGAATTCACCTCGTGTTTGAAACAAACCTGTTGGACTTTAACCTGGTGTTGTAAGACTTCTTACTGTGCTCACCCCAGTCCAACGCCGGCATCTCCACATCTCCACATCATGGCTACCATATGTAAAACACAGTCACCTTAATTCAGCAAACTGAGTTGGATTTGGGATCTGCAATAGTCCCACTGAATTGAAGGCTAAATGACCACTCCTGTTGCTTCCTAATTCAATCTCAGCATTGATTTTAAGGGGGGGGGGGGGTTGTGCTCTGATAAATAAATCCCTCACTGAAGGTTTTTGTGAAGCAGGGTACAAAGGTGGCCGGGAATTTCATGCTGTGGCATAACTAAAAGCATAAGTAACTCAAGATAGAATCTTCTGATTTTTTTTAACCGTAATAATGGTTCTGGGTTTCCTCTAGGTCTTCCCGTTTCCTCCCACAGTCCAAGGATTTGCAGGTTAGGCGACAAAGTACCAAAAATCTATATTTTCCAAATGGAGAAACTATTCCCAAACTTTCTAAAAAATAATAAATCTTGTACCTTTGGCACTTGTAGATTGTTCACCCACCTCTTCTCTTTCAAAATCGGAAACTTCTGAGTACCTGGTGAGGTTCTACACTCATGCATATAATTTTTGTAAAATAAATGTTGTTTACTTTTGCTTACTTTGGACTCCTCGAGCCTTATTAAACATAGCAAAATCTAAAATTTCACTTCCACTTTTATCATTCGAAATGCTTTTGAAACTAAATAAGCCCCCAAATTTTTAGAGAGAAATGATCATGCAGCAGCGATGGATATGCTTAAGGTAAACAGCCAAATTAAAGGAGACTGAAGAAATGGAGGCTAAGACCAAAGGATCACAGGAGGGGTGAACAACTGAGAAGTTATCTGACAAGCTTTTTTCTAGGCACAGCTAAGCTGACTTTCAACTTTTATCCCTATAATGTAAGGAACCTCAAAGGGCTGGATTCCATCTGGTTTGGATCGACTCAAAGTGATTGATTAGAACTTGTAACATCTGGGTTCTAGACACAATATCCAATGGATAGTCACATCTAATTGAACACAGTTCCACCAAACATTCAGGGACTAAATAGTAGATTTAGTCACATAATCAAAAGCATTGGCTGCTAAAACGCAATTAAACAAGACAGATATCTGTCCTCGGTACGGAACTAATCTGTCCCCAAACAATAAAACTTACGATTTTCTTTATAAAAATCTAGACTTATCTTCTAGTGCAATGCTGACGGAGTTCTGCACTATTGGTGAAGCTGCCTTTCCGATGAAATGTTAAACACACATCCTGGGCGGGATTCTCCCCTACCCGGCGGGGCGGGCTGTACCGGTGCGAGGAGTGGCGTGAACCACTCCGGCGTCGGGCCGCTCGGAAGGTGCGGAATCCTCCTCACCTTCAGGAGCTAGGCCGGCGCCAGCGCGGTTGGCGCATGCGTAGGAGCGCCAGTGTGTGCTTGCGTCATCCCAGCGCATGCGCAGGGGGGTTCTTCTCCACGCCGGCCATGGTGGAGGTTGACAGCAGCCGGCGTGGAGGGAAAGAGTGCCCCCACGGCCCGCCCGCGGATCGGTGGGCCCCGATGGCGGGACAGGCCACCGCGGGGTCACCCTCCAGGGCCAGATCCCCCCCACCCCCCCCCCCCCCCCCCGAGGACTCTGCAGGCCGCCCGTAGAGCCAGGTCCCGCCGGTACTGACCTGGTTTGATTTTGGGACCGCCCGAAAACGGGTGGCTGCTCGGCCCATTGCGGGACAGAGAATCGCCGTGTTGTGTTATGCTTCTTCGGATAATACAGGCTGCTACTTGATGCAGTCTTAACTAAAGGATGCTCCAGACTCTGAAATGAGTTCAACATGTTTATTGTACTATTAACACAGTTCTCAAATGAGTTTGACTCTTTGCTAATCTAACTGTAGTAACTCAGTCCAACTGTACCAGCTTGCTCTAAGCCACATGCTGGGGTCTGCTGATCAACCCTGCCTAACTCTCTAGATGTCTGTCTGTGGAAAGAGGCAGGGTGTGAGTGCCTCATCCCTTTTATATGCCCCCTTGTGGTGATGCCACCTCTGAGTGTCCTGACTGCCCATTGGTTGTGTCCTATTCTGAGTGTTCATTGGTTGCATGTTTGAATATCATAACACACCGGGGGGGCCGCTGCTAGCGGCCACTGACTAGTGCGATTCCCGCCCTTGCCAAAACCTCGGTGCCGGAGAATTCAGCAGCTGGAGTCGGGGCATGATTTACGCCGCCCCCCGTTGATTCTCCAACCCAGTGGGGAATCGGAAAATCCCGGATCTTGGGCATGGCCCCTTTAATTGTACCCAAGCCAGGCTCGGAAACCTCAGCAAACTTGCTCAGGACCGCACACAGACCGCCGGATCCCACTTGGAGGATATGTTGCCAATCAGAATGCAGCTGATGTAGCTAATCGCGGCCCAACAGGCTAGGCCCATTTCTTTGCTCAACATTGAGGGGAAGGCAAACTGATTGCTGCCCATAAACTACCGGAGTAAGGATGAATCCCATAATATTCAGTCATTCCCCCATATAAGTGGCTAATTGAGCTGCCGTGTTAGCCAAAGATAAAGTTTGCACACCTCGTTTTATAAGATCAAAGGTGCTCTGCGCTACCATGGAAACAGCAGCCCCCGTATCCAACTCTATTTGGAGAATATGGCCATTCACCTGTATTGCAATGTGAATGGGGTCACACAGATTGCTGCCAAACAGTTCTGCTGAATCACAGCCTCATCCTCAGCCTCTTCTGGGTCATCCAGATGCAAGGCCCGGACCCAGGGCTGAAGCCTGGGTACCTGGAGCACTGGCCCTCCTGCTGCTTTTGAGTACACCTCGATTGGCACCCAGAGGTGGCAAACGGGCTGGAGTCGCCTCAGCTGAGTCCGATGATGTTGCACATCTTCGCCCTGAGGCCGGAGTCGCCACAGTGTTCGGTCCGGGTAGTGGGAATACCATGTGAAGGGCAATACCTCAAAACATTCACCTCTATCCCTTGTATTAGGTGCTGGTTTAGCACAGTGGGCTAATCAGCTGGCTTGCAATGCAGAACAAGGCCAGCAGCGCGGGTCAAATTCCCGTACCGGTCTCCCTGAACAGGTGCCAGAATGTGGCGACTAGGGGCTTTCACAGTAACTTCTTTGAAGCCTACTTGTGACAATAAGTGATTATTATTATCTCCTGGACGCCGTGTTCTGTGCTTTCCAGGGAGTAGGAGATCTGCAGTGCCTGCTGAAAGGTCAGGGAGATTTCGCCCAAAAGTGTTTCCATATTGTTTATACCGCAGACCAAACGATTGCAGTGCATATCGGATAAAGCAGTCCCACACTCACAAATCCCAGCTATCTTCCGTGCCGTGATATGAATTCGGTGATGGAATCACTGGGGGGCCTCTCCGCCATATGAAACTCTTTGAATGATTACTGACGGGGTCGCGCTAAAGTGTTGCTTTGCAAGTGCCATGAGTTGGTTGAACGATTGCATAGTTGGCACCGCCGGGTATGTGAGACTCCGGATCACCCTGAACTTGTGCACTCCACTGGCCATCAGCTGTATGACCATCTGGCGCTCATTCTCCATGATGTTGTTGGTCTGGAAGAAGTAATGCATCGTTTCTGCATACTGGTCCCACTCTTCAACACCGGCATCAAATGCATCTAGCTGCCCAAACAGGAGCATGGTGAATCAAATAAATCTAAACCAGATTTATTTCCAGAAAGCAGGGGAGGTGGCTCAGTTGAGTAGATCGCGGGATCAACAGCAAACCAGCTTACTCCTCGTCGCCAGTTTCATAAGGATACAGGGAGTTCATATCGAGTAAAATAAAGAAACAAAGTTTTATTTACACACAATATTTACACTACCCAGTAGGTCCCTACCGGGTTCCTGTTCTAGTTGGTGCCTTCCCGGCCGACCTTTTATACAGAGGTTAATATAGATCCCCGCCCCTAGCGGGAAAGCTCGCACTCCGCAAGGACCACGGGGAAGATGATCATTCCCACCCCATAAGCCCCATGTGGGCTATTACTGAGCTATTCAATACAGTTATAGCTTGTACATTTCTGACCCCTCAGTTCCCAGATCTTGAATTCTGCTGGGTCTTTTGAGGAAGAACTGCATGAAACTGAGACCGTTTATCAGAAGAAAGGTTGAAAGTAGATCACCCTGTGATTCCCTTATGTGGTTGGAAGTTCCCAGCTTCTCATAGAATCCTTACAGTGCAGAAAGAGGCCATTCAGCCCATCAAGCCTGCACCAACCCTCCGAAAGAACACCCGATATAGACGCAATCCCCCCCACCCCATCCCGTAATCCTGTAAACCCACGCAGACAGGGAGAGAGTGTAGAAACTCCACACAGTCACCCGAGACCAGAATCAAAATCCGGGTCCCTGTCGCTGTGAGGCAGCAGTTCTAACCACTGTTCCAACGTACCCCTGCAAGTTCATTTCCCTCAACTCTCCACTCATTTACAGATTATTCACCATCTCCTCTCCCATCACCCTTGTAGGCAGTGGGCTTCAAGTCATTAACACTCTCCCTCTGAAAAAAAGATCTTTCTCACATCCTCCTAGCCCCCTCATCTTTCTCTCTCTGTCCCTGAATCCTCTCCCTCATCCTGCTATCAGAAACTTGTCCTGTCTTTACTGAGTTTTGTGATTTCAGCAGTGCAGCAGTTAGTCACTTTAATTGGCCTCAGCACCTTTGTCCTCAAGGGAGGAATAATGGCCGGGTTCTTCCCACTGATTGCTATACAACGATTGTCGCTAGAAAGTTGCACTTGTGTGGGTGTTGGGTAAGAGCTGTATTGGGCTTTGTTGTGATTGCCACACGTTTAACTAGCTGATCAATACTCGTTGTCTGGGATCACTTTAGAAAAATGAATATAGGTATCAAAATGTTAAAAAGAATTACATAGAACATGAGGCCCAGAAACAGAGCATTCTCCCCAAACAGATTGTGCCAGAATTCATGCTGCACTCAAACCTCCTTCCATCCTTCCTAGTCTTAACAATGACTGGCACCAGTTGAAGGGTAGCCCAGCATCGATCATATATCATCACAAAAGGAGAGGATGACAAGAGTGGTAAAAGAAAAGATGGGAATTTAGAAAAGTGACAACTGGCCTCTGACAAGTGTTAAAATGCCCACTATATAAATGTTAACACTTCTAGCTGGATGCGACTCGTTTGGATATGTTGTTATTACCATGACTCTTTAGTAATTGTTGTCCTATTAATTTGTGTGTCTGCTTCTTGAGAAACAGTGTGATGTAGAATTGCTCTGGTGTATTAAGTTTCATTGTAAAACCATAAAATTGCACAAACTGTTAATTGCTCTCACGGTTCTAACTGTGCACGAGTTACTTTAGCCATTCCTCTTCTACACTGTTAGTGTAATGAATTCCTGAGCACTCCTGAGCTGAAGATTTACTGTTTGGCCTCTGTTTTATTAAAACTAATGCAGACCCACCGGGTCTTCGAGCACAGCGGGGGAATATGGAATAAGTGTGAAGATAAAAGACTGAAGATTCTAAGTAATTTTGAATTGTGTTGGAAACTGGTGGAATTTCCATCCTTTCTTTTAAAATGCAATGTAAATTCCTCTTAAACATATTTGCAAAATGGATCGGTCCACTTCAAGTTCCTGCTATTGAAATGATTGACAGCTAAACACCCAGACTTGCTGAACAGATGCTTGCAATTACTAGACTGCTACGACTCAAAGCAAAAGAAGGTTTAACAATTCCAGGCACCGAGTAATTTAAACTAGGCTGCAACTCACATAGTCTGTTGGATAAGCTAACATTTCTGACTTCTTTTTGCTTCCCAATAGCTCAAAGTGAAATCTCGTGTGAAAAATAAGTATATGTTTCAGAAGTTGTTCCACCAAAGGAAACCTTCTGCTTCAGTGATACATTTTTCACATGGCTTATTGTCTCTTCTTGTGAATCTTACAGTCACGAGCATGTGACGTTGTTTTCAGTGGTTTGCTTGCATATATACCACCTCTCTTTTGCTCAGTAAGATTTCAACAATTCCCACTAGGTTCCAATCGAACATCCTGTTGGTAAGTTGGAATGTTGTCTTTTGCCTGTGAGGTGAAGATATTTATCAGTTTCTGAGGAACTCTGACATCTGAGAGTCAGTGAGTCAATTTTTTGACTTCTCTTGAACTCATGATTTACTGACTCTTCTACGTTTGATAGATTCCACAGTTAAAATGACCAGCTCTGGAGTTTGTCTTCTGCCTGCACACACCAGAGAGAATAAATTTAACACATCTGCCATTTTGTGATCCTCCACAACTTCCATAGAATGCACATGATATATTTGACTGGCTGCTGATGTATCCTGTCAGTTTGCTATTAAAGAGGCTTTGTCCCTGCCAAACTTTCCCTTTGATGCAGATCTCAGAGCAATGGTTTTATGGGGCTCCATTGGCAGCGGAGAACCTCACTGGATGGGAGTGTGGGCCACAAATTTGGGTGTGTGCCAGACCTCATTGTACAGTGGAAAAAAAGCCAGCATTTAGGAGGCTGTGCTGATGGCCAGCACCTGATTCATTCAAGCTGGATCTTGTGATATTTTTGCCACTTCCATATTGGCAAGGTTCCTCATCATTTGAAACAGGCGCAGCAACTTGCTGGCCAGTCGGATAAGGTTTCTTAAAGAATCGCTTTAAGGTTTTGGTTAGCGAGTTCCTTTTTTTTCTGCTCTGGGTGCTGGATTTCCACAGGCTCGTTGAGGCAGCGTTGGAGTCAAGGGTGTGAGAGAATTTGGCGATATGCATGTGGGTTGCTCCCCGACACGTTCCTGCTTCAGTCCACTTTTCCTGGAGGAGGATTAGCAAATTCGCCGGCAGCCTGCACAGTGGCAGGAATCCAATTCAGAATAGTAATGAGCCATTTATCTACAATTTACCACACCACAAGCAATTTTCCCTGGGCCGCACAGCTGTGTCAGGAGTGTGAAAAGGGATCAGTGGTGATCCTGCAGTGGGAAGTTGGAGATGTGACTCAGTTGAGAGTTTAAATTTATTTGCTGGCAGTAGTTCACAAAGAGAGTGTATTCCCAAGCAGCAGGCAAGCCCTTGCAGCTACTTCATGGAGAATGATATCTGCACTAATACACGCCTTGCTGCAAAGGTAACCATCTCCCTCCCACTGAAGGTGCCTCCCTGGTGCCAGTGCTGCAAAAGCTAAGGCACAGGCATTGCTCCCATTACAATGACGTCCAGCGGCCCTCTCCAGAGGTGGTGCTGAATGGACCTCCCATGTTGGAACCTGTTATAATCTGCCTGATTACTACTGGCTCGGGACTAATAGCAATCCCACAATCCTTACGGAGTATGAGCTTCCCCAATGAGGGGTGGAGGGGGGGGAGAATCATTAGCCGAGTCACCTGCATAAATAGAGCTGGCCAGTGTGGAACCAGCTAGAGTGTAGTGAGCAGTGGTGGAGTACTGCTGCTGTTGTATATATGTAATTGTGAATAAAGTTAATTCTTTTGATTCTACAAACTTGTGCTGGATTCTTCGTGGTCCTCACAAAACCCAACCACCATCCCTCATTTGATTGTACTCCTGGAGTTGGCTTCTCAATTGGCCACATCCATCATTACATCATTCCATTCCAATTCCTGGTCAGAATTCATCCAATGTTGTGATCATGCAATATATTGTTTTATTTGTATTTTTATTGGTGCATTAATTCTTCTTGGTATTTGGATCTGATATTTTGTAATCTATAGAGAATCTATAGAACAGTACGGCACAGAACAGGCCCTTCGGCCCTCGATGTTGTGCCGAGCAAAGATCACCCTACTCAAGCCCACGTATCTACCCTATACCCGTAACCCAACAACCCCCCCCCCCCTTAGCCTTTTTTAGGACACTAATAGCAATTTAGCATGGCCAATCCACCTAACCCGCACATCTTTGGACTGTGGGAGGAAACCGGAGCACCCGGAGGAAACCCATGCAGACGCGGGGAGAACGTGCAGACTCCGCACAGACAGTGACCCAGCCGGGAATCGAACCTGGGACCCTGGAGCGGTGAAGCCTGTGCGAACCACTGTGCTACCGTGCTGCCCAAGACGTTTGCTGTGGTGTTAATTTTTTTAAAAATTTAGAGTACCCAATTATTTTTTTTCCAATTAAGGGGCAATTTAGCATGACCAAGGTACCTACCGTGCACATCTTTGGGTTGTGGGGATGAGACCCACACAGGCACCGGGAGAATGTGCAAACTCCACATGGACAGTGACCCAGGGCTGGGATCGAACACGGGTCCTCAGCACCGTGATGCAGCAATGCTGCTGTGGTGCTAATAAAAGAAACTGGATGAATATCTGATTGGGAACAATAGTGGCAATTAGATGAATAAGTGCAGATGGATGCAATTGAATAGTGAGTATGGCATCCCAAAGCAAAATTGCGGATGCTGAAATAACCATAGAAAATGCTGGAAACACTAAGCAGCTATGGCAGCATATGTGAATAGGTTCCAGAAATCTCCCATGGCAGGTCCCACTACGATGGGGCCGGACATCACAGCCAATGTTTCAGATTGTGAACTATCATTACATTGGTGAGTTGAGCAGAATGATTATTGAACTGCTCAGGCTACAGAAATGCCAAGAGGACTGCTCTAGGGCATCTAATATAGACAGAAGGATAGGGAACGATTCTGGAGAGATTCTATCTGGGAAAGCATTCATCTCATAAAAAGAGATGGGCGATATAGATATACCCCATAACAATAAAAGCAAAATACTGTGGATGGAAATCTGAAATACAAGCAGAAAACGCTGGGAAAACACACAAGGTCTGGCAGCATCTGTGGAGAGGGAGTCAGAGTTTTTTTAATTTGAAAAAAAATTTAGAGTACCCAATTATTTTTTTCCAATTAAGGGGCAATTTAGTCTGGCCAATCCACCTAACCAGCACATCTTTGGGCTGTGGGGGTGAAACCCACACAGACACAGGGAGAATGTGCAAACTCCACACGGACAGTGACCCAGGGCCAGGTTTCGAACCCGGGTCCTCAGCGCCGTAGGCAACAGTGCTAATCATTGTGCCACCGTGCTGCCCTGGAGAGAGACAGAGTTAACATTTCAAGTCCGTATGCCTCATCTATACACCATGTTGGAGCTTGTGATCTGTGGAATGGACATTTCTCACCCACATGTTGGCCCAGCCGCATGCAACATAACCCAAACACAGCATCTAGTTACACATGTAAGCTGACAAAACACAGCTCTTCCGCACCACCACCTGACTAAACCCCTCCACTATCACTGTCATATGAGGAGAGATTGACTAGGTAGGGATTGTTCTCGCTGGAGTTCCGAAGAATGAGGGGGGAATCTAGTAGAGACTTCTAAAATTCTAACAGGAACAGACAGGGTCGATGCAGGGAAGATGTTACCAATGATGGGTGTGTCCATAACCAGGGGTCAGTCTGAGGATTCAGGATAAACCATTTCGGACAGAGAGAAGGAGACATTTCTTCACACAAAGGGTGGTGAGCCTGTGGAATTCATTACCACAGGAAGTAGTTGATACTAAAACTTTGAATATATTTAAGAGGCAGTTGGATATAGCACTTGGGGAGAATGGGATCAAAGGCTCTGGGGAGAAAGCAGGATTACTCTATTGAGTTGGATGATCAGCCATGATCGTGATGAAAGGCGGAGAAGGCTCGAAAGGCCTCCTCCTGCTCCTATCTTCTATGTATCTATGTATCTAAATTGGCAAATTGCTTGTTCAGCATTCAGTGCCGGAAGAACCATAATTCCCTTCAACTAAATATCAGGAAAAGTGGAACCATTTTCTTCCAGTCGCTGCCACAAACTCTGCTCCCTGGCCACCAACCCCTTCCTCTCCCTGACAACTGCCTGAGGCTGCATCAGATTGTTTACAGCCTTGCTGTCACATTCGACCCCGAAATGAGCTTCTGACCCCCATAGCCATGCCATTTGTAAGCCCTCCTATTTCCATCTATGTAACATTGCCTTACTCTACCTCTGCCTCAGCACATCTGTTGGTGATACCTTCATCCGTGCCTTTTTGTTACCTCGAGACGAAGAAGCTCGTCTTCTAATTTGCACCATATCTTGTTTATCCCCCATCCTCGTGCTTGTCGGCCTACATTGGGTCTTGGATAAATAACACCTGGATTTTAAAAATGTTATCCATGTTTCCCAATCCTTCTAGGGCTTTGCCATTCCCTGTCTCTGTCGCACAAACAATCCTCCAAGATAACCGGACTCACTTAATTCTAGTTTCTCGAGTACCCAGATTTTCATTGTTTTGCCACCGATGGCTGTGGCTTCAATTGTCAAGGTCCTAAGTTTTAGAATTCTCTCCCTCGGCCTCTCGCGGAGGGGCTGGTTTAGCTCACTCAGCTAAATCGCTGGCTTTTAAAGCAGACCAAGCAGGCCAGCAGCACGGTTCGATTCCCGTACCAGCCTCCCCGGACAGGCGCCGGAATGTGGCGACTAGGGGCTTTTCACAGTAACTTCATTGAAGCCTACTCGTGACAATAAGCGATTTTCATTTCTTTTCTTCAACACTCCTTAAAAATAACTTATTTGGGCAAAAGTTCGGTGGCTCTTAATGCCTCTGTGACTTAGTGCCAAATTTTACTTGATGATGCTCTGGTGAAGCACCATGAGATGTTTTACCATGTTACAGTAAAATGTTATTTGTTGTGATTAATAGTGTTGTTGAAGTAAGGGACTTAATGGGTAAATTGGACTAAACTTTAGATCTCTTTTTTCTTCTGCCCATGCCATGATTTTTCCGTGTCATATGCCAAGAAGATGGACTTTTCCATTTTAGGCCTCTTCATAACAGATTAAATTCAATGTGGTTACATTCAAGAAATCAGCACCTGAGGAATTATAGATGCCAGTAGACATATACTCTTTCATGGCAGTGCACATTGACGTTGTAGTGCCTTCTATCACTGCATTGCCCCACAATTTAAACATTAAATTCACTTTTAGAAGAAAGTGTCACTCAGAATTTTCAAATATGTTATAATTTTGCCCACTTTTTGTAAAAACAATATATTAAATGTAGATAAGTAACATAAAAATAGCTTATCCCACTTGACATTGGACTGAAATGCCGTACAATCAGCATGATTTGCTAGCAGCTTACAGAGGTCTATGGATGATATTATTGTGGAGAAAGTCAAGATCCAGTCATAACTAGAGACGGAAGGAAAATCTGTGCATGCTGGATATTTGAAATATGGACTGAAAATGCAAATAGAATTCTTAAGCATCTGGAAATCTACCTTCCTCTTTCAGTTGCTGATAAACCTGCTGCATGTATTTTCATGGCTACCAGCCGAGTCGATCTCTCATGATTTAAGACCAAAAGATAGAAATTGGACCTGGGTTGTCCCCATTTCACCGGCGTAAGAGGCACAGTGTTGAGGACTAATGTGCTGCACGCCAAGATGCCAAAAAATAATGTCTGATCTGAAATTGTGGCAGGTTGTTTTTAGGCGTCCAGGCTAACTGCCTCAAATAAGCTAATGAAGGACCCGGCATCTGCTGTAAGAGCCCTCAGGGAAATGGTGCTGTTCTGAGTGGAGGTGAGACCCCCACCACTCTCGTTGTGGATGTGGCTCAGCCAGCTGCCGTCATTGCATAGGTAAGATTAATAATATTTTTCTCATTGATCTGGAGCCAGGAGGGGCAGGAGCATTCCTCCTGGCTCCACAGCATTCCTGCCAGAGAAGACAGCATGCTTTGTTTTAGATTGAAAAGCTGCATTTATGCAACCTAATACCATACTTGCTTTGGCTGCGGCTTCTCAATATTCGTCATGAACCTTTGGAGAGTTATAGACAATAAAAACAAAGTGACTTCTCCCTCAACTGACTTTAATTCCACAGTATATGGTGTGAAAGTACCCTTGCTCTTGGCCCTGTCCCAATGCATGCACTGCACTTATCTAAAGTAAAGGCTTTTCCCCCAACAATTTGCTTGCAGATGTCCCTTCTCCTGCATAGTCCCAACACATACAGTTTTCACAATTATAGATCATACGGCACAGAAGGAGACCATTTGGCCCACCATGCTCAGACTGGATCTTCGAGAGAGCTATCCATTTAGTCACACTTTAAAGTCATCCATTCACTGGGGAGTTCATGGGTGGGATTCTGCGAGCCTCCGTGCTGAAATCGCGCTCGGCGCGGAGGTGGTGAATGGGGCGTCAGACCCACGATCAGGTCTGACGCCTTCCGCGGACCGGAGAATCGCTGCCAGTCGCGCGCGCGCGGTCGACGCGGTGCCAGTTGGGGGCCATTGAAAGAGGCCCCCGCGGCGATTCTCAGCCCGCAGCTGGCCGAGTTCCCGCTGGCATGGTTCTAACATGGTTCCACCCAGCGGGCACTCAGGGTGGCAGCTGTGGACTCAGTCCACGGCCGCCCTGATTGGGGGTGGGGGGATCCGTCTTTGGGAGGGCGGGGCCTCCAGGACGGGCAGGCTTGCGATCGGGGGCGCGATCTGGGGAGTCCTTTTTGTGTGGGCCAGTCCACTGTGTTGGTCACCATGTTGCGTGGGGCCGCCGCTGCATGCAGGCGCGGACACGCGGCCTGAGTGCAGGGCCCCTTTTTGGCAGCCGGAGCTGCGCGGAGCACTCCAGCACCCTGCTGGCCCCCTGTGGGCCACGGAGTCGCTGGGCCAAGGGGTCCATTTATGCCGGCATGAAACGCTTTGGTGTTTATGCTGACGTCAGCACTTAGCTGCCATAAGTGTTGACGCCGGCATAAACACCGGAGCGTTTCACGCCAGTGTCAAGGGGCCCCTTGGCCCAGCGATTCTGTGTCCCACAGGGGCCAGCAGGGTGCCAGAGTGCTCTGCGCAGCTCCAGCTGCCGATATGGAGCCCTGCACTTCCGGCTGCAGGTCCGCTCCCCACTAGGATGGCCGCGGACTGAGTCCGCAGCTGCCACACTGAGTGACCGCTGGGTGGACCCATGTTAGAATCACGCCGGCGGGACCTCGGCCAGCTGCTGACTGAGAATCGCCGCGGGACCTCGGCCAGCTGCTGACTGAGAATCGCCGCGGGACCTCGGCCAGCTGCTGACTGAGAATCGCCGCGGGACCTCGGCCAGCTGCTGACTGAGAATCGCCGCGGGACCTCGGCCAGCTGCTGACTGAGAATCGCCGCGGGACCTCGGCCAGCTGCTGACTGAGAATCGCCGCGGGACCTCGGCCAGCTGCTGACTGAGAATCGCCGCGGGACCTCGGCCAGCTGCTGACTGAGAATCGCCGCGGGACCTCGGCCAGCTGCTGACTGAGAATCGCCGCGGGACCTCGGCCAGCTGCTGACTGAGAATCGCCGCGGGACCTCGGCCAGCTGCTGACTGAGAATCGCCGCGGGACCTCGGCCAGCTGCTGACTGAGAATCGCCGCGGGGGCCTCTTGCAATGGCCCCTGATCGACACCGCGTCGACCGTGCACTCACGACTGGCGGTGATTCTCCGGTCCACAGAGAATTGCGGGAAGGCGTCGGACCCAATCACAGGTCTGACGCCCCGTTCTCCGCCCCAGCGCCGAGCGCGATTAGGGCACGGAGGCTCGGAGAATCCCGGCCTGTCTCCCCAACACTAAGATCTATCATTTATGGACAGAGTGAAAAGGAAGAGTCCCTAGGAAATGGCACTATTAACCAGCTTCTAAGCAGATACAAAACAATTAGCCATACCGTTTACCACGTTAATGTAACCAATTCGCAATCCATTGGAACAGCTCCCCACAAACATGACATGATTCTGTCTGGCAGAATAACCTATTGCAGAGTAAAAATAAAGTTGCGGTTGTCCCAGATGACCATAGGCTGCTTTCCCCTTTTGAGAGAGAGCTGACTGGTGACTGAGGGTCACCACATATCAGGAGAGGGGCAAGGTTGAGAAGGCAGGGCCTTCACAAGTAACCTCAGGCAGCACAGGAATTCAACCCACACTATTAGCCTCACTCTGCATCACGAACCAATTGTCCAGCCAACTGAGCTAAACCAGCCTCATCAAAGACTATTATAGAGTAACCTATTGTGGAATACCTCGTTAAAGATTTTTTGGAAGTCCGAGCAGCCCATGCCTTCCTAATCCTCTAACCTTGTCATTTCTGCAAAATAATAAGACCATAAGAGGTTAATAAACAATTTCAGATTAAAAGATCCCCTAGGAAGCAGTGACCAGACCATAGTAGAATTTAGCATTCAATTTGAGAGTGAGAAGCTTGGGTCAGAAACAACCTCACTACACTTAAATCAGGGTAATTATAAAAGAATGAGGGCAGAGTTGGCTGGAGTGTGTTGAGAGGAGTTTTGCAGCACAGATAGTTGATCAGCAATGGCAGATATTTCTGAAAATAGTTCATGACTCACAACAAAAATATATGCCAGTGAAGAAGGATTCTAGGAAGGGGATAAATTAACCATGGGTAAACCAAGGAAGTGGAGGATAGTATTAAACTGAAAGAAAAACATATAATGTGGCAAAGATTAGTGGTAAGCCAGAGAATTGGTTACGCTTTAAAAGCCAACTAAAGTATAGAAAAAATACAGCAAAATGTGAGGTAATGCATTTTGGTAGAAGAAACATGGGGAGATAATATAGGCTCAATGGTACAACTGTGAGGGGAGTACAGGAGCAGAGGGACCTCGAGGTTCAAGTGCATAATTATTTGAAGGTGAAAATGAGTAGGGTAGATGAAGGGGAACCAGTGGAAGTAGTATACTTAGATTTCAAAAAAATGTTTAATGAAGTATCACACAAAGGGCTACTTAAGATAAGCTCCCACAGTGTTGGGGGTAGTATATTAGCATGGATAGAGGGTTGGTTAACTGGTAGAAGACAGCAAGTCGGGATAAGAGGAGCATTTTCAGGATGGCAACCTGTAACAAGTGGAATGCCACAGGGATCTGCTCGGGCCACAATTGTTTACAATATCATAGAATCATAGACCCCTTCAATGCAAAGGAGGCCATTTGGCCCATCAATTCTGCACCGATCCTCCAAAAGAGCATCCTACCTAGGCCCACTCCATCACCCTATCCCCGCAACCCCAATAGCCCCACCTAACCATTGGATGGTAAGGGGCAATTAAGCATGGCCAATCCATTTAACCTGCATATATATATATATATATCAATGCCTTGGACGTGGAAGAAAATACACAATTGCCAACTTTGTCGATGGTAGGAAAATTGGTGGGAAGGCAAGTGGTGAGGATGACACAAAGAATCTACAGAGGGATATAGACAAGTTAGGTGAGAGGGAAAAAACCTGGCCGATGGAATATAATGTAGGAAAATGTGAAGTTATGCACTTTGGTAGGAAGAATAAAGGAGCTGAATATTATTTAAATGGAGAAAGACTGCAGAAAACTGCAGCACAAAGGGATTTGGGGGTCTTCGTGCATAAATCACAAAAAGCCAGAATGCACGTTCTGCAGGTAATAGGAAAGGCAAATGGAATGTTGTCCTTTATTTCAAAGGGAATGGAGTATAAAAATAGGGCAGTCTTGCTGAAACTATACAAGGCACTAGTTAGACCACACCTGGAATACTGTGAAGAGTTTTGGTCCCCTTATTTCAGGAAAGATATACTGGCATTGGAGGCAGTCCAGAGAAGGTCCACTGAGTTGATCCTGGGTACGGAGGGATTTCCTTATGAGGAGAGGTTGAGTAGGTTGGGCCTGTACTCACTGGAGTTTAAAAGAATGAGAGGTGACCTTTTTGAGACAAATAGGATGCGCAGGGAGCTTGATAGGGTAGATGCTGAGAGGATGTTCTAATCTTATGGTCTTGTAAGACGTGGGAGGAGAAGTAGGCCACTAGGCCCTTTGAGTCTACTCCATCATTCAATGAGATCATGGCTGATCTGATATAATTTTCAACGCCACTTTCCCGCCTTATCCCCATAACTTTTTATCCCCATTCTGATTAAAAATCTAATGGTAGATTAGATGGGTGTGACTCTTTGGTGAAGGAACCAACATTAAATTGTTGGGAGCCCTTGCTTGACTCATCAGGTTAAATCTAATTATATTGTAAGTAAATTCCTCTTTAACAATTCAAAGTGGACAATTGTAATCATTCTGGTACAGTAACAAGGTGGACTTGGTACTGTCTGCAAAAATACTTAATAAGGCTTAAAACAGCTACAGCAGCACCGTGTTAACATGTCAGGTGTATTAATATTGTGAAGGCCTATTGTAGCACCACCTAAAGGTTTAGTGACACAATCAAGAAGAAACTAAGGCCGGGATTCTCTGATTCCCTGCTGTGTCGGAAAATCACCGGGGGGGGGGGGGGGGGGGGGGGGGGGGGGCGCGAGAATCACGCCGCTCCAACGCTGGCCCGCCAACCCTCCGGCATCGATTCTCGGGTACCCGCGGGATCGCCGACGCGCGGTCGGCAGCCGTTGAAAGCGGATCCCCCGCCAATTCTCCACGCCTCGATGGGCCGAGTGCCCGCCGGGTTTGGCCGAATCCCGCCAGCGTAGGTTACGTTTGGTTCTACCCGGCGGGACCTCGGAGTAATGGCCGCGGGGGCCGTCCTGGTGGGGGGCGGGGGGGATCCGACTCCAGGGGGGAGGGCCTCCATGGTGGCCTGGCCTGCGATCGGAGCCTACCGATCGGTGGGCGGGCTATTTCCATGGGGGGGTCTATGTTCCTCCTCGCCGGGCCCCTGTAGGGCTCTGCCATATTGCCCGGGGGGCGGCGCGGAGACGGGAATCCACGCTCGAACTCATGCTGGCCGTGGTGCGCATGTGCAAACTCACACTGGCCATGGCGCGCCGGTTGTAGCAGCGGACTTCAATCCGTCGCCATACTAGCCCCCAGGGAAGGGGTGAATACCTGGGCCTGGAGGCCCGTTGGCGCCGGAGTGACTCGTACCGCTTTTGACACCGGTGTCAGAACTTGGCCGTGATGTCGGAGAATCCCGGCCCAAGACTGCCAGAAAAGTCTTCAATTTAATTTGAAATGAAATCTTGAAATGTAGTCAGCCCCATGGGGTAGGTTCACTATTTCTCTCTGTCTTACACCATGGAGATGGCTCTGCATTTCTCTCTCTCTGTCGTTTGCTCCATAGGGATAAGTTCTGTATTTCTTTATTTTTTCAGCACAGAAGGAGGCCATTCAGCCCCTTGTGCCCGTACCGGCTCCCAAAAGAGCTACCCAGCTAGTCTCGTTCTCCAGCCCTCTCTCTGTAGCCCTCTAAATTAATCCCTCTCAAATATGTATCCAGCTCTCTTTTCAAGGCCTCCTATGGAATCCTCTTCCACCACTCTCCCAGGCAGCGCATTCTCCTCATCTCCCTCCTCTTGCTGACCATCTTGAAATTGTGACGCACTAGTCACTGACATACCAACTCGTGAAAACAAAATATCCTTAATTACCCTGTCAAAAATTGTTCATAATTTTGAACATCTCTCCCTTATCCCACAGTGGTTATGTTCTGTATTATTCTCTTCCCCCGGGGGGGGGGGGGGGGGGGGGGTAGTTCTGTACTTCCCTCTGTCTCCACAAGGTGGAGATGCCGAGCTGCAGTCGGGCTCCATACGGTGGCGCTGCTGAGCTGTTCCCTGACCCGGTTTGGGGGGGGGGGGGGGGGAGGTGGAGAGTCTGTATCAACTCCAGTCAGAGCAGCAGCAGCAGCCCGTGTGCGAGCCGACAGATGGGATGCTGCAGACTTTATAGAGGGTGAAGTAGCAACCAGGCAGCGAGAGAGAGAAAAAAAAATAAACCCTCCTCTGGCTCAGCAGCGACCTCGAGATAAATAAACCCCAGCTGAAGTGTGGACAACAAGCAGCAGCGACTGGGGCGATGGAGCATCCCGGGGCTAAACATCCCCTAGGCTGGGCTACAAACTTCCAAACTCTCCTCCTCTTGCTGGGATCCAACCTGGTGCTTCAGCACTCCGCTAACGGTAAGAGGGGCGAACATCAACTGCAAACTCGGCTTCTCTTTTCTTAAAACATTGGCTGAGAATCGGATGTGGTTTAAATAGGACCCACAGAATTATTTAGACTTTCCAGGATGTGTTCTTTTTTTGCAATGGAAATAAATCTGGTGTTCATCTGTGTGCGGGGTTCCACTCGAAGTTGTGTGGAAGCGCTGGAACATTTGTCATTTAGATAATAAATACATGTGGAATAATGTACATATTTTTCAAACCAATCTCCCCAGGGGATGGTTCATGTCATTAACTTAGAGAGAAATCACCGACTGTCAATTTCACACCAAGTGCAAACTTTTGTCTTGTTTGTCTCGGGATCCACTTTAAAACGTTACTTTTTTAAAAAAGAAACCCTATGTTAAAGTCTCCCCTCGTTTTAAATGATGTTTCTGTAAATGTGCCCTAGTAAATATGCAGCCTTTCAAATGGCAATTGGGTTTTGCTTTTCAATTTTGGAAAATGCAGTGCTGGGCAGATCTTTGCATAGTTTTAATTTACCAATATACAGTCAGTACAATAAGTGTCTGAAATGTGAAGGGATTAGGCATTTTGCCTCCTCTTGCCCCCCCCCCCCAGGGTGCCAGAGTTGGCAGCCTCTATCCCAGCGGATGCACAATGCAATCTTAACTCTTGTGTAGGAGATGAGTGAGTTCTCAGCTTGAGATCTCTCTCCCACTCATTCCCTGTAAATTGTAAATCGACAGCCCGGCGTGAATTCTTCTCCTTAACTAACACAAGAAAAACGCCCTGGCCAGCAACTCAAACTGATGGAGGATGGAGCTTGTGAACAAACCATCACATTCCCTGGAACTCTAGATCTGGTATCAGCCTTTACAATAAACTCCTGGGAAGATTAAGCACACACGTTTTAAATTTAGTAACTAACTTGCTTTTTAGCTCTCTAAATCACATTTCTGTTTAGTGCTGCAGTGCAGCCCATATATTAGATAAAACCAATTTGCTTGATACTTGAGAGTTCAGTACTGTACATGGGATGCCATTCATGTATCATATTAAGTGACTTATTTTAACATGTGGTTGATTTGTGAACTGTGATGACTTTCAAATTGCTGTAAAAAGACAAAAGGGTCCAGTATCATTATAGTAAAGTCATTGCTTAAGAGACATTTAAAACATGATGCATGTTCCTCAGTCCTGAAGACAATAGTCTACTGTGCTGCTGCATTGCAAATGAGATGGTCGACTGGAGGGTCACTCCTGTTACTGTTGATCTAATTGAGTTGCATGAGAAAGTTAATCAAGATATATTATTCTTACTTTTTGTAGAATGCCATCCTTTATCAAAATCTCTCCCTTCAAACTGTTTACACACTTCATTTGTTTCTTCACAAAATGTGCGTTTGCTTATCCTTACTCCTCCCAAAAAGTGGGGGGAAAGTGATGTGTTTATCATGGGTTCTGTAGTCTATTTATGCACCAGTTCTGTCGAGGAATCTAAACAATGCAATAACATTTTACTCCTGACATGATTCTGTTTGTGTGCAACTCGGCAAGAGCTTACTATTGGACAGCAAATATCCAGTTTACACTGGATTACAATCCCACATTGGATCAGGGATTCTGGAAGCTGGTGTGCTTGGGATGTCGCTGGCTTTGTTGGAATTTTAAAGCTAAAGCAATACTGCAGGTGCTGAAAGTCTGAAATAAAAACAAAGTGCTGGAAATACTCAGCAAGTCAGGCAGCCTGAGTGGAACTTTCAGGCCAAAGAAGGTTGAAAATTCTAGCATTGCTGTGTGAAATTTGGCACCTTAAACTGTAGAAATGCTGCTTGAAGTCAGTTTAGTCACAGAGGGACTCAGGTTTTGCTGGAGTGGGACCTCTTGCTGCTTGACCCATTAGTCACACTTCATCCATCCACCCCTCCCAATTCCCATTTATTTATCCTGTCAGTTGCTCGAAGTGTGGGCTGATAACAGTGTGGCAAAAGCAACAGGACATCTGGGACGTTAATGAGTTACGGGACCAATGGTATGTCTCCTTAACCAATGAGATTTAAGAATTGAGAAAAAAACCTTAATCGAGAGAGAAGCCAATACAGCAGTGAGTCAGAACAGGTACCAAAAGATAAAGGGGGGGGTTTGATTAAAAGAGAAAAAGAAATACATTAAAAAAAATATTTGTTTTTCAAATTTCTAACAACAATTTACCACCTGTAGGAATGAGAGTTGCACAATTTGAATCGTCCCTTTTCAGAGCCAGAGAGATTGAGTGGCCTTGCAGAAATATACATCTCCGTGTTAAAAATCACCTTATCAAAGCACTGTTAAGTCTGACTTTCTGAAGCATGTTTAATTAGCAACTGGTATACAATTGCAGCAACTTTCTGAAACTCATTGGGAGTTTGAGGGCGAGCTATTGTCTGTATGAGACTAACATCAGAGCAACACAACTATTTCAGTTTGTGACAATTTGCAATTCATGGGTCATTCTACATCTTCAGGATGTCTTATTGCACCAGACACTCTAATCTGAAGTTAGTCTTTCCCAGAATCACAAATTGCAATTTATGTCTTCATCACTCCCCCACCCCGTCACCCATTCCTCCTGCCTCATTTGACCATCGCATCTGGATTCGTCTGCTGCCTCGCTCTTTAAAACTTTGATCTTGTCCTTCATGATGTGCTTAGCTTTCATCAGGATTCCAAACAAAACTGAGTTTTGCGGTGTAACTGGATTGGTGCAGACTGCAGAACATTCTTCTCCCAGCATATTTAGCAAAGCACGGATGAACGTTGATTAGTCTGGGAAGAAGGGGTCGTGTTTCTGCATACACTGTGATTTGGCATGACGCAAAATTAAAATTCCCAATTTATAATAATATTGGGAGTGACTACAAAAAGATTTTAAAAATTCTATCATACAGTTGAAATTTGAAGCGAACAATCAAAATAAAGTGGAGTTGACCACAGAAAAAATAGCAGACAAAAAGGGAGGGGCTGGTATATGGTGAGTGGGTGAACTGCGGACCCCACACCAGTTCTCGGATTCTGCTGAAACTATGGTTGGTGTAACTTTCTGATATTACAATTGGGAGAAGGGAACAAGCGTAACATTTTTACATTTAATGTGACTCGTTCAGGCAGTTTTTGCCATTTTTCTCTCGGGAGTCCCACAGCTATTTGTCCTATAGCGGTTTGCCCAACTTCTCATCTGGGTAAACATATGGGTTGGGATTCTACAATCCTGCGGCCAAGTTCTGACGCTGACATGAAAAGTAGCGCGAGCCACTCCGGCGTCAACGGGCCTCACCTGGCAGCTATCCACCCCTTCCCAGGAGGCTAGTACACAGCTGGAGTGGTCTTCACAGCTCCGGCGCCCGACAGCCAGCGCGCGTTTGCGCATGTGCGCCATGGCCGGCGCGTGTTCGCGCATGTGCGTGGGTTCTCGTCTCCGTGCCAGCCCCCGGGCAATATGGCGGAGCCCTACAGAGGATCCCCCCATGCCCCCACCAGGATGGCCCCCGCAGACAGAACTCCGAGGTCCCACCGGGTGGGACCATACGTAGCCCAAGCTGGCGGGAGTCAGCCAAACTCGGTGGGCACTCAGCCCGTCGAGGCCCGGAGAATCCGGCCCTGGAGGTGGGTGGGTGGGGGGTGGGGGGCACATTCAAAGGCCCCCAACCGGCGCAGCGCTGATCCCGCGGGCGCCTGAAAATCGGCGCCGGAGAGTTGGCAAACCGGCATCAGGGTGGCGCGGCGCGATTCTCGCGCTCCCCTGGGGATTCCGTGGGGTCATAAAACATAGAACATAGAACAGTACAGCACAGAACAGGCCCTTCGGCCCTCAATGTTGTGCCGAGCCATGATCACCCTACTCAAACCCACGTATCCACCCTATACCCGTACCCCAACAACCCCCCCCCTTAACCTTACTTTTATTAGGACACTACGGGCAATTTAGCATGGCCAATCCACCTAACCCGCACATCTTTGGACTGTGGGAGGAAACCGGAGCACCCGGAGGAAACCCACGCACACAGGGGGAGGACGTGCAGACTCCACACAGACAGTGACCCAGCCGGGAATCGAACCTGGGACCCTGGAGCTGTGAAGCATTTATGCTAACCACCATGCTACCCTGCTGCCACTGGGTCGGCGAATCCCGGCCATGTGTCAGCAATGGGCTATTCAAACATGGGAGGCTTCACAACAGAGCCTGACCCTGTGTTCGTGCGATCAACACACACACATCCTTGTTCTCTCTTTCTCTCCCTGTCACTCTCACTCTCTTCCTTGCTCTCTCTCTCACACACACTTCCTCACTCACCTTTGTTCTCTCTCTTCCATTGCCTCCCCCTATCCCAATTGCACTCTGAGCATGAGCTGAATTCTTGTTTTTTTTCCTGATCATTGTCCTGGCTAATATAAGTAGGATTCAAATATCTTGCTCTGAACATGCAGGTTCGTAAAGCATTTTGTTTTGTTGCTAGTCTGAAGGTTCTTGCCAGACAGAAAGTTTGCTTGTGTAAATGTTGAATTTGTTCTGTAGCATGAAGAGGATGGCATGGCAAGAGGATCAAATTACGGAATTACTTTTATCGGAACTGGCATATTAGTCTTGCCAGGCCTGTAAAGCTCAGAATAAGACCACATCCGAACAAATGAACAGATTTCACCAGCTCTTGTCTCTAAAAATAAGTAGTTGGATTTTCTTATAGCTAGGTGATGCTAATTTGCACTCAAAGAACAATGTCGATTTTGTGACTTTTATTGCCTGTCTATGATGTTTCCTCAGTGTAGATGAGATTTTATAACAGCAGCATTTGCTGCTTGCTAGCAGCTCGAGTGAGAAAACAGACCCAAAAGCACACAATGTTGACAACAACTGCTTCCCTTTGCTCGCATCTGTGCTTTCCTGGGCTGGTATGGTGGCACAGTGGTTAGCACTGCTGCCTCACAGCACCAGGGACTCTGATTCAATTCCAGCATTGGGTGACTGTGTTGAGTTTACACTTTCTCCCCATGTCTGTGTGGGTTTTCTCCAGGTGATTCGGTTTCCTCCCACTGTCCAAAGATGTGCAGGTTAGGTGGATTGGCCATGATAAATTGCCCCTTCGTTTCCAAAGGTTAATTGTGGTTGCAGGGTTACACGGATAAGGTGGGGGTGTGAGCCTCGGTGCGCTGCTCTTTCAGGGGGTTGGTGCAGACTCGATGAGCTGAATGGCCTCCTTCTGCCCGGTAGGGATTCTATGATATAATTGTTCACTTGCAGACACGCACACTCATTCACCCTTGCACACATTCTCACACTCAACTGCCCGTGGCGCACTTACCTGCATGCGCATACTCACTCTCACACACTCACTACAACTACACAATTCACTTGCGCGTGCTTACAATCGCTTGCCTGTCGGCACTCTTGCGCAAACACTAGCTCATCCGTATATGCACACTTGCTTGCCCATGCACCCTCATACACACGCTTGCCTGCACAACATGCACATTTACTCAAATGAAAAATGAAATGAAAATCGCTTATTGTCACAAGTAGGCTTCAAATTAAGTTACTGTGAAAAGCCCCTAGTCGCCACATTCCGGCGCCTGTTCGGGGAGGCTACTACGGGAATTGTGCTGCTTACCTGCCTTGGTCTGCTTTAAAAGCCAGCGATTTAGCCTTGTGTGCTAAGCCAGCCATTGACTCATTGACTGCACTCAGTGGCTGATACAACACACACACACTCGCGTGCACACCTGTACAATTGTGAACTTGAGCGATAAGTTATTTTAAAAGGGAATTAAATTGCTGTTTAAAAAAGAGGAATGTTTAAGGACATGGGAGGCGATCATGTGGAAAAAAAATACAAGTTTAGACTTGACAGGCTTACTGGCCTGTTAGCCTGCTGCAATATTTTGTGATCCTGTATATTTATTTAGTACAGTAGTTGTGGATAGGTGTATTCATTTATTTTTCGCGAGAAATCATTATGCCTTTTGGTCTAACTGGTTCTCAGGTTGTTGTCTCTGAGTTTCTACCTTTGGGGTCCGTTTGATCAGATGAGCTCTTTCACAAGAATGGAATCCTGACTGATTTTGATCTTTGTAGGTCTAAAATAGAGGCTTAAATAAAGTGAGACTGCTCAGCTTCTGAATTCTTCTGAAGAAACTTTCAATGGATAGGAACCAATTAGCTTTTAAGATGTTTACAAAAAGATCATTCTGTCTTTGTGCTTCATCTCCTATAGATTAGCATAGGCACTTTTCATCACTCCCGTTCTCCCCGTGTCTGTCTTTTTCTCATTCAGCTTTTTTTAATGAGTGTTTATACATTGTTGATGGGTCACTGTATGGTC
This sequence comes from Scyliorhinus canicula, assembly GCF_902713615.1. Taxonomy (NCBI): domain Eukaryota; kingdom Metazoa; phylum Chordata; class Chondrichthyes; order Carcharhiniformes; family Scyliorhinidae; genus Scyliorhinus; species Scyliorhinus canicula. The sequence continues at coordinate 75,846,016 of NC_052149.1, read as the reverse complement.
CCAATTTAGCACGTCATTAAATGCATGCAGCATGGGATCCTTGGAATGATTCAGTGAATAAAAATATCACCATTTGCGGTCCTGAGTGGCATCATCTGGGAAGATCCCAAATTTGAGCCCTGGACTGTGAGTTAACCTCTGCTATTGGTGTGAAGGAGAGATGCTAAAATTGGTCCTAGTCACCTCTATGCAAAGAAAGGGGGTAATAAACAAGCTGGATTCCTGATCTACTTTATTAAAAAGGTGACGCTGCTCAAAAATGAGAATCTCTGCATGTTCGATTGGTCTAGGTTTGGGAAGCTCCTTAGCCGTTCCCCATGGTTGAATATGAGACTGGAAACGTGAGCAAGAAAGAAGAGAGTGCCCATGAAACCAGGCCCCAGCATGTGTGAGCTCCTTCAGGAGAGACGGAGGCAAGAAACCTGGGGAAACTGGGAGGAGAAAAAAGGCAAATCAGTCGAGCACGTGAATGGCTGAATAATGGAGATAGGTTGCTGTCGTTTTCGTCTGTTAATGACAGACTACAACACCTGTATGGATTTATTATTTAGTCCCCTGGGCTGTGGAATTGGAGTATGAAAAACAAGAGCTTCAAACCCTGACGCTGTCACTGAATCGTTGACTAAAGAACTGCTTCGACAGAAGACAATGATTTGCAATTGTTAAAATGGTTAGACTTTGAACAGCCTTATCTTAATATTGATTGGAGCTGACTAAAAGATCAGAGTAACATTGTGTTGAATGGGATGATTCTGTGGCCATTAACCTCGCGGGGCCAGAAGGTGAACAGAAAGTGTGCTGATGGGCTTCCTATTTGATAGTTTAAAAGGCTCGTTCCCCGTCAGTCACACTTAACTATTTTGTTGGTTGAAAATTGTACAAAGAACGTTTGTTTTGAAAGGAACTGCTCCTCTAAGGAACTTTATATTTTGGAATTGCCCTTTGTGTGCAAATTAATTTCTAGAAATGTTAAGTGTCCCCAGGATAAGTAGTGTTATTTTTGCTCCAAGTGCAGTGTATTTTGCCTGAATGCTAATCCTCACACAGGGCAACAAACCGTTTGCATTCCTGCTCTTTAACATTCCATGCGTTTGTGGGAATTATGTGTTTGGAATTGCACAAGCCAACAAACTAGCCATTAGAAATTTACTTGCAAAACCACAATCTTGTAATGGACTCCAGCCTGGATGTTCGCTGATCGTGAAGGGGTCAAAATAAATTAGGAAGCGTTTTGCTTCTTTGTGTCGTCTTAGTATGTTTGATTTTGCATGCATGGTAAAATCGCTGAATTCTAGTTGGTTTAAGAAATGGCCGGTTTGAGTGAAGAGCATGACTTCTTTTTTTAATCATCCTGTACTACTTCAAAATGATATTCTAAAATTTGCAGAATTTAATGTTCGAATAGGCATGTTATTTCCACGTATTTGACTCTTCCTCAGAAATCATTCCATTGTTTTTCCAGTTGTTCCAGTTTCTTCTTTTTGTTCAGGAGGTGTCCTGATTGCTGTGGTTTCAGTGATACTGCTTGCATTCTGGCACCGTGCAATTTAAAATGGATAAACCCAGACTCTAAGTGTGACAAGCTAGTTGATTGTGGGAGGCTTCACAGTCCGACTGAATCCTGTTTCTCCTCTCTTTCCCTCCCCCACTATCCTTGTGCATAATTTTATTAGCATGCTCAGTGCAGAGTGATCAGGCACTGAACCCTCAGCTAATTTCACCCCCCTCTCTCCTGCATGAGGGCAGTGATCCCATCACCCCTCCCCAACAGGTAACAGTCAAAAGAGAACTGGATAAATACTCAGAGGGAAACATTTACAAAGTTATGGGATAACAGTAGTGGGATGGGGAATAATTGAAAAGCCCGGTCAACATGCAACATGGGCCAGAAGGCCTCCTATATACTGTAGTACCATTCCACATTGTATCATTCTTTCGGGCAGTGATGTACATCAATTGGATTCAAGACACGATTAGGATCCGAACTGTGGCTTTAATCAGCTAGTTGTTAGCCCGGTGGTCGACTACAGAGTAAGGCCGACCGCCGGGAACTCTGGGTACTTATACCCCACCTCGGAGGCGGGGTCTACTTGCCTCTCGACCAATTGGTGAGCAGTCACATGACTAGTCCCAGCCAATCGGACGAGAGGCACATGACCAGCCAGAGCCAATGGGAAACCCATGCTCTGCACCAATGGCAGTGCTCACATTCATACCACCACAGGCAGCACGGTAGCATTGTGGTTAGCACAATTGCTTCACAGCTCCAGGGTCCCAGGTTCGATTCCCGGCTTGGGTCACTGTCTGTGCGGAGTCTGCACATCCTCCCCGTGTGTGCGTGAGTTTCCTCCGGGTGCTCCAGTTTCCTCCCACAGTCCAAAGATGAGCAGGTTAGGTGGATTGGCCATGCTAAATTGCCTTTAGTGTCCAAAATTGCCCTTAGTGTTGGGTGGGGTTACTGGGTTATAGGGATAGGGTGGAGGTGTGGCCTTTGGGTAGGGTACTCTTTCAAAGAGCAGGTGCAGACTCGATGGGCCGAATGGCCTCCTTCTGCACTGTAAATTCTATGGTCTGCTCCCCTATGTGATGCTGGACACAATTTAGGAATAGATGTAAAGAATAACAGCTAAATTAATGATGCGCTGTCAGGGACCCTCAATGTTTTGCGATTTGCTTGTCCATAAATGGTCAGTCACTGTTCGATCAGTGTAATAAATAATTTGAAATCCCAGACTGTCATTTTTGTCTGTCTTTTCTGGTGTATGTTGGAGTCTGTTCAAATATGTAAGTGTTGCTGGTGAGAGCTTCCTTTGTGGACTGCTTGGAGTCAGTGGGCAGTGAACCGGTTATCTGAGTTTTCCAGTCAGGAGATTTGAGCCCATAATGCCAAACATGGTAAATGTGGGCAGGATTTGAATGTCAGACCTCAAGTGGAAATGAAGGGGAGCAAGAGACTCTGAAGACCGTTCTATCACAAACTGGAGATTTCCAATTGTACAGGCAGCATCGTTGAAGCAATGGGGCCACCCATATTCCTGGCTGGGGAGCCATATCTCAAAAGATATTAGAGGAAAGATGGACGTATTTTGAAAAATGTCTTCTCTTCAACCTGCCAGCACTATGATAACTCTTCCCTTGTTTATAGAGTGTGAACAGTATGTAATAGTGGATTTAAATTATTGCCTTTGAATTGCCTCCACTTGTTTATTCTTAATTGTTGTAATCCATTTCACTCGTAAATCTCCTCATCACTTTCCTATTTCCTATTGGGTGTGGTTTCTTTAAATCGTAAACTTTCACTTACTGCCACCTTTATTCAAACATTTATTTTAATGAAGTATTTTGTCACAATCAGTACTGTGACCGGTTTTACACAGACCCAGCCTCAACGCCAGAATTGCAAAGCAAATGAGGTGGTTCTGCAGCCTCTGGTGGACAATGAATGCTTCCCTTGAGGGATGTGGGTCCAAATCTTCCATTCAGGGTCGCAACCCCCAATTCCGACCCTGATCAGACAAACAGGCACGGCCTTACTTATCTCTCTGATTCTTTCTCTCTTCCCCCCCCCCCCCCCCCCCCCCAAACCTTTTAAAGCCAACTAGCTGCCTTATTAGGATAAGGAGTTTAATTAGCTCAAAACATCTTTGAAAATCTATGGTGAGAAGGTAAGTAGGGAGAAAGAGTAACAAAAATGGGTAAGGGGGTAGGTGGGTACGGTAATTGGGTAAAGGGGTGGAGTGGGAAAAGGGATGCGGTGATTGAGGGGGTTCGAATGGAGAAGGGGGTAAGGAGACAGCTGGGTAGCGTGAGTGACCGTTGGGTGGGTGGTGGGGTTGTGTGGGTAAGATAAGGGGGTAGGGTAGCAGCTGGGTAGGATGGGTGATGAGGTTGGCCGGGTAAGGGGGTAGGGTGGATAAGGAGATAGGGTGATGAGGTTGGGTCAAGTAGGTCGGGGGGGGGGGAATCAGATGGTGGGGCTAGTCGGGTTGAGTCGTGGATTCAGGGGCGAGCTCTGGGGGGATCAAGGGTGGAGCTGGAGAGACAGTGTGACTAATTGGGGGTCAGTTGCATCGTTATCCAGATGTTAGACTAGGTCTTACTCTGTCTAACATCACCTAGCTATCCAGGTGAGTAAGTTCGAAACGTCCTCTATCCTCGACTCTAACTCAAGTGTTGGAGACTTTGTCATAAGATCCCAGGGATCAGTGGAATTGCCCATCAGAAGTTCAAACCTACTGTGCAATTCCCACATCAGGATGGCACAGTGTTAGCAATGCTGCCTCACAGCGCTGGGGACCTGGGTTCAATTCTGGCCTTGGATAACTGTGTGGAGTTTGCACTTTCTCCCCGTGTCTTCGTGGGTTTCCTCCGGGTGCTCCGGTTTCCTCCCACAGTCCAATGATGTGCAGGTTAGGTGAATTGGCCATGCTAAATTGCCCCATTATGTCCAGGGATGTGCAGGTTAGGTTATGGGGCTAGGGCAGGGGTGTGGATCTAGGTAGGGTACTCTTTCAGAGGGTTGATGCAGACTTGATGGGCCAAATGGCCTCCTTCTGCACTGTAGGAATTCTGCGGTTCCATGATCAGTACATTGGGACTTCCAAAGGGTAGTTTAGCTTGGGAGGTTGGCCCTGTCTCTGACTATCCATGGTTTCCCAGCACTGAAGGAGGCTATTTTTTCTGCTGTTCGGGTAAACTGAGTTGGGCTGCCTATGTAAGGCAGCAGTTTCATCTCAAATTTATGCAGATCTTCCTTCAGCAGCAGAGAAGGTCTGTAAACAGAAAAGAGTTAATAATATTTAAACAACCGTTGCCCCATTAACCATAATTCCTGGACATCCCAGCCAGCAATGTCAATGGAGTGGATTCTACTGTACATGCACTTAATGCTCTGTGAATCACCCCTATTCAAAAAACCTTTTTTAACATATTAATATATTTTAAAGTATCTAAAAAAATTCAATGATAATTTTCCTTAAGTTTAGATATAATAAAGTACCTGGAACTCGCTGCCGGAGGAGATGGTGAAGCAGGGACGATAGTGACGTTTAAGGGGCATCTTGACAAGTACATGAATAGGATGGGAATAGAGGAATACGGACCCCGAAAGTGTAGAAGATTTTAGTTCAGACGGGCAGCATGATCGGCACAGGCTTGGAGGGCCGAAGGGCCTGTTCCGGTGCTGTACTGTTCTTTGTTCTTTGTTTTGTTCTTTGTTTTTTTTAAAAATCCCATTTGGAAGTTCCCTTGTAGTCTCCCCTGAGCCTTGTGCACTATTTTCATTCTCCCTGCATATTGGGATGGCTTTTCTTCTCATTGTTGTAATCTCTCCCTTCTTATGTTAAATGTGGTGCGAATAGGGCTCCATTGTTGGCTCAGCGCATAGATGAGTCACAGAGACAAATAAGGTCTCCAGTTTGTATTCCCAGTCTAAGGTGTTGGCTGCTCTCCACTCAGTTAGGAACAGGACTGCGCTGTGAGCCTGGAGATCGTTAGCCCAGCTCTGCAGCTGGACAGTTAGGGAAGAAAGACCTGTGTTTTACGGCCACCCAAGTATTTTCAAGTGTAGTTACTATTGTGAATTTGGGAAACTCCGCAGTCAATTTTGCACGCAGCAAGGTCCCACAAACAGCAACAAAATAAATGATCAGATAATCTGTTTTAGTGGCTGCCAGATGGTTTATTGGCCAGGACACTGGGGGAACTTCACTACTCCTCCATCTGAGAGATGAACACGGCCTTGTTTCATCGGAAAGACAGCTCCTCCAATAATGTGGCACCCCCTCATCACTGCACTGTGGCAGCCTAGATTCTGTGCTCAAAACTCTAAACTGGGTCTTGAACCCACTACCCTCTGGCTCAGAAGTGAGAGTGCTGAACACTGAACCACGGCGATCACCTCTGCTTTCTTGGATTTCAGTTGTGGACAGGATTGTTGTCCACTTTGATATACCTCACAACTAGAAGAGCAGCACACATTGTCTGGATATGCACACAAAAGTGATTGCTTTGACATGATAGTCGAAGGGCCAATGGTTCAAATGGAAGCATTACTCAATCGTATGGAAAAGAAAATTAAGAGGAAAACGCATATCTGATAAATGCGTCGATGAGAACATAACTTCAAAACAGGAACCGAAGTGGGTGAAGGAAATGGAAGTACAATTACACCACAGTTAGATCCAGATAAACACCTAATTCCAAAAGAACTTGGATCCAGATTTGTAAATAAATGGAATGAATAAAATTTGTCCCTTGGTATTTGTAGCCTGCATCAGAGTTATGCTTAGTTAAATGTTTACCCAGGCACAACTCAGCATTTTAAAAAGCTTGATTTCCAAATGTGTTTGTATGTTTCTTTAACGGTGGAAAATAGATCTAAAAATAAAAACATAAAATGCGAGAAATGTGGCGAAGGGTCCCAATCAAAACATTATTTAAATCTTAGAATTATTTGAAAAGGATCTGCACATTTCATAATCATTAGAGTTTTTAAAATGTGTTTTTTTGTTCTCATTGCCTGGCCCATTCCGAGCACTGGGCACCATGTCCCCTTGAGCGGTGCGTGCGTGTAGATAGCCCCAGGTGTAAGGCTGCTTCTACAAGGGAAATGTTGGAGAGTTTTTTTCCCCTCCACTATTTGTTTCCAGGATGTGGGTGATACTGGTATTTGTCCACTCCTAAGTCCTTGGGTAGGCTACATTTCCTGCTCATATACATTGTACCTTTCACTGAAGGCCAGGTGTGAACCTCTGTTTTTATGACAATCTGATAGCTCTATTATTGCTTCTTTCCCTTGTTGTCAGATGACTAATCATCAGATTATTTGAATTAAACTTTCTGTGATGTGAGTTAAACCTGTAACAATGACGTTCCAATAACCAACTGGATGACGCTCTCTCAACAACATGGTTGAAAATGCAAACTTGTCCTGTGGCCACCTTATTTTCAGGGTTATTTATCTTGGCATGGAGTTTGTGGTACGATTAGCACAAACTCTAATGCTGCATAGTGTGCCAGTTCTTTCAATATACAGTAGTTTATAAATTGATGCTTGTGAGGATGGCAGGCGAGGGAGCCAATGTTGGTATTCAGGACACAAATTAAAAGCTTGCTCTAGTGCAATATTAGACCTTGTACATATGAACTAGGCAAATTTTCGAAATGATCCAACGCCGATCACCACATCAGTAGATGGAGACAGCTCAGTCTGCTGCCCTAGGCCATGTGTTGTTCCTCGTGTCTTAATAAAGCTCGTAGTCTCAAAGTTGGAGAAGATGCTTTATTGTGAATTCATTCTGTCTTCAGAGCTTAACTTACGGTTACCTCAAATGCTGCCTGCCTGTGTCTGTGTCCTGCTACGAGTTCTGCCTTCCGTGAAGTGTGTCCTCACTTCCTGTCCCTATAGCACTCCCGTGCTCCCTCTAGTGCTTGCTCAGTTGTATTGCATCTACTCAGATCTACAATCACCACATCCCCCCTTTTTGCTTTACATATTTTCTGTACATCGGGTACAAAACAGTTAGATTACTTACAGTATGTTTATCTATACAAGAGATGGTGCTATTGCATATTTTACAAAGCCAATTTATATTTATGAGTCCAAACTTGATGAATTTGTTTACTGAGTTTTTTCTTTTGTTGTTGTTGACGTGGTGGTATTGATATTGCAACTCCGTTGTGAATATTGTCGGTGTTCTTGTTATTTTAAGTAACCAATACATCATCCCATGGTGTTTGCATGGTCGAACCACTGATGTTGACTGATATGGACTTTTTTCTGTGCTTGTGGTATCGATTTAGTGTGTCATCTGCCTTGAAAGCTGGTGTGCTTGCTTGTTCTGGAGCAGATGTGAGTTTGTGCAATTCGTTGTCATCCCATGGCATGTTTGTAGTCTTGTCATTGCTTTGCAGTGTGCTGTGGCATTGTCCTTCATGTGCAGAGTTGTACCATTTTGTACAAGTCGTAGTTTCATTGCTGTTGTTTCTGTCGTTCCTGTCTTTGTTGTTTTCGTTGCCGTTCTTGTTGCTGTTTTTGTCGTTTCTGTCTTTGTTGTTGTCGCTATCTTTGTTATGCTTCTTGTTGGTTTTGTTGTTCTTCTTGTAGTTTTTGTCGTTGTGCTTGTAGTTTTTGTTGGTGCTGTTGTTGTCCTTGTTTCTGCAGTGCTTCTTGCGATTTTTGTTGTTCTTATCGCGCTTCATGTTGCTTTTGTTCTTGCTGTTGTTGTTCTCGTTTCTGCTGTGCTTCTTGTGGCTTTTGTTTTTCTTGTTATGCTCAATGAGTGTCCCGTGTGGATAATTTGAGTCATTGTCGCAGTTATTGGTGCGAGTGTCCTTTGTGGAACCTGTTACATTGAACGTATCGTCTCGAGAATGGTGAGACTGATCTGATGTTGCATTGATGCTGGTGACATCAGTCATTTGTGGTGGATTTGATTCCTCGTCTTTGCTTCCTTTGTGCTCCTCTTCTGGAGTCAAATTCTTCACGATTTCATTTGATGTGGTCTCTCTGGACTCTTGGCGCACCTCCTCTGGAGTCAAAATCTTCATGGTTTCTGTTGATGTGGTCTCACAGGACTCTTGGTGCTCCTCTTCTGGAGTCAAAATCTGCATGGTTTCTGTTGATGTGGTCTCACTGGACTCTTGGTGCTCCTCTTCTGGAGTCAAAATCTGCATGGTTTCTATTGGCGTGGCCTCTCTGGACTCTTGGGTGGCCCTACTCTGTGATTCTGTACAGACAAGCTGAGAACTGTCAGTCTCGCTATGAACCTGTACCTCCTGTATGTTGAGTGTGATCACCTTGTCACTGTTTTTGCATACAGTGGGTAGATGTACATTGTCTTTTTCTTGATTATGTGAGCTTGGTAGACTTTCATAGTCTGCTTGCGGTTGCTCAGATACGGCGGGTTGACCTTCATGGTCTTGTTCATGCATGGTGTTCGCCAGGGAGTGTTTGCTTGCTTCCCTTTTGGAGTCTTTCATCACTCTCACTGTGGAGCCTGTCATCGCTTGCTCTGTGGAGTCTTTCTGTGCTCTCTGAGTGGCGTCATCTTCGTCTTGGGTATTGCTGTCATCCATTGTATCGACGATCTGCCATGGCACCATGGTGTTGGATTCATCTACCACGAGTAGATTCGTGTTGAGCTTTGCGACCGTGTTGCTGATGCTGTGATCAGCATATCCGAATAACTCAGCCATGTCTGAGTAGTATTCTTCGAAAAACAAACCATCTTTTTTTGTTTCGGATTTCTTTTTGTTCTCTTTACTTTGGGTGGTGCAGACTGCTTTTTCCAGGGTGTTGTGAGAGTTATTTAACTGCTGGTTTAAGTTCAGGCGTTTTTCTGTGTTCTGAGGCCAGAAAATTTGGTTTTACAGCTTTAAGTATTTTGTTTTCAATTTTCGGGCATTTCCCTTTTAAGTAGGCGTGGTCCGGATGCTCAGACGTCATGACGCTCGTGACGTCATGCGTAGGAATCAATTGCGCATGCGCAAATCGGCCTTCCTTCACTGTGCGGTTTTGTGTCCACTGCGCATGCGCATAACGATCAGCAACAAGAACGTTTTTAAACTGCGCATGCGCGGCTGGCGCATGCGCAGAACGATAAACGGGTGATTGTAACTGCGCATGCGCGGCTTCTGTTTCCTGCGCATGCGCAGACGCAAATTTTAGTTCTTTGTCTGCCAGAAACTGTAAAATGTGCTCCGACGCCATTTTATCGCGGATTTCACCGTTTTTTCTTTCTGAAAGTTGTAAGTTACCTTTTCCTTTCGATCTGGACGGGATTTCAGCGTTTTGGCTTTGTGAAAAATTCAAGTTATTTCTTCTTTTTGATCTGTACTTTTCATTCGCGATTTCTTGACTGAAGCCTTTCTGTTTGTAGAGTTTTGCATCACTCAGTCTCTGTGCAGTTTAGCCTCTGAGCATACCGTGCTCTTCAAATTCCTTACAGTACTCTTCAAATTTGTTTAGTATTGTTTGTAAGTTGTTGCTGTCTTCATCTTTTGAGTATTTAAATCCATTATATACTTTCCTATCTTCATGTCCTGCGATGAGCATTGCTATTTTAATTTCGTCTGAGGCTGCTGCTACATCATTAGCTATGATATAAAAATCGAACATTTGTTTAAATATTTTCCAGACATTTCTTACATTGCTGGTCATGTCCATCCTCGAATAAGCGATGTCTTCCCAAGTTGAATGTCCAGTAGGAGTGTTTCTTGCCAATTTTGTTTTTCTGTGTCTGCCGCTGAGTTGCCTTGTAGTAAGCGTCTGAAGCCACTGCTGGTACCATGTGTTGTTCCTCGTGTCTTAATAAAGCTCGTAGTCTCAAAGATGGAGAAGATGCTTTATTGTGAATTTGTTCTGTCTTCAGAACTTAACTTACGGCTACCTCAAATGCTGCCTGTCTCTGTCCTGCTACGAGTTCTGCCTTCCGTGAAGTGTGTCCTCACTTCCTGTCCCTGTGTATTTATAGCTCTCCCGTGCTCCCTCTAGTGCTTGCTCAGTTGTATTGCATCTACTCAGATCTACAATCACCACAGGCCAGAGAGGAAGAAGGACTTGTGTCATTGCAAGCAGTTGATATTTTTCAAATGTTTTCCATTTTACTGTAGAAAGTGATGCTCCGTGAGCATCCATTAGTCACCCTCTGATATATCGACAAGTGGTCATTCTTTGTTACAAGCCTGGAGTTTGAATTTTATCAGGCTGTTCAACGATGGGAATGTTATCATGGCCCAGACCCTGCTTTTATCTGACCGCCACGTAATAGGCTTTCCAGCTTTACCATGGATCACCAGGTCGTGATTGGGAATGGGAATCCTGCCATCCTTTGTTACCTCACAAACACATGGCTCCGTGGTCTTCCCACTGCTACACTGGCTGAAGCCAGATAACAAACCACTGAATAAACTGAGAGTCGGGCTGTGCATTTAATCACTGGGTTATTAATGAGGTGAATTTTGAACTGTTCGAGGGAGTTGGTGACTCAGTATAGGATGGGATAGAAACTGTTGTTTAGGGAGAGTTGCAGAAGATTGATGTAAAGAGCAAATGTCCTAAATCACCTTCAGCCAATAATGTACTTTTGAACTGTAGTTACGGAGCAAGGTACCCGAATGGGAACAGTCCCATAGTGTGCGCGATTAGCTGGGTGTTTCCCAGCGCTCAGAGTGCTTAGAAACATCACGCTATTGAATGGCCATCCGAGTACATTGGGGTCTTCAGCGGGAAGTGCATGGCCAAGGCCACACTTAGTACTGTTTCCTGCACTGAGGAACTCCGCTCGCTGGGACTCCTCCGTGCAGGGAGAGAAATGGCATCTGATCTCTCAACCCCCCCCCCCCCCCCCCCCCCCTCCGCCACAACTCCCAAACCCCCAACTCACCTACAAGGGGGTCCTCAGCCCTGTCCCCCCCACACACATGCAGGGCACCACCAGGCCCAATCCCTGTTGCACAAAAAAGTGCCAGTTTGGCACCCCGACAGTGCCCCTGTCAGCTGACGGTGCCAACTGGGCACCTTGGCAGGCTGGCAGTGCCTGAGTGGTCAAGCCTACCCCCTGGCAGATCTCTATGAGTGTCATTCTGTCTGGTCCCTGTGTGTGGAGACCAGCGCTGAATGGCACCCGCCCGAAGTCTCCAAGACGAGGGGGTTAGATCCTCGCTGTCTCACTCTGATGTGCAGATTTGCCACAAAGTGATATTGTGACGTCTCGCGAGGTGTGACCAGCCGGGTAGATCCCTGAAGAGAGACCTCCCAGCATCTACCAGCCGTATTGCCTTTCGGACGCAATGTGGCTGGTAGATCTCGCCCACCGTTTGACATGTAGGAGCTCAAACAAAAGAGAGATAAATAACTAGATCAGCATTATTTGTGATCATTTATGGATAAAGATTTGTCAGGACACTGGGAAAAGTCCCCTACTCTTCTTCATATGATTCCATGTGATTTATTACGTCTCCTTGAGAGGATAGACTGGGCCTTGGTTGATAGTCTCATTGGAAAGGCAGCATCTTTGCTGCATTCCCTAGCTTTTGTTCTCAAATCACTGGAGTCAGGCTTCAACTTCCTGATTCAGAGACGCGAGTGCTTCCAAGTGAGCCACAGCTGACTATTAAATGTTTGTTCTTTGAGGTTGTTTCAAAATGGGCTTGTAATAGCTACCTGTAATTATGGTTACATGGTTGAGTACTTCAAAGACATAGCTATTTTCCATTAGAATTAAGCACGTAATTTTTTTTTAAAAATCGTTGCTAATTTAGCTGCCCCTCTTTTAATCTTTGACTGCTTACGTCAAGGAGATCTAAGTCTTGTAGATTGAATTACAAATTTGTCATTGAAAAATAACCAATAAAGTCAGTGAGTAGTTCAGCCACACAGATCAGGAACCCTAATCTGAACCAGAGTCATGGTTCAGACCTATAATTGGCCTCCCAGAGTGGGGAAGTTAACATGACTACTATTGCTGATCACATCTAAGTTATTCCCAAATTACAATGGTGGGACTTGAACCCATGACTTATTAGACCAGGGGCTGGATTCTCCCAAAATGGGGCTATGACCCCACGCCGCCGTAAAAACGCAGGTGCAGCACTACCGAGTGTCCTGAAACAAATATAACCCGATTCACTTACCTTCTGGTGGCTAGCAAGGACCCGGAGTGCTTCATGTAGCTTTAGCTGTGGATGTGGGCCCCCGCACTTCCGGTTCCGTGCCTGCGCACGGCGGCAGCCTCCGGCTGCGCCGATCGCCATGGCGGACACAAACCGCGGACCCACACAAAGAAACTAGCCCCCCCCCCCCAATTGCCCACGTGCCCGAGGATCCGTCCGGCCCGATCTCTCCCCCGGCTGCCCATAAGGCCCTCCTGATGTTAGATCCCCCGCTGCCCCCACCAGGGCAGCCGCAGGCTGAGTCTGCAGCTGCCACGCGAGAGTCCCGACTGGCCATAGCATGTTAGTTCCACACCGTCGGAAACTCGACCGGCCGGGAGCAGAGGTTTGCTGGTTGGGCCTCTGGCAATGGCCCCATAGCCGCGCGGCGTAATTCGCAAACACGCGGATATTCGGGGCCTGGAGAATCGCCAGAGCAGCACCGGGCCCGATTCCGTCGTGAAATTTGATTCCCCGCCCCCGTGCCAAACGCGATTCCGGCGCGGGGCTGCAGAGAATTCAGCCCCAGGTCTCTGGATCACTATTCCAGTAACACAATCACTAACTACCATACCCTTTATAGCGAAAGCCTCTGTGGCTTTTTCTTTGTATGCATTGAAGCAAAAGGCACACATCAAGCTTTAAATGTAGCAATGACAAGCGTGGGTTTGAAATCTCACGTGCTGAGGACAATGGAGTAACAGCTCATCACCCAAACCTCTCAACCATCTTGCCACACTGTCCAGACTATCCCTGATGGAAATTCACAGAATCACAGAAACATACAGTGCAGAAAAGGCCCTTTGGCCCATCTACACCACTGCATGAAAGGCACCTGAGCTGCTCATCCTAAAAATTGTGCATACATGGATATCCTGCAGGGAACGGGATTGGCCTGGGCTATGAAGGTTCATTCTCACAGTGGAATGGCGAAAACTGTCGAGGATCATATTATGAAGAATAGCCCCTTAAACAAGGTATGGCTGGAACCTGTGCCAATGGTGCACTGCCTAGCAAGGGCCAATCCTGTCCTGTCCTTGTCCAAAGTCCACATACAGGTTTCAAAAGGGGGATTGACTGGATAGTGACCGGATTTATTTCCCTTCCATATTGCCCAGAGGCACTAAGGGTGGGTCTCAGATCAACCGATTCACCTGGATCCTTCCTGATCTGCCTGACTCTATAACACTGGACATCGATGATATTTCTTTATTAAAGAAATTTCAGAAAGCAGTGTGTCATATTTCTAATATATTTATGTATGGAATCTATTAAAGAAAGTTGGAATTAACTTCACCTTTTCTTTCTTTTGCTCTAAACTTCTTTCTTCAAACTCTGGTTAAAATTGTGGGGAAACTGGCTTGGAGCTTACAAAAGTTGACGTTGTGAGGGAGTTGAATTATCTACAGTTCAACCAGGATGCTTCAGTGATTTTTGTCATTTGAAATATGTGTGTTCATTTATCTCCCTCAGCTGGACAGATACAAAAAGAAAGCTTGTCTGACAATTGTCCCTTCTCCTCTTGCCTTCAACATCACTGTTTTATTTCTCTTTTTCAGTGTTGCTGTGGTCTCTGAACTTTCTGTTCTTGCTTTGCCTCCGATGAATATGTTTGATCTTAAAAGCTGTTCTTTCCACCTGTATCAAACTGAAGGCTTGCCACACCCTCCCTGCCAAGACCTCCAAACTCAAGCTTCAGCCTGGACCTCCATTCTACAGACCTCTCAAACCTAAGTGTAATGTTGCCGTACCATTATTTCTAGGTTTATCTCACCCCCTCATTATGTCATCCATCTTCCAGTGCACAGCACCAGAATGGTTTGATTTTTAGGGATAAAATCAGCGATGTCCCTGCTCCAGGTCATTAGCTGATGACGGCGAATAGAGAGTGTGTCTTTGCAGCCATCGGCTATTGGAGGATTGGACTTGCTGGTGCTCTTGCTCGTGTCTGAAAGCCTGCTGACGCACACTAGGATTAGCAATTCTGCATGAGCCATAATCGGGGAAGGTTTTACACCCGTTTTGAAAAGTACTTCATTTTTTAGAGATTCTGTTCAAACTCATTTGCACATGACCGAATATGCCATGAACAAGCAATCGGACAGTATTACAAAAAGTAACATTAGAAAAAACGTTTCCTAAAATATTGCCTCATATCTTTCACTGCAATTTAACGAATACAGCTGAATTTGGGGAAAACGCAAAAAAAAAAAAATGCTTTTTTAAATCAATGTCAATTCATCACCTGTGAGTAACCCAATTTTAAATCGCTGAAAATGGCTTTAAGGGAGGCACGGTGGCGCAGTGGTTAGCACTGCTGACGCACAGTGCCGAGGACACGAGTTTGATCCCGGCCCTGGGTCACTGTCTGTGTGGAGTTTGCATATTCTTCCCGTGTCTGCGTGGGTTTCACCGCCACAACCCAAAAATGTGCTGGGTAGGTGGAGTGGCCACACTAAATTGCCCCTTAATTGTAAAAATCTTTTTAAAAAAAGAAAATAAAGAGCAGCACGGTGGTACAGTGGTTAGCATTGCTGCCTACGGCGCTGAGGACCTGGGTTCGAATCCCGGCCCTGGTCACTGTCCGTGTGGAGTTTGCATATTCTCCGCGTGTCTGCGTGGGTTTCACCCCCACAACCCAAAGATGTGCAGGCTAGGTAGATTGGTCACTCTAAATTGCCCCTTAATTGGAAAAAATAATTGGGTACTCTAAATTTATAAGAAAAAAAAAGTAAATAAATACAGAACCATTTGCTAGTTATAAAGTCATAGAATCCTTACAGGGCAGAAGGAGGCCATTCAGCTCATGGGGTCTGCACCCATCCTCTAGAATACTATCCTTTGATCCCTCCCCCTTATCCACGTAACCTCATCTACATAGCTTTGGACACTAAGGGGCAATTTAACATGGCCTATCCACCTAATCTGTATATCTTTGGACTATGGGAGGAAACTAGCGCACCACGCAGTCACAGAGAACATGCAAACTCCACACAGACAGTGACCCAAGGTCAGAATCAAACCACGTTCCTGCCACTGTAAGACAGCAGTGTTAACCACTGTGCCACCATGCCGCCACCAGAGAGTTTCTCAGTAAATTTTAAAAATACATTCAAAATCTTTTAAAATGTGCCTATTTTTATCTTTGCATCCAAAAGAATCAACTGAATTTTTAGAGACTTTCTGAAAGCAGTAGAATCTTTGAATATTTTCAAAGGCAGAGCTGCATAGATCCTTGATGAACAAGGGGTTGAAAGCGTTACTGGGGGTAAGCACAGTAAGAAGTCTTACAACACCAGGTTAAAGTCCAACAGGTTTGTTTCAAACACGAGCTTTCGGAGCACGGCTCCTTCTTCAGGTGAATGGAAAGGCTTGTTCCAGAAATGTTTATATAGACACAGTCAGAGATGCCCCGGAATGCGAGCACCTGCAGGCAATCAAATCATCAAAGATGCAGAGAGAGAGGTAACTCCAGGTTAAAGAGGTGTGAATTGTCCCAAGCCAGTTCAGTCGGTAGGCCTCTGCAAGTCCAGGCTTGTTGGTGGGGGCCGAATGTAATGCGACATGAATCCCAGATCCCGGTTGAGTCCGCATTCATGCGTGCGGAACTTAGCTATAAGTTTTTGCTCAGCAATTTTGCGTTGTCGCGTCTCCTGAAGGCCTCCTTGTAGAATGCTGACCCGGAGATCAGAGGCTGAATGTCCTTGACTGCTGAAGTGTTCCCCAACTGGAAGGGAACAGTCCTGCCTGTTGATAGTCGCACGATGCCCGTTTATTCGTTGTCGCAGTGTCTGCATGGTCTCGCCAATGTACCACGCTTCGGGACATCCTTTCCTGCAGCGTATGAGGTAGACTACATTGGTCGAGTCGCACGAGTATGCGCCGCGTACCTGGTGGGTGGTGTTTCCACGTGTAATGGTGGTGTCCATGTCGATGATCTGGCATGTCTTGCAGAGATTACCCTGACAGGGTTTTGTGGTGTTGTGGTCGCAAAATTGCTGAGCAAAAACTTATAGCTAAGTTCCGCACGCATGAATGCGGACTCAACCGGGATCTGGGATTCATGTCGCATTACATTCGGCCCCCACCAACAAGCCTGGACTTGCAGAGGCCTACCGACTGAACTGGCTTGGGACAATTCACACCTCTTTAACCTGGAGTTACCTCTCTCTCTGCATCTTTGATGATTTGATTGCCTGCAGGTGCTCGCATTCCGGGGCATCTCTGACTGTGTCTATATAAACATTTCTGGAACAAGCCTTTCCATTCACCTGAAGAAGGAGCCGTGCTCCGAAAGCTCGTGTTTGAAACAAACCTGTTGGACTTTAACCTGGTGTTGTAAGACTTCTTACTGTGCTCACCCCAGTCCAACGCCGGCATCTCCACATCATGGTTACTGGGGGTAGGCAGGAATGGAGTTGAGGTTGTAATCAGCCATGATCTTACTGAATGTTGGAGCAGGCCCCAAGTGTTGAGTGGCCTGCCTCTGCTTCTAATCCAGATGTTCATATGTTCATACAAATGAGCACAATTAGCAGATATTCCCATTGGAGATTAATGTATGCCAGTAGTGTGGCCTAGTTTTTAAGGCAAGATCCCCATGACATCGCGATCCTCCTGGCCCCATCCACCTTCTCCCCGCGCAAAGTTGAGGCGGAAGCCAAAAAATACACAAATTGATCACTGCTTTAGTGCTTTTTTTTTGCTTTTTTTTGCTTTTTCTTTTTTTAAAATAAATTTAGAGTACTCAATTATTTTTTCCAATTAAAGGCCAATTTAGAGTGGTCAATCTACCTATCCTGCACATCTTTGGGTTGTGGGGGTGAAACCCACGCAGACACGGGGAGAATGTGCAAACTCCACACAGACAGTGACCCAGGGCCGGGGTTCGAACCCGGGTCCTCAGCGCCGTAGGCAGCAATGCTAACCACTGCGCCACCGTGCTGCCCCGCTTTAGTGCTTTTTAACTTGCAGAATCATGGCTGTATGAACAATTGCTGAATTGAAATCCAAGCTTACCTCTTGTCAGAATGACTGCAAAGATGGTCATCGTTGTGATGTGTGTGCCGTGAGGTGAGCAAACATGCAACTCGCTGGTGAGCAACAGGATGGAAAAATCAGCCAGTGATACCACAGTAGCACAGACCAGTGCTGGACAGAATGAGCCAGTCCTGTGCAGGGGAAAATAATCCAATCAACAAGATGGGTATGCTGTCATTCAGTTTCAAAAGTTAATTTCCTTACTTCCTGTCACAAAATATTTTCATTAGTTCACATGAGTTGAGTGTCTAGTGAGCACAAGTCCAATATCAGTGATTCTGTCCTTTGTCCCAGAGACTTTCTGAAGACCAGTCTTGAGAGCGATGATGGTTAGAACTTTCAGCATGTGACCAGCTGCAGCCATTATATCAGACCAGCAATGGCCCATTTTGAAAAACAGAATTTAAACAAGAGAAGATTTTAAAGATTTTCTTGTTTCATCCTTTGTTGGCATGGCAATTTAGATAGTTTTCTTTCCATACTTTTTCTTTAAAATCGTCAATTGCATAACCATAGGTAAAATCTTGTAAAGATGCACTTTCAGTCGTCGACATTGCAGAATTGGCAAATGTTAGTGACTCAACGTACTTTGCAAATAATTTTTAACTCTTTTTCATCACAGAAAAATAATGTTCACTGGAAGCATTTGTGACAGTTTTGTTAAAAACATTTTCAGAATGGTTTCCATATTTGGAAAGGTTGCCTGCAAATCATCATATACAAGCCTGTACAAATCTGCCGATAATCTCTAGGCACAGAATTCATCATTATTGGTAAAATATATAGAACATAGAACATAGAACAGTACAGCACAGAACAGGCCCTTCGGCCCTCGATGTTGTGCCGAGCAATGATCACCCTACTCAAACCCACGTAACCCGTATACCCGTAACCCAACAATTAACCTTACACTACGGGCAATTTAGCATGGCCAATCCACCTAACCCGCATATCTTTGGACTGTGGGAGGAAACCGGAGCACCCGGAGGAAACCCACGCACACACGGGGAGGACGTGCAGACTCCACACAGACAGTGACCCAGCCGGGAATCGAACCTGGGACCCTGGAGCTGTGAAGCATTGATGCTAACCACCATGCTACCGTGAGGCCCCAATATGAATTGTTTCATTTCATTTTCAAAAAGATTTGTGTCTATCTCTTCCCGGTAGAATTCATTTAATTTCTTCCCATTGGGAGAATCGGCGGGGCATCGCGCGAAACCCGTCACCGCCCCGATCCAGGACATCGCGCGAAACCCGTCACCGCCCCGATCCAGGACATCGCGCGAAACCCGTCACCGCCCCGATCCAGGACATCGCGCGAAACCCGTCACCGCCCTGATCCAGGACATCGCGTGAAACCCGTCACACCGCCCCGATCCCCGCATGTGATTCTCCCACCCCTACCCAACCCCAAAACCAGCGCCGTGTGAATCGCGCCGGGACGCTCGGAGAATCGCGGCGAGCGGCAATTCTCCGTCCCGGATAGGCCGAGTGGCCGGCGAAAAAATGACAGTCCAGCTGGCGCCGTTCTATACCTGCTGTCGGGCCGGCGAGACCTGGGGCTTCAAGGGCCGGGAGTAGCCTGTGGGGGGGAGGAGGGGGTTCCAACCCCGGGGAGGCCCTCCGGAGTGGCCTGGCCCGCGATCGGGACCCACTGATCGGCGAGCGGGCCTCTCTGTCGGCGGGCCTCCTTTCTTCCGCCAGCGGGCCTGGATTCATGCGCTATTTTTGTGCGGGGCGGCCTGGGGGAGGATGGCCACCACGCATGCGCTAGTTAGCGGCGGCCCAGCTGTGCATGCGCAGAAGGATCTCTGACGCCGTGCCGAGACCCCACCATCGTAAATCGCACGACGCCCCTGCGAGCCCCACGGAGGGGGGAGAATCGGGGTCTGGGAACGGGCGCCGACACCGGAGCAAAACACTCCGGGTTTTACTCCGGCGTCGGCACTTATACTCCTGTTGGGAGAAGCCCGTCTCCTATATTTTGTGGCTTATTTAGTACAAAATATTCTATCTTAACCAGTGGAACAGATTTTGGCCATAAGGCATTGTCTTCAGCGTATGTTTCTTCCCTCACTTCAGTAGCAGTATCTTATAGTTGCACTGTAATTTAAGAGTCCACTTCTTCAACTTTTCCAGGCTATGTGCTATCTCCGTAAATCAGAAAGTCTAAGTCATCAGATAATTCATCCATACTTTTGGTGGATGAGGGCAAGTGTAAAGTTTAAAAGTAAAATGACAAACTGTCTTTTTGCCTAGATTTAATTTTCTGCATTTTTGACAGCCAGATTGAGTGTCTCTTCATATTGCTAAAGAAATTGATCTTGATTTTACTGAAATTTCTGAAAGGGCAGGCTTTTGCACAGTCAATCCCATGTTAATTCAAGCTCTGCAAAAACTGGATTCATCTTTTTAACTATGAAGCTGTGATTCTGGATTTCGAACAACAATCTCCGCTCTTCTCCTGCTCCTGGCCAACAGCAGGCCATCCCCTGCCTCCATGAAACACTATATGAGGGGCACGGAGAACCCCCCTCCTCTCATGGATATCAATTGAAGTGCTCACTAGCAACATCTTGGATGAAAGCAATTGAGTTGTGGAGGCTGAACTCAGACTTGGGACCTCTTTGTACTCCAGTGAATCCTAGAATGATCCAGTACAGAAGTTGGCCATTTGGTTCAAATTACTTGTTCCAGCTCTTTGGAAAGGTTATCCATTTAGTCACATTCTCTTGATCCTCCCCCCCAATAACCCTGCAATCTTTTATTTTTTAAATGTGTATTTAAAACCCTTTTGAAAGTAACTATTACATTTTCTTCCATTGCCTTTTTTAGCAGTGCTTTCCATTTCCCAACAACTGGATGTGTCAAAATTCCTCCTCTCGCTCCTGGTTCTTTTGCCAATTTACTTTAATCTCTAACCTCTGATTATTAACACTTCTCGACTGCAGACAGTTTCTCCTTATTTTCTTTGTTGAACCCTTCAGGAATTTGAACATCTCTGTGACTGTAGATGTTGATGTATAAGTCGACCGTTGTAGTCTCGAAGAATCCCTCCAAAACCATGGGTCACCTGATTATAAAAGTGGGTGCTGGTTGTTGCCATTTTGAAATGTCATTGGCATCTGATGCAAAGAGTGAGTGTGTCTTCAACTCCTGCGCATATTCACAACACAGCGCATATCGTCTGATGGATCCTTTACGCCCAGTTATAAGTAAAACATACATTTGTGGGCTCAACAATTGAGACTGATTCCTAATGTGAATGTAGCATGTCATGGCTGAAAAAGGTTGAACTATATCCCAAGTATATATATGCAAAAGCATGATTTTTGATTGTGGAAAAATTGAGTCTCCTTATACACCAAAATTTACGGTAAATGTTTCCCAGATAAACTCTAATTTCTAATTCTGATGCGATGCCATTGATCTGAAATGTTAAAATAAAGTAGGAAATGTTACTCAAAAATACTACAGCACGTTGGAAATGTAAGGAAATTGGCGGGAAGCAAATAGCTGAAGGTGCTGGATAAAATCTACAAAATACAGGATGTCTAACCATAAAAAGACCTATTCTTCAGGATCACCGCCTCCCATGCCGTCTTTCAAAAGGGGTGCGTACTCTGGATTCAAAGTGCCCCAAAGTATTCAGCCCTTTAAGAACTTGGGTTATTTTTTTTGGGACCCCGTCTTGTTTTGAAGGAAAGAATAGAGCGCTTTCAAAGAGCCCGTGGACATTTGATCTGCCACGGCGAATGTTACGAGTCGAGCACAATTCACAGATTGTCTACCTTTTAACCTTAAAGTTCCACAGACCCTTCTTAAAAGTGACACACAGGAGCTCTCTCTTTAACAGTCACCAGGGACCCAGAAAAAAGCTTTTTGAGTAATTATAGAAGGAGAGGTAACAGCTGCTTTAAAAAAAAATCCTCTGTGCTCAAAATACCTCGTAATTTGATATTTGATCCCCTGTTTCCCAAACAGCAGGATCATGGTCACAATCCATTGCCTGTCAGAAATGTCACATCTGATGATTTCACACACAAGCATTCATTGCCCTTTAGACCCTGGCACTTTGATAACTGCTTCTAACACATGAATAGTCAGATGTGTCATCTGATGCCTCTCACCTAGAAGCTATGTGGGCAGAATTATTTGTCTTTCCTCGAGAGGTTGTTTCTCTTGTACCATGTTTAGAATCTTGAGGACTGGGGTGTAATATAAACTGTGCTGGCCCACAAATCCCTGGAGGCACAGACTCTTCTGTGGAAAATTACCCTGGAGAAGTACCTCTGGTGGTCCGGAGTACAGGAGCTGATGTCCTATTCAGCCATTGATGAACTAGGTTGGATCCACAATGTAAATGAACCATGTAATCCAATATATCAGTGTCCTATAGCACACATTGCCACCAGAAGCACCATCCATCTCATGACCAGGCATTTGATGAAGTCATGGAGACAAAGTGCCACTGATGGCAAACATTAACCGGGTGCACTGCGAGTTGTAATTTTGTTCCAAATGCTAAGCCTACTTATTCAGTTCAACAGCACACTGTACATGGCTGGTGTGTACAGGCCCCGACTGGAGTGCCATGGCCAGTAACGACATATTGAAAATATTTTTTTTTTTGTGCACAATATGTGTGCATGGTTGCTTGAGGCCTCTAGCATTACAACTGTGAACTGTTAAACCTGTATAAAACAATAGTTTAGCCTCAATTGAAGTTTTGAATCCAGTTCTGAGCACCAGACTTTAGGAAAGATGTAAAGGTATTGGAGAGGGTGCAAAAGTGAGTCACAAGGGCTGCACGGTGGCACAGTGGTTAGCACTGCTGCCTCACAGCACCGAGGACCTGGGTTCGATCCCGGCCCTGGGTCTCTGTCTGTGTGGAGTTGCACATTCTCTCCGGATGTCGGCATGGATCTCATCCCCACAACCCAAAGATGTGCAGGGTAGGTGGATTGGTCATGCTCAATTGCCCCTTAATTGGAAAAAAAAAGAATTAGGCGCTTTAAATATATTTTTAAAAATGAGGTAATGCACAAGAATAGTTCCAGGGATGGGGATCTTGAGTTGCATAGATTGGAGAAGTTGGGACTGTTTTCTGTGGAGAAGAGAAGGTTGAAAGGCGATTTGATAGAAATGCTCAGAATCATGAGGGGCCTGGACAGAGTAGATAGGGGAGAAACTGTTTCCATTGATGGATGAATCAAGAACCAAGAGGGCATGAATTTAAGATAATTGATTAAAAAAAAACAATGGTGACATTTTCACACAACAAATGGTTAGGATCTGGAATGCACTGCCATTGTAGTGGAGACATATCCAACCAAGGCATTCAAGGGAGAATTGGATTATTACCTGAACAGGAATGATGATGGGACTATGAGGAGAAAGCGGGGGAGTGACTCTAGATGAAATACTCCTTCAGAGAGCTACTACAGCACAATGGACTGAATGGCCTCCTTCTGTGCTATAACCATTCTATGATTCTATATGAAATAAGCAGCCAATCAGATTATCCATTGAATCCTTGAGCATATATCTTGATCTTTTCTCTGTGAAAGTGCTTGCCGATGTATTGAATGATAATCAGACATAGTAGAATTTTAATTGTGTGTGCTTTATTTTCAACCTTGCATGTTATTTAATGTTGCCCCCAATCCTACTTTGCAGCAAATATCCATTTCTCTACTGTAAGAGGAAAGAACAGCAAAGAGGATAGTATTTTATTTAAAGTTCTCCTCGCCTCTGGATTGCCAAAAAAAGATTTGTATGTATATTTGGAGTTTTCTTTAATATCAAATGTTTAACTCCCAGACACCTTTGCTCCCAATCTATCCCAATGGGGGAGCTACTTTGCAGCTTTATTAATAATTAATGGCTCCAGACCATGAGAATCAATCCAAATCAGCTAATCCAAGTATCCATTTTACCAACCAGGTACTTCGCATTGCAATTGGACCAGACATATCTCTGTAAAGGAAATTAATGGATGCCTATTTTGTTGAAAAGTCAATCATTTTATCAATCTATTTTTCACCACAGTGAATTACTTCAAAAGTACTTTGTTGGCTGTAAAGTGTTTTGGGAGCTCCTAAGGTTGTGAAAGGTACTAAAGAAATGCAAGTTCTTTCTATCTTTCATTATAACGCATTAGTACCCTTGAGATTACCCTTTCCCTTTAAGCATTACAGATGGCAAGCATTTTAACTCCTTTGTAAGTAATCAAAGAAGCATTACGTTCATGAGAAGTGTTATGTAATACCTCTTTCTAAAATAACCGTGCAATGTAAGATTCCGTCGTCATGTACTTGGCCTGATCCCTTGCAGCTGAAAGACAAAGCACTTGGTCAATTTCCTGGCTGCTGTCAGTAATTGCTTTAACTGGCCACCAGGGGAGGCTGGAGAAAGACCATGTTGGACTTGGCTTCTCTGGTCCTGTCCTTGCCCTTCACCGGGAGACAGGACAGCCTCTTTACTGTTTGCACACTCAAAATAGTTCAGATCAGAACTTTAGCAAGTGAATGGGAGATTAAGTCTCGCTGGGCTACCATTGCTTAATGTACATGGCCACCTCCCAGTGAATCGATTTCATTAAAAAAGACTGGCATTTATATAGCACGTTTCATGATCACTGGATGACTCAGTGATTTACAGTCAATTAAGTACTTTTTATTGAAGTGTTATAATATAGTAAACGTGGCAGCCAATTTGCTCATTGCAAGCTCTCACAAACAGCAATGTGATAATGACCAGATAATGTGTTTTCTTGTCATGTGGATTGAGGGGTAAATGGTGAGGGGTAAATATTGGCCAGGATACCATGAATACTTCCCCTGCTCTTTTTGAAATAATGCCACTGGTTCCTCTACGTGAACCAGTGAGAGAACAAGCAGGGTTTATGCCTGAAGCAAAAGATGGCATTGCCAACAGTGTGGCACGCCCTCAGTACAGAACTGGTGTGTCGGTCTAAAACTTTGTGTGAGACTTGAACCCACAGCTTTCTGATTTAGAGGTAAGGGTAAGCCACTGAGGCAAGGCTGACGCACAGTTGCACAGTTGCAAAGAATAATGGTAGCAAATTGGATATCAAATCTGCATCGACCCTACTAACCCTACTAACTTTTGACAGTAACATCATTGAAGCCTACTTGTGACAAGGGATTATTATTATTAACAAGCCAGCAAAACTTATCTTCCTGAATGATTCTACATACAGCACAATACACTGACAGAAACCATTTCAAAATCTATATGTCACATATTGTTACAAACATGCCAAACAACTCTTCCGCCTTCAACAAAAGAAAAAAATCATTGGAGCACGTTTTCATAAAAATAAAGACCTTTTTAAAATTTGTGAATTTAAATAAATTGCCACATGTAAAACCTTAATTTTTAATGTATTCAGTTGCAGACTGCCTTTTGTACCATAATTGACATCAGTATCCATAGGGATTGTAATCCCCTTGGCAGTCAGAGTTTTAAGAATTCTTTCCCCTTTGAAGATTATTTTGCCTTTAAGAGGGTTTAGTGGAGATCAGCGGTTTAATAAACATTGCCCTGGGTATCTAAGCAGAATGTAAAGAATGTGATTGGCTAATTTGCTAATCCTATGCAATATAGATAACTTGTTTTCACTCAGTAATGAGGGAGTTGGCTTGTGATCACAGTTCACTTACTAGGAGGAAGAACTAAAGATAATTCATGTCAGGAGCTCCCTGACAGCTCAACAAGTTTATCCACCGAGTATTGTCGCTGGGCCATGCAGACTGGAAAGGCTCCAGATTTGATCCCTGATCTGTGCTGAGTTAGTTGGTGGTTTGAAGGCTACGGTTGGCTGCAACCCCTCTGACTAAGAAAAGGAGAAAGCAGCCTGAGTTCCCTGACTAAAACTTATCAAGCTATCTGCTGGTAAAATGCTCATGTATGAATATCCACTGGAGAAAGGATTATCTGTAACCTTCCCCTCTTTACCTCCCCTCGCCCCACAACCTGCTGATTCTCACTATCGGGGCTCATTATGAGTTCTGACCATTTGAATAAGCTACTGAAGGAAGCCAAATGCTGTGAAACCAGTACCTTGAGCAAAGGTGGCGTGAACCCAAAGATTACTTTAGGAAGCTCCTCGGAGTGAACCCTAACTCAGTTAATTGATCTCCGTTAGAGAGGTAATTTGGATGTGACTCCAAGGGCCTATGGAATTGTATGGCATTGCCAGTACCCACAGGAAGGAGGGGAACAATTGGAAGAAACATTGTTCTAAAATTCTCCGATAATCAAGATTGTAACCTGCAGAGGTAATTTGTGGCAATATTGAATATAATTTAAGCTATTGATAGAGGGTTCCTTTAGAGCCAACAGATTTTAAAAAATACTGCATTCATTCCTGCGGCTCTGTGTTGGAGTAAACACAGACTTTCTCTTCATTTAATGAAGTAAGTTTAGAAATCAGCTCTGCCTTGTTTAGATCAGGAAACACCTCTAAGTGACCATAGTGCATCAGGAATTTGGCAGCACATATGTTTCAATATAAATGGCACGTTTGATAACACTGTCCCTTGCAGGTTCTATTTTTGCCTCAGCCTCTCTAGAACCACGTCTGCAATTCTTGGAAAGGCTGCAGTCTGAGTTTTGATTTGTGCACTTTTCTCCTTCCAGTGAAAGTGTAGGATGACCACTACTTTGATTTTCTTTTCCTGACCATTTTAAAGCTCATAATAATGTCTTTCAAAGGAAAGGCATTATTATACTCTCACTTCAAGTGGTACATTTAGATCACTGGTTGAAGTAGGTTTACCATATTAAACATAATGATGGTTCGTACAGTAGCTCATTTTAATGGGCTTCTAGCTTGATTTGTCAATCTGGTCAATTTGGGCATTTTTGTGCCGTGTCCTTTTCTCGATTTCCACTTCTTTCACTATATCTCCTGCTGCCTTTTTTTATCAGCCCACTATAACGCTGTCCTTTCTAAGATTTTTCTTCTTCTCACTTGCACACTCCAGTCTCCAGCTGGCCTCTCCGGGACGTTCGGTAATCAAACTCTCTTAACCCTATCTATGTACAACAGTGAAATTGGGTAAGATCAATGCACATTGAAATCAAACTTCCTGCTCTCCATGGAGCCGCCCTGATTGATGGGACACCTTTTTTATTCATTCATGGGATGTGGGTGTTGCAGGCAAGGCCAATATATTGCCCACCCTAAACTTCCCTTCAGGTGGGGGTGAGCTTCCTCCTTGAACCGCTTCAGCTCATGTGGTGAAGGGGCTCCCACAATGCAGGGGTAGAGAGTTCCAGGATTTTGTCTCCGCCACAATGAGTCGTAGATTTCTTATGCAGGACTTTTGGCTGGAAATTGGAAGGGGGGCATATTTCTACACTGGACATCTTATCCAGCTGTATATACAATGAGTAAATATATTTTCCCATTTCACAACTGTCTCTGCCCACTTTTACTCCCTAAGTTTGATAACTGAAATGATTTCTTTGTCCGATTCACAACTTGGGGATGTTTCCAGAGATATCATCAGCATCAGTTGATTTATCCAAATGCGATGTGAGATCGAAGCCTGTGACATTGTTGGGGGGAAGAACATCCCGCTCCATTGCCTCTTTAAATGCCCTCACCAGCAGCAGGCCCAGCATCCCAGAGAACCTCTTGTAAAATTCCACTGGGTAGCCATCTGATCCCGGGGCCTTGCTCGACTGCATGGCCTCCAATCCCTCTACTACTTCTGCAATCCTGATCGGGGTGCCCAACCCCTCCACTAACCCTTCCTCCATCTTCGGAAACCTCAACCCTACCAAAAACTGCCTCTTCCCTACACAGCAGCTGGGGGCTCTGACTCATACAGCCGACTGCAAAACTCCTTGAACACCCCATTCACCCCTGCTGGGTTCAAGATCGTGTTCCCCCCTCTGTCCTTTACTCTTTCTCTCTCCCTGGCCGCCTCCCTGTTCCTTAGCTGGTGTGCTAGCATCCTACTGGCCTTCTCCCCATACGCATATATCACCCCCCTCGCCTTCCTCAGCTGCCCCACAGCCTTCTCTGTGGATATCAGACCAAACTCCATCTGCAGCTTCAGCCACTCCTTCAACAGTCTGGGGCTTCAGAATACCTTCTGTTCACCTGGAGTATCTCCCTAACCAGCCTATCCATCTCTGCCCACTCCACCTTCTCCCTCTGAGCCCGTATCGAAATTAGCTCCCCACACCACCCTAACCACTGCCTTCAGCGCTTCCCATACCATTGCTGCTGAAACTTCCCCCGTATCATTTATCTCCAAATAATTCTGGATGACCTGCCTCACCCACCCGCACAACCCCTCATCCGCTAACAGTCCTACATCCAATCTCCATTGTGGGCGCTGACCACACTCCTGGTACCATATATTATTCCTTGTGTCTGAATAAAGCTCTTACTCTTACAGTTGAAGTAGATGCTTTATTGTGTGAGTTTGTTCTCCCCCCAGAGCTTATACTAGTTGTTACATGAGAGCTGTCTGCCTGTGTCCTGCTCACTAGCTGCTGTTCCTGTGCAGAGTGACCCTTGACTTCCTGTTTGTTTATTATATACATCTCGGGTGCTCCCTCTAGTGGTTACTTAGTTGTAGTATATTTATATTAACCCCTTGTGTATGTACAGTGATGCAGATCACTACAGCATATGTTGCAGGGAAGGTTCACACTGCGTCAGCTGTGCACACACTTCCCTCATGATGTTGTTGACTATCTTGTTTGTGCTTTTCAACCATTAGAAACCTCAATGGCAGAAATGGGCTGGTGACTTGTGCTTCACATGTAGTGGAGTACTCCTGAATTGAGCTCTTCTCTCACTTAACAGCGTAGTAAGCAGATGGCATCATCTCAGCTGCTTTACTCACTGCTGAAAGTACTATGAGGTGGTGGTGGGGGGGGGGGGGGGGGGGTGGTTTGTGAGGGGTATCTTTGAGAAATTTAGTTGGGTGCCAAGTCTTACAAAAACAATGCATGCAGACAGAAAAAAAATCAGATATGGTGCACTAGCTCTTAAATCATCCATGAAAGGTACTTTTCCTCAAATCTTCGCCAGACAAGCGGTTGGTGTGATTCCATGGTGTTGGGTACCTTTTAATACCTCCCCCAAGTTCTGATTCTCCATGTTGATGCGTTATTTGACTATGGTAGAGCTGAGCCCAGTGCTGTCTCTGATGTACATCCATATGTGTACACTTTCCAGCGGAGCGCAGGATGAGGAATTCTGGATAATGTATTCATCCCTCCCGACCAAGTGTGCCAAAGACAATAGAAGCAGCTCTACAACCTTCGACTGAGACCTGCTAATTCAGCACAGGTCTGGTATCTGCAGATAGAAAATAGTTGGATCTTCGGCATTCATTTTATAAGCAATAGATAGAGTTTATCCTCAATCTTATCAGATAGATAACCCCAACTTATCTTCCAGGAAGAAATTTGTCAGTAATCACCAACTAGGCAAGCTCTAACTAAACCATTTGTAAACTTGTCTGGGACTACGATATTGGGCCTCTTGTTTCACCAAAGCAGATGGTAGCTTACAACAGTAATGTAGCAAAGCTTATTTGTTTAGACCCTGGCCTTTGTTTGGCTGTTACAAATGGCAGCTCACAATCCGGCACCAGCCTCTGTTTACTTAACTTCTTCTTTCACGATAAAGCAAGTAATGTGCCTACTGTTCTATGTGTACAGGGTTGTTTGGCTTTTTGACCTTTTGAATTTCAGCATTGCTGAGCACTGTGAAGAACAAGAGAACAGCCACTTAAAAATCAAAGTTGCTTTTTGAATGTTTTTATTTTGAAAATAAACTTCACTGGCAGGAGTTTCTGGAATAAAAGATATATTTGCTTCTGTCTGTTTTTGTTAAATAATTGTGTTCCTTTGCTTCCAGCAGAGATCTTTCTGTTTTTCCCTGAAATCTGTTGTAGGTGAATTGCTGAGGTTTTGTGATGGGAGAGAATGAGGTTTCTGGGTATACATCGTAAACGGTTGAAAGCATATAAGATCTTGGTTACATGCAAGTGCAAAACTGTGTACGCTGGAATTACTACAAAAGTAAAACCTGCAAAATTATAAACTTATTTTGAATGGTATCACCTTGGTTTTTTAGTTCAATCTGCCCTTTGTACTCTGCTGATTCCTAATGTGATATGAGTATGGGTGGCTATGGATGGCCTCTTCAAGAAAGAAAGGAGTTTATGCACTGATCACTAATCAGGAATTCCTGGGTGTGTGATCACCAGGTGAGGACAGGAAGGAGAAAAGGATGATTTTCAAAGAAAAAGCTTTGGGTGTGACTATTTAAATGTGTAGATGTAAATATGTTGTCCATGCCATGCACTGTATGTTTTTCACTGTTGTGTGTTGGAAGATAATTTGGCAGCTGTGTTATTGCCCTATGATGTCTCCAACCGCTCCTAATAGCTCCATATATAAGTTTTATTAAACTTTTAGGATACTCCAAAGCATGAAGGATGTAAGAACTTTCAGAACTTAAATTGCTTTTAGTCCAGCAAGCTGATTTCTTTCATAGACCTTGTCCGATCGATTAATCTATTTTACACATTCGGCTTTCAGGCTAAATGTTACAGTTGTAGTGTAAATCCACAGTCAGAGAAAGGAGTCTCGCTCCATGGACATGGCTGGATCAGGCCCTGATGTTTTAGATTTACACAACAATAACTTTGATTGGTGCAAAGTGAAAGCTGTAGCTGAAGTGTGGTCTTAATCTCTTGATGTAGGTTCTGCGTAATACTTCCTAATCCAAAATTAGTCAAGCAAAACTCTAGAATGCTTATCTGTTCTTGAATCTTTACTATTCAACCGTGACCTGTTGTCTTCTGAAAATGGTCTCCCTGCAGCTTCACTTACACTATATTGTTTTATAACATTATATCTAAGCCTCTACCTATCTTACACTGAAAGTTCCACCCTCGCTCCCAAATAGATATTTATCCAGCTCGACTTTGAAGCCCTTGTGTGACTTGGCCTCGTACTTCTTTTTCTTTTTAAAAACAATTTAGAGTACCCAATTTTATTTCCATTTAAGGAGCAATTTACCATGGCCAATCAGCCTAACCTGCACAGCTTTGGGTTGTGGGGTGAAACCCATGTAGACACTGGGAGAATGTGCAAACTCCATATGGACAGTGACCCTGGGCCGGGAAGGAATCCGGGTCCTCAGTACAGTAGTCCCCCTTTATAACGCGGGTGTTGGGGTCCAATTCAGCCACCCGCGTTGCATCCAAGCCGCGGATATCCACGATGGGGGTTTTAAATTTATTTTAAAATCTATGCATGCGCTTCCCATTGTGAGTCTACGGGGGGCGGGGGGAGAGGTCAGACCCCCGTAGACCTACAATGGGAAGCGCATGCATAGATTTTTAAATAAATTTAAAACCCCCATCGTGGATCTAATTAAAACAAGCACTGCTGCATTTTTAACAACTTAAAAGTTGAATTGGAGGGAGAGAGCAGCCGGCAGTGTCAATTTCAGCGGCCGGCTGATTGTTTCAGTGAGAGAGCAGCTTCCCTCTCCGGATCAAAGTGAGCCGGCCGCTGAAATTGACACTGCCGGCTGATTGGAGGGAGAGAGCAGCCGGCAGTGTCAATTTCAGCGGCCGGCTCACTTTGATCCGGAGAGGGAAGCTGACAGTTGGGGTCCATAAGCCCCCCCCCCGCCGTATATCACGAACCGCGGTATTGCAGAGCGCAGTATAACGGGGGACTACTGTACCATAGACAGCAGTGCTAACCACTGTGCCATCATGCCACCCCACGCAGTTCTTTTTCTTTATCTTTTAGTTCTGATTTATGGGAAGAACATTAGTCGGAGACCTCATTGAACTTCTCAAGCTGTGTAATAAATCTATCTCTTTATAATATATATAGTTTTTGGGTGCTGGGGCGTAGACACAGTCTGATATGCTGGTTAGCACAATTGTGTGGGACAGGCTGGATGGGCTATATCTTTCCTATTCATATGTTCATCATCAAAACACAACTTCCTTTTGGATGGAGAGCACATTAAGCTCTTCCCCATTCTTTGCACAAAATATGACAGATCCCTCACAACAGTTTGTTGGCAAATGGATATTTTTCATCAAATGTTCCCTTTCTGTTGTTTGTTGAGAAACCCCTGGAGATTCTTCAACATCCTGGTGCTTCTTTGGGGTTAAAACAATATATCTTATTATGCAAAGAAAAAAATGTCATGCTAATAACTTTGCAGTCAGCAGGGTGCATGTTCCACTGGCTGGGCATCAAATGCTATTTCCCTGCATCTTCTGCAGTATCTTCCCACTTTCCTGGGAGTGGAGGATGGAAACCAAGATTGTTTTCTTGCTACAACTTGTGTGAAATTAATATTTTTCAATTATTATTTATTTTTTACCACATGATTTTCTTAAAAAAAAATTATTTTTTTTTATTAAGGCATTTGTATATACATTAAACACAACCCCCACCCCCTTAACTGCCCTTGAAGAAGTCGATAAATGGCTTCCACCTCCGGGCAAACCCATCCACTAATCCTCCCTGGACTCCCGGGTCTTCCAACACTCTGAATATTGCCACTTCTGGACTCGGGGCCTCCTTCACTTTCAGCACCTCGGACATAAGATCCGTGAACCCCTGTCAGAATCCATTCAGCTTCGGACAAGCCCAAAACATGTGGACATGGTTCTCAGGCTTCCCCGTGCACCGTCCACACCTGTCCTTCACCCCCTCAAAGAACCTCCTCATCCTGGCCACCAGGTGTATACGTATACAGTGTATATGTGCCCTATGCACTACCTTGAATTGATTAAGACTAAGCCTCGCACACACAGTTTCGTTCACCCTCCTCAAAGCCTCCTCCAACAACCCAGCTTCCATTTTATCCCTCCAAATCCTCCTCCCAATTCCGTTTAACTTCTCCGAACGGGGCTCCCTGCATGTCCATTAACTCTGTAAATCTCGGATAAAGAAAAGGAAAATAAGGGAATCAACAGGAAGGGCCCTTATACCCACAAGAGGAAACACCTGCTCTACGTCTACTTTGTTGCTAGCTTTTATCATCTTGTCGACCTCGATTAGATGTCCTCTCATTCTTCCAAACTAGAGAGTATAGGCCTAAACTGCTCAATCTCTCTTCATAGTGAATCTCCTCTGAACTGCCTTTAATGCAATTACATCCTTCCTCAAAGGGGACGAAAACTATACACAATACTCCAGGTGTGGTCTCACCAATGTACAGTTGCAGCAACACTTCCTTACCTTTATCCTCTATTCCTTTAGCCAGAAAGGCCAAAATTCCATTTACCTTCCTTTTTACCTGCTGTACCTGCATGCTAGTTTTCTACGATTCGTGCACCTCGACACCCAGATCCCTCTGCACTGAAGCATCTGAAGTTTCTCTCCATTTAGATAATAAGTTGTCTTTCTCTTTTTCCAATCAAAATGGATAACCTCACACCCAAGTTAAACTCCACCTGCTACATTTTGGCCCACTCACCTAACCTATCTATATCCATTTGTTAATTTCTTAGTTCCTCATTGCAACTTATTATCCCACTTATTTTTGTGTCATCTGCAAATTTGGCTACAGTACCTTCTATACCTGCTTCCAAGCCATTAATATGTATTGTAAATAGTTGGGGTCTGAGGACCAAACCCTATGGCACCACACCAATTACATCTTGCCAACCAAAAAAAGACTCGTGTATCCCAACTTTTTGCTGTCTATCGGTTGACAGTCCTCTATCCAAGTTAATAAATTACTCCTAACCCCATGTGATCTTACTTTTTCTATTAACTTTTTGCGCGGCACCTTATTAAATGCCTTCTGGAAGTCCCGATGCATCACGTTTACAAGATCCCATTATCCACTTGGCTTATTACATCTTCAAACAACTCTAGCTGAGTAGACAAACACGATTTACCCTTCATAAAACCATATTGACTCTGATCGATCTTGTTTTGACTTCCCAAATGTCCTGTTATTATTTCTTCAATAATGGATTCTAACCTTTTCCCACTGACAGATGTTAAACTAGCTGGTTTATTGTTTCCCATTTTTTACCTCCCTCCCTTTTAAAATAAGGATGATATTAGCATTTTTTCATCTTTCCTGCATCCAGAGAATTTTGGAATATTCTAACCAATGGATCCACTATCTCCCACCACACTTACTTTAAGACCCCAGGATGTCAGCCATCAGGCCCTGGGGATTTGTCGGCCTTCAATCCCAATAGTTTGTTTACTACTTTTTCCCTGTTGATGATGATTATTCTAGGTTCCTCCCTTCCTATTATTGCATTACCTATTGGGATACTTACTATTGTTACTATTGGGATGTTACTAGTGTCCTTCACTGTGAAAATTGAGTCAAAATATTGGTTTGCGTCACCCCCATTTCTGTGTTCCCCACTCCCGGTCTCATCATCCTAATTTTAAAAATATTTCTGACTTTTATGTGTTTAATCTGGAAATTATTTATCCTAATCTGAAAGCAATTCAGAATGGGTAATTCAAATTAGCAGTTTACCAACCAGTTAATTTAAGGTTTTCCTGCGATGTCACATTTTTTTTCACTCTGTTTATGGGCTCTTTATTGAAGTTTCTACCTGCTCTCTGTACTCTTCCTTTTTTCCAGTTAAGGGGCAATTTAGCATGGCCAATCCACCTACTCTGCAAACCTTTGGGTTGTGGGGTGAGACCCACGTGGACACTGGAGAATGTGCACACTCCACACTGGCAGTGACCCAGGGCTGGGATTGAACCTGGAGCCCTTGGAGCCATGAGGCAGCAGTGCTAACCGCTGCGCCACCGTGCCTCCCCTCCGCATTCTTTATTAAAGTCTCGCCTCCTTCTCTGCGCTCTTTTACTGAAGTGAAGTTAAATTATTCAAAGAGAAATTCTTTTATGAAGAGCAGAGAATTTTCCTGATGTCCAAAGACAGTATTTTGCACAGATAGTATGATGGAAACATGAGCAGAACAGCAGCAGAGACTTGTGATGTTGGAGTTTGTTGGAGTGGAATCGGGGTGGTCTTGGATGATGTAACGAAGGGTGAATTATGCAACAGAGCACCAGAGAGGAAGAGCATGGAGTGTCGACCAACTGTCTGGTCAGCTCATTGAAATCTTTTTTGATCATTGCAAATATTCACTTTGAAGGAGCACGCTGGATTTGGCGGAAAAAATCCTCTTTACAATGCAATGAACTTCCATCAATTCACAGACTAAGTAATCTGTATTTTGAAACTTGATTTTGTCAGAGATATTATTCTTGTCTAGTAGGTGGTCTGAAGTGAGAATAATAAATAAAAGTTAATGAAAAAATATATGGTCTTCAAGGAGATGTATGTCAGTCTTTCTCAATACTATACTGCACTCTCAAATTACTGACTCATGTTGATATATAGTTTCATGGGACAGCCTATGAGACCTCATCCAAGTGTGATAGTTGAGGCAAGACAATAATTTGGCCATGGCGGGGGCATCACATATCGAATCGTGTCCTCATTCAATGTCTGCAACCAAAGATTTACCGATGCAGGTTAAATTCCAATCCTCCCCCCTTCCTCTTAGCTGACGATGAATGGTGAGGTCAATCTTAACATCCTTATTGCCAGATACAACGAGCTGCCAGTACAGATGTGAGATCCACTCTGGGGCATCTACCCCTCAGTCTCACACCCGGCAAGGTATTTTACTAACTGGGCCATCCTAGGACTTAGACGTTCTGCATGTTTCGCTGAAGAAACAAAGCAGCACCTGTGATTAATGAAACTTGGATATCTGCTCAGCATTTATAGAACAAACCCCATGTGGAACTGTGTGTTATATTCTCTCATTCTGCTACATTTTTGATATAAGCTTATATGTTCCATGTGGGGGAGAAAGGGAAATTGGGAAAATACTTGGGGCCTCTTTCTGCATCCAAATGGCAGTATAAAGGCTGCTGCGTTGGGAGAGGTGTGTGCATGCTCTTTTGGTGGACGAGATTTGAGTTCAGCGGGAGATGAAAATAAACCGCAGAACGAGAAAACATTTCAAAGGCAAGGGGGAGAAGTTGCCCAATGACTACGAGCACTGGTCTTGCAGCTTGTCTTGAACCGAGCCACAGAGACCAAGCAAGTATCACATTCAGTTAGGTACCTGATGCAGAGTCGGCTGACTTTAATAAAGCAGAAGTGTAGGTGCTGCAATTGGCTCCATATTAAAGATGAGACAAATGAACTGCGGTTCCCACTCGTCAAATCAGCAACTTCTCCCTGTGTGAATGGCGGCTCCATGTCCAAATAGTTTACCAACCCTCGCCAGTGAGGATGGCAGCTGAGGCTCATGTCTCCATGTCCCAAGTAGTCCACCAATAGGGTTGCACGGTAGCACAGTAGGTAGGACTATTGCTTCACAGCTCCAGGGTCCCAGGTTCGATTCCCGGCTTGGGTCACTGTCTGTGCGGAGTCTGCGCGTTCCCCCGGTGTCTGTGTGTGTTTCCTGTGCTCTGGGTGCTCCGGTTTCCTCCCACAAGTCCCGAAAGACGTGCTGTAAGGGGTGGGGAGGGCAAGTTGGTGTGTGTGAATCCGCTAAACCACCAGTGTCGGCCTCTTTAGGGGAGGAAGAAGAGGAGTAAAATCCAGCATCCTGCAATGGCAATCTTCCAATACTTTTTTATTGCTTCCATTCAGAGTAAAATAAAACACAAAACGGATTGAGTACTTTTAAAAAATATTGTTTAGGTGACAAGTTAAATTCTGTGAAGTGATTGAGATAAAACAGAACCGTGTAGCTCAGAAACATCAGGCTCCAAAATAAGCAAAGGAATTCCAAAAACAGAGTTGGAGCTGACTTCTCTGGAATGTGGTTCTTGATAAAAAAAATACAATTCTAGCATCAGGCTGAATGCTAACTTTTAGAAGGATGAAGAAATCATGAGTTAAATCCCACCTTTTTAATAATTTTCTTGCTCCCCATGTAACTTTTGTTGAATTCACATGTATTGTCTAGTAGGATATTGGATTCCATTCGCTAGGTCTTCATGAAATTTTTGTGGTCTGAAGTAGGTTAACTGTAAAGGTAAAGGTAAAGTCACCATCGCCCCAGATGACCATAGGCTGCTTTACCCTTTGAAGGGGAGAGCTGACTGGTGGTGATTTAACCTAAGGGTCACCACACCTCAGGCGAGGGGCAAGGTTTAGAAGGTGGGCCTCTATGAATAACCTCAGCTGGTACGGGAGTTGAACCTGTGCTGCTGGGCTTGCTCTGCATCTCTCACCAGCTGTCTAGCCAAGTGAGCTAAACCAGTCTATATTTATTAACTAAGAATTGCATGCGTATATACAGTAAAAGGTGTTTCAAGCTCTGAGCTGTCTTGATGCTTGCATGTGCACACGGCTCTGCCCACCCGAGTCCAAGGTATAGTCATGTGCTTTCTTATCACTGTGTGATGGTGCTGTACTCTGTCCCATTTAACCCTATATACGGCAGACCCTTATACTACACCTCGCTCGTTATCCAATGTATTTCAAGTTATCCTAGTTCACTCCATATATTTAAAAAAAAAAAAATTTGGAGTACCCAATTCTCTTTTTCCCAATTAAGGGGCAATTTAGCGTGGACAATTCACCTACCGTGCACATCTTTTTGGCTTGTGGGGGTGAGACCCACAACAGACACGGGGAGAATGTGCAAACTCCACACGGACAGTGACCCGGGGCCGGGATCGAACCTGGGTCCTAGGCGCTGTGAGGGAGCAATGCTTCAGTTGGTAAAGTAAGAAGTCTTACAACACCAGAATAAAGTCCAACATGCTTGTTTCAAACACTAGCTTTCGGAGCACTGCTCCTTCCTCGGGTGAATCAAGGAGCGGTGCTCCGAAAGCAAGTGTTTGAAACAAGCATGTTGGACATGAACCTGGTGTTGTAAGACTTCTTACTGTGCTCACCCCAGTCCAACGCTGGCATCTCCACATCATCAGTTGGTAAACTGTGCCATCATGCTGCCCCATACCCTATGTATTTATTATTTTTACT
Organism: Scyliorhinus canicula; assembly: GCF_902713615.1. Classification (NCBI taxonomy): domain Eukaryota; kingdom Metazoa; phylum Chordata; class Chondrichthyes; order Carcharhiniformes; family Scyliorhinidae; genus Scyliorhinus; species Scyliorhinus canicula. The sequence continues at coordinate 75,808,275 of NC_052149.1, read as the reverse complement.
AACCCTCCCCACCCCTTCAAGTCTTCAGTTCCTGGCTCAGGCGATCTGGAGGCCTCGTATCTCCTTCTTCTCACTATTCTTGCAGATAAACTCTTGATTTGGCTGGTCTGGCATCTGGGTCTCTTTTTATCTTTTTCTAATCCTTGGTATTGATGATTCAGCTAGGTGGTTACTCCATCCCATTTCTTGTGGGGTGGACGAATGTTATGCCTGTCTCCATGCCGTTATTTTCTCTTCTGTCATCGTGTGGATCATCACAATGTCCTCTGACGGAAGATGGTCATTCCTGTTCTGAGAATGTGGCTCTTTAGTATGATCACTGTTGTGTTTGGCTGTGTGGTGTGTTGTCAGAAATGGATGGCTGCGACCGGGTTCTTGCATTGTTTGTGGCACTGTCTTGCTGGCTGGGCATTGTAAAGTTTGATCTGTGGTCACGCTGTTGACCTCATCAACAAGTATTGGAGTCGGAGGTTGAAGCTCTTGTTGTTTGTTGCTTTCCTATCTATCCTCCACTGAAGCTGTACTGGTAACCATCTGAGTGGTTCCTGGTATGACCAATGAGGCCTTTCATTGTAATAAAAATGGACAAGCCTGCTCTGCAAAGGGAGACAACAGTTCAGAGCTGAAGTTCCAGTCAGGACACACTTTCTTGAGAACTTGCGGTTCTGGTGAGTTAGGGTATTGCTTCCTTTGGCCTGTTTCTGTGCTATTTAACCAACTGGATTGTGGGGTTTCCTTTGCATCACAGTTTCCTTTCTCTTAAAATGTTGCACACCAAGTTTTGGCGGGCTCCCGCTGCAATGGCGCGCGCACTTGATCTTAGAACAAAATTTAAACAATGGCTGCTTGAAATGGCCAGTTAAATATTTCTCTGTTTCTACGCTGTGCTTTAAGGTTGTGAAAGCGTCAAGTCTTGGCTTTTGCTGGGTTTTAAATTTGATTCTTTAGATGAGATTATTTGGAGTTAAATCTTTTTTTTTCCTCAGTGAGCTCAGGTGCCATTTGTTCAGGCTCGGGAATCTAGTTATTCTGAAGGAATTTTCAAATAGCAATTTCTGACCACTGAACTATTTGGAAGTTTCTCAGGAATTGCTGTGTCCTGGAATTTAAAAGTTTTAGCTCACCCCTGTTTGGTTTGCTGACTCTAGGCTTTGGGAATTGAAGTTGGCCTTCCACAAGCTCCTGTGGAATCTTCTGCTGCACTGAAAAATTTTAAAATTTCTGCCTCCGCTTGCTTCTAAGCCATTCTTTGGAGCTCTTCCCTGCCGATTTTCCTCTGCATCCACTCTCAAGCTTTTCCTCTTGGCCAGTTTTATTTGGCCTAGCAGGAATTTAGATTTTCTCCACAATTGTGACGAGGCTTTGGTTTATTCCATTCGCTGCCACCATGTTGTGGGGTGTTGGATAGCGTTCGGTAGATTTTATAAAGTCTTCATAATCTTAAGTAGGTCACCTGTATGTATATGTGCACTTTCTCTCCCCACTTCCCCAGCAACTCCAAGTGTTTCTCCTGCGTCCTTTTCTTTGGTGCTTCTGGCTCCTTTTCTCACTTTCTGCTCTCCTTTTTTTTGCAATTCACACCTTTCGTTTTACATCTCTCTCTTTCTCTTTCTCTATCCCACCCCGACTGCTGCTGCTGTCATCTGCCCCCTTCCCCACGGTGCATTAAGTTCTATTTCTGCCGCATTCACCTCCACATCAAAATATTAGCCCCGGCTTCACCCAATCCACCACCTACTCCACTCCTCTGGCTCCCACTCCTATTAATGCTGTACCTAAAAACCCAGTGACTGCAGGAAGATGGGACGAAAGAGGGAGCAAAGTAATCCCCCAATTTTGAAAGTCTTAGCTGGAGTAGGAGATGGCGCAATGACTCTTGGTGTCAGCGAGGAAGAGTTGAGTATGTTGGCGAAGTAGGTACTTTATTCACTGCCAGGGAAGCTACAGGTGAATTGAACTTTCGTGTACTGACTTTTCACCTTCGCTGCTCTTTCATGACTTTAATCATTGTCTGTTTTAAATGTAAAAAAATATAAAATGTGGAACTTCTAAAAGAATTGTTTCTGTCTGGAATCTAAACTATGCATTTGCTTTTGAAGTTGAGGTTAATTATTGTTTGTCTCATATTCTCTATTTTTTTTAAATCAATGTCTGATTTAAGACTGAGGCTGATTGAAATACGAAGAACAGTTTAATACTTTAATAAAAACAGTGAACTTTAGGCTCTCGTGTTTTCATTAGATCAAAGATCTGTGGCCTGCATCCATTGACATACATCAAACCAGATCAATAGGAATCCATTATTAAATGCTATATGTGCCTTTGCTTAAAGAGAGTTTTTGAGGCCTGTTTGAGTGGTGTGGTGTTAAATTGTGCAATCCAGGAGGTCCCACTGCTCGGTACTGAGATAACTAACTTCACTAAGGGCAACAGTTGGGCTAAGAAAAATGGGCTTCAGTGTCCATGGGCTTAGGAAACAAATAAGTCAGTCAGAGGTTCACTCTCCTGAGGACATCTGCCAGAGACAATGTGTGTGGGTGTAGCCTGAGGGTAGGACCTGGCTCTGTCATGGTCTTTCCATGGTTGAATAGCCTGCTAATGCACAGTGTAGCTTTGAGTGGGTAATGGCTGTTTGGATAACACCTGCAAGAGCATTCGTAGAAATCATCAAGAACAAAGAACAATACAGCACAGGAACAGGCCCTTCGGCCCTCCAAGCCTGTACCAGTCATGATACCAACCTTTGCCAAAACCCTCAGCACTTCTTTGTGCTGTATCCCTCTATACCCATCCTATCCATGTGTTTGTCAAGATGCCTTTAGAACGCCGTTAATGTATCTGCTTCCACGACCTCCCCTGGCAACGCGTTCCAGGCACTCACCATCCTCTGCGTAAAACATCTGCCTCGTACATCTCCTCTAAACTTTGCTCCACGGACCGTAAACCTATGCCCCCTGGTGACTGACTCCTCCACCCTGGGAAAGAGTGCCTGCCCATCCACTCTATCCATGCCCCTCATAATCTTATAGACCTCTATCAGGTCACCTCTCAACCTCTGACTTCCTAATGAAAACAGTCTATTCAGCCTCTCCGCATAGCTAATACCCACCAGACCAGGCAATATCCTGGTAAACCTCCTTTGAACCCTCTCCAAAGGCTCCACATCCTTCTGCTAGTGTGGCGACCAGAATTGTGCACAATATTCCAAGTGCGGCCGTGCCAAAGTTCTATATAACTGTAGCGTGACTTGCCAGTTTTATACTCGATGCCCCATCCAATAAAGGCAAGCATTCCATGTGCTTTCTTGACTACCGTGTCTACTTGTGTTGCCACCTTCAAATATCTCATTGACCTCTATGCCCAGATCGCTCTGACTTTCTATATTCCTGAGAGTTTTGCCAGTTATGGTATATTTCCTCTCTATTTTAGACCTACCTAAATGCATTACCTCATGTTTGTCCGGATTAAGTTCCATTTGCCATTTCTATGCCCAAGTCTCCAACCTATCTATGTCCTGCTGTATCTTCTGACAATCCTCAACGCGATCTGCCACTCCAATTGTCATCCTCAAACTTACTAATCAGACTCAGACCGGCTACATTTTTCTCCAAATCGTTTATGTACACTATAAACAACAGCGGCCCAAGCACAGATCCCTGTAGAACACCACTAGTCACAACCTTCCATTCAGAAAAACACCCTTCGACTGCTACCCTTTGCCTTCTGTGACCGAGCCAGTTCTGGATCCATCTTCCCACCTCACCTCTGATCCCCTTGTGACTTCACCTTTTGTACCAGTCTGCCATGAGGCATCTTGTCAAAGGCTTTACTGAAGTCCATGTAAACAATATCCACCACCGTCCCCATATCAATCATCTTTGTCACTTCCTCAAAAAACCCGATCAAGTTAGTGATGCACGGCCTCCTCTTCACAAAACCATGCTGTCTAGTGCTTATGAGTCCATCTATTTCCAAATGGGTATAAGTCCTGTCCCAGAGAATTCTCTCCAATAATTTACATCAGGGAAGACCCATTCAGTATTGGCTCTTGATCTGTAGCTTTGTTGGTTATGGTATTTCAAGTGCATATCCATGTACACCTGCTTTTTAAATGTTTTGAGGGTTCCTACTTCTGCCACACTTTCAAGCAGTGACTTCCAGATCTCCACCACCCTCTGGTTAAAATAGCTTCCCCTCAAATCCCGTGTAAAACTCTTAAATCTTGGATTCATCTATACCCCATCTGGTTCTGAAACGCTCAACCAAAAGAGCCTTGCTATCCATTCTGACATCCAGCAAAGCGATGGATCAACCTATCATCATCCATGTTATCTAACTCAGTCATAATTTTATACACTTCAGTTAGGTCTCCCCTTGTCCTCCTCTGTTCCAAAGAAAACGATTCTCGCCTATGACATTTTTCCTCATAACTAACATTTGCCAGACCAAACAACATCCTTGTGAACCTCCCCTGTAGCCTTTCCGGTAGTGCAGTAATCAGAGCTGCGTGCAGTACTCCTGCTGCAGCCTAACCAATGTTAATTTATCTGCACCTCCTTCTCTGCGTGGGTTTCCTCCGGGTGCTCCAGTTTCCTCCCACAAATCCCGAAAGACGTGCTGTGGGATGAATTGGTCATTCTTAATTCTCCCTGTCTACCCGAACAGACAACGGAATGTGACGATTACGGGCTTTTAACAGCAACCGCATTGTTATGTTAATGTAAGCCTGTTTGTGACAATAAAGATTATTTAAAAATTCCAGCCTGACCTTCCTGCTCTTGTATTTTATGCATCGGCTAATAAAGGCAAGTATTTTGTATGCCGCCTTGACCACCTTATCTATCTGTCCAGCCACCTTCAGGGATCTGTGGACATGCACTCCAAAGTTCCTCTACACCTCTCAGTATTAACTGTGGGCACGGTAGCCCACATAGCATGGTAGCATTGTGGATAGCACAATTGCTTCACAGCTCCAGGGTCCCAGGTTTGATTCCTACTTGGGTCACTGTCTGTGCGAAGTCTGCACATCCTCCCCGTGTGTGCGTGGGTTTCCTCCGGGTGCTCCGGTTTCCTCCCACAGTCCAAAGATGTGCAGGTTAGGTGGATTGGCCATGATAAATTGCCCTTAGTGTACAAAATTGCCCGTAGTGTTGGGTGGGGTTACTGGGTTATGGGATAGGGTGCTCTTTCCAAGAGCCGGTGCAGACTCAATGGGTAAATTCTATGATTAACACCTCTCCGTATATTCCCCTGCCTTGTTGATCTTTTACAAATGCATTAGCTCACGATCTCTGGATTGATCTCATTTGCCACAGCTCCGTCCCCCTGTTAATATCCTCCTGCAACTTACAGCTATCTTCATTATCAACTCCATGGCTAATTTTTGTGTGATCTGCAAACGCCTTAATCATGCCCCCTACATTTAAGTCTAAATTATTGATATAAACCGGAAAAGACACGGGTTTAGTACTGAGAATTGTAAAAATGTAAATGTCGCCACAGTCCCAAAGGACTATGGGCTGTTCTCCTCTTTGAGAGCTGACTGTTGTTGATTTGATCTGAAGGTCACCACACCTCGGGCGAGGGACAAGGTTGGGAAGGCGGGGTCTTCCTGAATAACCTCAGCCGGTATGGGAAATGAATCCCCGCTGTTGGCATTGCTCCACATTACAATCCAGCCATCCAGTCAACTGAGCTAACCAAGGTCAGTTGTAATCTATCTACCATGTGACCCTAACTGAGGAACGAGTGAAACATAGATTGGAGATGGAACCTGAGATCTTGTTGGATAGCACAATTAGGTACTGCAAGAATCATAGCTTTATCTGCAGTTTCACAGTGGTAGCCAACTTCTTCTGAATGTATCAGTTAAATGACAGGATAGACCCGTTTAGGTGATCAGAAATGTCTGTTTTACAATTGCACATGGGGAAACTCCCATTTTTAGCATATTTGTAGACATTTAACCAGGAGCAAAAAAGTGTACTTGAATTTGCAGTTTCTGATTAATTAAGTCATTATTGTGATCTAATATGTGAAAAGAATATTACTGATCTTTGCCTCTTAAGAGTTGGTTGAATTTTTTTAATATTCACTTACGGGGTGTGAGGATCACTGGTTAGGCCAGCATTTATTACCCATCCCAAGTTGCCCTGCAGAAGATGGTGGTGAGCTGCTTTCCTGAACCGCTGCAGTGCCTGAGGTTTGGTGCACCTTCAGTGCTGTTCGGGAGGGAATTCCAGGATTTTTCACCAAACAACAGTGAAGGAATAGTAATATATTTCCAAGTAGATCGCGAGTGACTTGGATGGGACCTCCAGGTGATGGTGTTCCCAGACCTCTGCTGCTCCTGATCTTCTAGAGGGTGGTCGTCGTGAATTTGAAAGATACTGCCTGAGGAATCTTGGTGAGTTCCTGCAGTGCATTTTGTAGATGGTGCACACAGCTACCACTTCATCGGTGGTGGAGGGATTCATAGAATTTACAGTGCAGAAGGAGGCCATTCGGCCCATCGGGTCAGCACCAGCCCTTAGAAAGAGGACTCTACTTAAGCCCACACCTCCACCCTAGCATCGTAACCCAGTAACCCCACCTAACCTTTGGGGCACAAAGGGGCAATTTAGCATGGCCAATCCACCTAACCTGCACATCTTTGGACTGTGGGAGGAAACCAGAGGACCCGGAGGAAACCCACGCACACACAGTAAGAAAGTGCAAATGTCACGCAGACAGTCACCCGAGGCCGGAATCGAACCCGGGTCCCTGCCGCTGTGAGGCAGCAGTGCTAACCACCGTGCCACTGGATTGAATGTTTGTGGACGAGGTAGCAATCAAAGGGACTTCTTTGTACTGGATAGTGCCAAGCTTCTTCAGTGTTGTTGGAGCTGCACTCATCCAGGCAAGTGGGGGAGTATTCCACCACACTCCTGACTTGTGCCTTGTATATGAGAGATTTGCTTGTTCGGTGAATTGGACATTCTGAATTCTACCTCCGTGTACCTGCACAGGCGCCGGAGTGTGGCGACGTGGGGATTTTCACTGTAATGTCATTGCTGTGTAAGCCTACCTGTGACACCAATAACGATTATTATTATTATAGTGGACAGGCTTTGGGGAGTCAAGAGGTAAATTACTGAGTGCACATATTCTCCCCGTGTTTGCGTGGGTTTCGCCCCCACAACCCAAAAATGTGCAAACTAGGTGGATTGGTCACGCTAAATTACCCCCTAATTGGAAAACATTAATTCGGTACTCTAAATTTATACAAAAAAGTTACTGAGTGCAGGATTTCTAGGCTTTGACCTGCTCTGGTAGTCACACTATTTATGTGGCTTGTCCAGTTCAGTTTCTGGTCAATGGTTACCCCAGGGTGTTGGTGTGGGGAATTCAGCGATGGTAATGCCATTGAATGCCAAGGGGCGGTGGTTAGTTTCTCCCTTGGCAATCGGAAAGAAACACTTGTATTTATACCATGCTTTTTATGTCTTCAGGATGCCCCAGCTTCAAGTGCTTTGCTGCCAATTAAGTACTTTTGAAGTACAGTTACTGTTTTTTTAATAGAATTTACAGTTCGAAAGGAAGCTATTCGGCCCATCAAGTCTGCACTAGCCCCTGGAAAGAGCACCCCACCCCCGTAACCCAGTAACCCCACCTAACCTTTTTGGACACTAAGGAAAATTTATTATAGCCAATCCTTCCAATCTGCACATCTTTGGACAGTGGGAGGAAACCGGAGCACCCGGAGGAAACCCACACAGACACGGGGAGAATGTGCAGACTCCGCAGAGACAGTGACCCAAGCCGGAAATCGAGCCTGGGTCCCTGGAGCTGTGAAGCAACAGTACTAACCATTGTGCTACCGTGTGATGTAGGAATGGACAGCACCTTTATGCTTGGAAGATACCACAAACAGTAATGTGATCATGAACAATGATTCACTTTTTTGTTGTTGGTTGGATGATCGTAACACTGGAAGAATTGTCCTGTTTTTCTTTGACATACTGGGATTTGGGTTCATCTGTTTCCACGTGAGAAAGTTTAAAAAAAATAAATTTAGAGTACCCAATTAATTTTTTTCCAATTAAGGGGTAATTTTAGTGTGGCCAATCCACCTATCGAGCACATCTTTGGGTTGTGGGGGTGAGACCCACGCAGACATGGGGAGAAAGTGCAAATTCCACACGGACAGTTACCCAGGGCCAGGATTGAACCTGGGTCCTTGGTGTCGTGAGGCAGCAGTGCTAAGCATTGTGCCGCCCGCCACGTGAGCAGGTTGACTAGACTGGTTTAAACCCGCAACCGAATGGTGTGAGGTTCCAGTTCAGAGAATTGGAGAACGCAGCAGTGTTTTCCCCTTTTTGTAACCACCACCCCCCCCCCCCCCCCCCCAATCCCAATCTGTTGTCCTCTCCCCTTTAGTGAGGCAGCATTCCCATTATCCGACATCTCGCTGCTTTGTATCGCTCAAATTGGGAACTGAATCGGAATGGTGAGAGTGAGTCAGATTTGTCGCACTCTGAAATAAAACCAGAAAATTCTGGAAATATTAAGGGAACATTTACGGATAAAGAAACAGACTTATTGGGTGGGATTCTCCGACCCCCTGCCGGGTCGGAGAATCCCTGGAGGGCGGCGTGAATCCCGTCCTGCCGGCTGCTGTATTCTCCGGTGCCGGTTTTCTGGCGGGGGCGGGGTTTTCACCACGCCGGTCGGGGGCCGTTGGCAGCTCCCCCACCCCCCTCCGGCAATTCTCCAGGCCCTGATGGGCTGAGCGGCCGTCAGTTCCTGGCCAGTCCTGCCGGCGTGTAATGGACATGGTCCCATACGTCGGGACCTGGCTGGTAGGCCGTCTAGTGGAGTCCTCGGGGGTGGGGGGGGGGATCCGGCCCCGGGGGGGGGGGGGGGGGGGGGGGGGGCATGCTGGCCCATGGTGGTCTGGCCCGCTATCTGGGCCCACTGTTCTGCGGGCGGGCCTGTACCAAGGGGGCACTTCTTCCTTCCGCACCGGCCTTTGTAGGGCTCTGCCATGGCTGGCACGGTGAAGAACCCCCCTGCGCATGCGCAGGAACACACTAGGCAGCCTGCGCATGCGTGAAACCATGCCGGCGGTTCTGCGCATGCGCCAACTCGCACCGGCCCTTCGCGGGCGCCAACCCCTCCTCTGCTGGATAACCCCCCGAAGTGCACAGTATTCCGCAACTTCCGGTTGGACCGACGCCGGAGTGGTTCGCGCCGTTTTTGGTGCCGGCGTCAGGCCATCCCACCAATTGTGGGAGAATCCCGCCCATTATTTCAGATCAGTAACCTTTTGAATAGGCCTGAAAAGTTAACTGGTTTTCTAACTCCACAGATGCAGACTTTTGCTGCTTTTTTTTGTGACATAGTTTTCCAATCACTCTGCTGCAACAAAGCTAATGTTTTAAACTATATTGCCTAGGCATCTCATACATTTTACCTTCTTGGCATGGTGATTGCACCCTTACATTTGAGTCCGAATGTTATGGGTTCAAAGCTCAGTCCAGAACATTAGTGCATAATCCAGGCTGATAGCAGTGCAATAGTGCAGCGCTCCCCAACTATCAGCAGGGCTGTCTTTCAAGTGTGATATAAGATAGGATTCCATCTGCCTCCTGTGTGGAGCCAAAAGGTCACATGGCAGTATTTGAAGAAGAACTAGGCAGTTCTCCCAGAAAAAAAACAGAAACTGTTAGAAATACTCAACAGGCCTAGCATCCTCTGTGGAGAGAGAAACAGAGTTAACATTTTAAGTTGACTATGACTCTTCTGCAAAGCTCAGTTCTCCCAGTATCCAGGTTGACATCTTTCCCTCCACCATTGCCACCAAAACATATTAGCTGATTGTGGTGAGTGACTGAATGCAATCTGGCTGACACTTTTACATTGTGGTCATTTCAAAAAACAATTTGTGGTGATACTATTGTTTGGGACAATCTGAGGACATGAAAGGTTCTATATAAATGCATGTTCCTGCTTACTAGTCCATTGCACTACTGGGAAGCATGATAACTACAGCACAAAATAAATATCTAACATATTTCAGCAGTTGACGCAAACTCAAACTGTCCGGATCCACGATAGAGTGGAATAGTGGACCAAACTAAACCGATTGTGGGGATAGAGGGCGCCTATGGATCCACGGGAAAGAGAAAGCGTTTGATGATGTCATGACTTAGCCATTCTTTCATCAAGTTCTGCCACCAAGCCTTGCTGCGCTTCTTAAAACCTGCTGCTTTTCACCTTGCATTCCCATCTCTTTATCAAATTTCCCTCGATCTGCTGACCCTCCACACACACTGCTGTTTTTAGTCTGTCCTTGGGGACAGCAATAGACTTTGAAGTGCCACATGTGAATCTGCATCTGTTATGGCACCACCCCCCTCCTCCTCCTTTGCTCCCTTTGGGCTGTTTATGTGTTCGCCCTTATCATTATGACTGTCGTTTCTAATAATCCATCCCTCATCATCGCCCTTGGAGCCTGAGGGTTTGGTTTTAATGAGTGCACAAGGTCTCAGAGTTTCAGGTCGCAATGCCCTTTCTTCTTTCTTACAAGTTATGCAAATTCCCCTCGCAAAAGTACTCATTTCCAAAAAAACATTCTTGTCATTTTATTTTTTCAGCAATAAAATTTACTGAAGATCAACAAAATAAAGATTTATTTGTGATGCATTTATATGGGCAAATTATTTTCTACAATGTCCTGGTTGAATTTTTGGCAGCTTTTATCAGGTCCTAATGGAATAGGCCTCAATCTAACAAAGCACCAAGAAAATGCATCCTGTTATGAGCACTTTTTTTTTTAGACAATATTTTATCGAGGCATTTATAATTTCAACAATTTTCAAAATCAAATTTCAACAAGAACAAAAACACAACAATATAACCAACAAACCACCCCGAGCACAAACCCCAGCCAATATGGCTTACACAAATAGTGTCACCCTCCCCAGCCATCCCTCCGTTAGTTCTCCTGCCCTTACTCGTCTCTCCCATGCCTCCCCTTTCTCCTCCCTGCCCCTGCTGACAGCTTAATTTTTCTCGAAGAAGTCGATGAACGGCTGCCACCTCCAAGCAATCCCACTGCAATGAACCTCTCAAGGCAAATTTAATTTTCTCAAGTCTGAGAAACCCCACCATGTCACCGACTTTGGGGGTTCCAAGTCCCTCCATTCTAGTAGGACCTGGCTCCGGGCCACCAGGGAGGCCAAGGCCAGGATGTTAGCCTCTCTTACCTCCTAGGCTTCCGGGTCTTCCGACACACCAAAGATCGTCACCTCTGGACTCAGCACCACCCTCACTTGTAAAACCTCTGACATGATGTCAACAAACCCCCTGCCAGAAAACCCTCAACCTTGGACATACCCAAAACACATGTCCATGGTTCGCAGGAACCCCCGCACGGCACCCGCACCTATCCTCCACCTCCTCAAAGAACCCACTCATCCAGGCCACAGTCATGTGCGCCCTGTGGACCACCTTAAACTGTATCAGGCAGAGCCTGGCACACGACGAGGATGCATCAACTCTCCTCAGGGCCTCCTCCCATAACCTGGCCTCCAACTCCCCACCCAGCTCTTCTTCCCACTTTCTCTTCGCCTCCCCTATTGGGGATCCCTCCCACTCCATCAGCTCGTTATAGAGCTCGGAGACCTTCCGCTCTCCTACTCCTGTTCTCGACACCACCTTATCCTGCAGTCCCCGGTTCGGCAGGTGCGGGAAGGTCGAAACCTGCTTCCGCACAAAATACCTCACCTGCAGACACCGGAACCCATTCCCACCTGGCAACTCAAACTCCTCCTCGAAGCTCGGGAAACCCTCATCAATACAGAGATCCCCAATCTCTCGATTCCTGCCCGCTGCCACCTCTGAAACCCCCCCCCCCCCGGAGCGAACAGGTGGTTATCACATGTATGTGTCCACACCAATGCCCCTCTCTGACCCTATATGCTGCCTCCACTGTCCCCACACCCTCAGGACTGCCACTGGGCTTGTGGAATAGCCAGCGAGAATGGCAGAGGTGCTGTTAAAATGCCCCCAAACACGTGTCCTTGGATGATGCTGCCTCCCACCCACTTCCACACCGACCCCTCCCCCACTACCTGGGACCATCGCAATATTCTCCGCCCAGTAGTAATTGATGAAAGTCGGAAGAGCCAGCACTCCCGCTCCAGCAGCACCTTCTTCACCCGCGGGGTTTTACTCGCCCAAAAAATGGGAAGGCTCTGAAAACAAACAAAAACCTCGGGAGGATCATCATTTTACTGTCTGAACCCGTCCCGCCAATGACAACGGGAGCACATCCCACCTCCGAAGGTCCCCCTTCATCTGCGCTCCACCAACCGACCCAAATTCATTTAATGCATCTGCTCCCACTCCCGTGCCACCTGGATACCCAAATATCGAAAGCTCCCTCCCACCACCTTGAACGGCATCTCACCCAATCTCTTCTCCTGCCCTCTCGCCTGAATCGCAAAGACCTCACTCTTATCCATTTTCAATTTGTATCCCGAAAAGCGACCAAATTCCTCTAATATCCCCATAATCCCTCCAATCCCCCCCCCCCCGCCAATATGTACAGAAGTAGATCGACCGCGTAAAGCGAGACCCTGTGCTCCAGCCCCCCCCCCCCCCCCCCCCCAAACCCGTACTATCCCCTGCCAGACCCTCGATACTCTCAATGCCAAGCCAATGGCTTTATAGCCGTGGGGAAAGTGGACATCCCTACCTCATTCCCCCCCCCCCCCCCCCCCCCCCCCCCCCCCCCCGTGAAACCTGAAGTAATCGGATCTCACTCGATTCGTCCGCACACTCGCCACCGGCCCCAGGACCTCCTATAAGTATTCCCACTCCACCTGATCAAAGGCCTTTTCTGCGTCCATGGCCACCACCACCTGCTTCCTCAACTGGTGCGCATTCTCCCCATATTCCTATACCGCCCCTCTCACCCTTCTCAACTGCGCTACCGCCTTACCTGTGGATAATAGCTCAAATTCCATTTGCAACCTCTGCCGTTCCTTTAGCAGCCCTTCCGCCAGGGCCTCTGCATATCTCCTGACCACCTGCCGGATTTCCTCTCGCCTTTCTATCTCCACCTTCTCCCTGTGTGCCTGAATCGAAATAAACTCCCCCCTGTCCAATACTTTAGTGCTTCCCAAACGGTACCTGCCGGCACCTCCGCCGTATCATTAATCTCTACATACGCCCAGGACAGCACGGTGGTGCAGTGGGTTAGCACTGCTGCCTCATGGCGCCGAGGTTCCAAGTTCGATCCCGGCTCTGGGTCACTGTCCGTGTGGAGTTTGCACATTCTCCCCGTGTTTGTGTGGGTTTCGCCCCCACAACCCAAAGATGTGCAGGGTAGGTGGATTGGCCATGCTAAATTGCTGCTGAATTGGAAAAATGAATTGGGTACTCTAAATTTTTTTTGTTATAAAACAACAAAGAAAAACAAAGAACAAACCTGAAGCTGAAAAAGAAAGAAATGGCCCCAAACACAAGTTAAAAAGCATCACAACATCTTCACCAAAGTTCAAAGTCCACAGACAAGCTGGTGAACGAGAAGTTCACCCAGCAACGGAAGGAGAGTCTGGAGGACCTGGCCTGGGCAGCGGATTTGATCAAGGCAGCAGTCGACTGTGTGGAAACGCAGCTGGTGGCCCACGGTCAGGCGATCCACAAGATGGAGGAGGTGGCAGGGGAATACGAGGAGCAGTTCGGCTTGATGGCGGCAGAGATGGGGCTGATGTGGGACGAGCAGAGGCGGCTCCAGGAGAAGATTGAAGACCTGGAGAATCGGTCACGCAGGCAGAATATAAGGATCGTGGGCCTGCCGGAGAGGAGTGAAGGAGCTGATGCTGGTGCGTATGTGGGGAGGATGCTGGAGAAGCTGCTTGGAGAGGGTGCATTTGTACGGCCTTTGGAGTTGGATGGAGTGCACAGGACGCTTATGAGGAAGCTCCAGGGGAACCAGCTGGTCCGTCGAGCACTGAACCGGCACGGTTGCTCCCTGCCCGTCCGCCGTCTCCACATGCGTCGTGGGTGCCACACCAGCTCCAAGCGACTGATTCCCTCCATTTCGACCACTGAGGGTATGGAGCCCTCGCTCCATACACCAGAGGGTAAATCTCTTCCACTCACTGCGTGGATCTCACCCCCACAACCCAAAGTTGTGCAGGGTAGGTGGATTGCCACGCTAAATTGAACATTAATTGGAAAAAAATGAATTGGGTACTGTAATTTTAAAAAAATGCCAGGGAAAATTTACACACAGATGCATGATCCGTATCCGGTGGTCACGCACCGGCTGCACATTGGGAGGTTGGAAACCCTTCCTGTTTATGATTGGAATTCCTTGATGACATTGATGTGCCATGGACGTGTAGAATGACATGGGTACAATCAATCGCCCCCTGCTCCTGTGGCATACCAGCAATTGTGCCGAGTCCCTTACTCTCGAGTTTACTGGGCCTGGTACATCTCGAAATGAATGAACTTCAGAGCCCTTTGCAGAAAGTTCATTCATGACCTGACGACCGCACTTGTGGGTGGGTGCCTGCGAGATGCCACACAGATCACCCATGCAGTCCTGGAATTACCCTAGTGCATAAATGTTGAGAGCTGCTGTGATCTGCCCTGCACCCCCCAGATCTGCTGCCGAGTCTTCCTTGGGTGCCACTGCTCATTGCTGCTGGAGTCTGTGTTCCTCCAGCACAGTGATAAGAAGAATATCCAGCTCGACTGGCTCCATATCGATATTGCTTGGGTGACCTGCGACGGATGAGAAAGAGAAAAGAAGACAGTCAGGTTGGTGTCACAGCCGCAAAACATCAGTACCTCCCCTGACCCTTTGGTCACCCGGACCTGGAAGCAGCGAATCCCACACCTTATCCAGCGGCTTCCGTTCACTCACAGCACGGGTACATCCCATCTACACAGCATGACTGGCCCCGGCATGTGCCCTCCCCCAGTCAGAGTCACGTTTGGCCTCTCATCTGGTTTAGGGAGGTTTTGGCCTCTCATCTGGTTCATCTAGGGGCTGGTTTAGCTCACTGGGCTAAATCGCTGGCTTTTAAAGCAGACCATGGCAGGCCAGCAGCACGGTTCGATTCCCGTACCAGCTTCCCCGAACAGGCGCCGGAATGTGGCGACTAGGGGCTTTTCACAGTAACTTCATTGAAGCCTACTTGTGACAATAAGCGATTTTCATTTTCATCTGATTCTCCCCTCCCTTATTCTCTACCTCACTGGGGGTTCTAATGGGAGGTCAATATACTCGCACATACCTAATGGTCAGGTTCAACTGGATGGTGATGTCCGCCTTTGCATCTAATGGATCCTCACTGGCAGGTGTTCAAGTTTGACACATAAGGAAGCCCAGTGATTGACAATCCAGTGTCCCCAAATATTGTGCCTTGAACCCTGAGTATTAGACCATAAGATATAGGAACAGATTTAGGTCATTCGGCCCACCGAGTATGTTCCACTATTTGATCATGGCTGATACGTTTCTCATCCCCATTCTCCTGCCTTCTCCTCATAACGCCTGATCCCCATATTAATCAAGAACCTATTGATCTCTGTCTTAAAAACACTCCGTGATTTGGCCTCCACAGCCTGCGACAATGTGTTCCACAGATTTGCCACCCTCCTCATCTCCGTTTTAAAGGATCATCCCTTCGGTCTGAGGCTGTGCCCTCAGGTTCTAGTTTCTCCTACTGGTGGAAACATCTTCTCCATGTCCACTCTATCTAGGCTTCTCAGTATTCTGTAAGTTTCAATGTGATTCCCCCTCATCCTTCTAAACTCCACCGAGTACAGACCCAGAGTCCTCAATCTCTCCTCATATGACAAGCCCTTCATTCCCGGGATCATTCTTGTCACCCTCCTCTGGGCCCCCTCCAAGGCCAGCACATCCTTCCTTACATACGGGGCCCAAAACTGCTCACAATGCTCCAAATGGGGTCTGACCAGAGCCTTATACAGCCTCGGCGGTTCATCTTGTATTCTAGCCCTCTCAAAATGCATGTTAATATTGCATTTCCCTTCCCAGCTGCCAACTGAACATGCATGCTAATCCTGAACTCGGGCTCCTTAAGTCCCTTTGTGCTTCAGATTCCCAAGCATTTCCCCATTTAGAAAATAGTCTATGCCTCTTGTTCCCACCAAAATGCAAAACCTCACACTTTTCCACACTGTATTCCATCTGCCACTTATTTGCCCACTGTCCTAGTCTGTCCAACTCCTTTGCAGCCTTCCCGCTTCCTCAATACTACCTGTCCCTCTGCATATCTTTGTATCATCTGCAAACTTAGCAACAATGCTGTCAGTTCCTTCTTCCAGATTGTTAATGTATATTATGAATAGTTGTGGTCCCAACACTAACCCCTTCCAACAGATTTATCAGACATGACCTCCCCTTTATTGAAGCCATGCTGACTCAGCCCTATTTTACCATGCACTTCCAAGTACTCTGCGATCTTATCCTTAATAATGGACTATAAAATCTGACCAACAACTAAAATCAGGCTAATCAACCTATAATTTCCCATCTTCTTCCCTTAAATAGAGGTGTTACATTAGCCATTTTCCAGTTCTCTGGGACCCTCCCTGACTCCAGTGATTAATGAACAATCACCTCCAATCCTCCACAATCTCCTCAGCTATCTCCTTCAGAACCCTGGGGTGTGGTCCACTTGGTCTGGGTGATTTATCCACCTTCAGACCTTTGAGCTCCCCCAGCACCTTCTGTTTCATGATGGCCACTACACTCACCTTTGCCCGCAGACTCTCTCGTTCTGCGATCCTACCGGTGTCTTCGACTGTGAAGACTGGTGCAAAGTGCCTATTTATTTCCTCTGCCAGTTCTTTGTTCCCCATTACTACTTCTCCAGCCTCATTTTCCAGTGGTCCAATGTCCATTCTTGGCTCTCTCTTTCCTTTTTGTACATCAAAAAAGCTCTTGCGATCTTCCTTAATATTACTAGCTAACTTACACTAATATTTCATCTTCCAGATATTTGATGAATTCCCTTTTCTTGGAATCCGCTACCATCCTGATTTCCCCAGCCTACCTGCATATTGGAGTCCCCATGACTTTTGTAATATTGCCTTTCTTATATGTCTTTTCTATCTCTGATTTATTTCTTGCATAACTACTGCTAGATGCCTTGTATATAACTCCCATCAGGGTATTTTTTTCTTCCCATTAGGGCCACCTTCCTGACTCCCACCACCTGCGTGGCCTGCAGCCACCACCTACGTGGCCTGCAGCCACCACCTCCCCATACCCTCATGCCACAGGCAACAGACGTCTGGACTACCCACATTAGCCACGACTCCATCCCGGTAACCCCTGACCTCCCACCAGTTCTACTGAGCTGGCCAGCGATCTCTGTCCCCATGGACCTCCTGGTGCTCAATGGAGACACCGGTGCTCGCCTCCTTCCTCCCTCTTGGAGGTCATGGCGCTGGTTCCTGTTTTTAAAAACAGTAGTAATTTGCGCTTGTTGCGGGGGGGGGGGGGGGGGGGGGGGGGGGGTGTGTGAGGGGGTGAAATGATTCAATGAGGGCTGAAGATGCAATGTTAACCATGCTAAGTATATTAATACACTCAAATTGATGCAAATCAGGTTCACACCCTTTCCTGGGTCCGTGGGCTGAGTCCGCCATGGAGCGTGCATGGCCACTGCAGGCTGCCACCGTGCACATTCATGGCCTCTGAACCGGAAATACTGGGGGCTGTAGAGCTACTAGAGGAGTAGAGCTGCAAGCTCTACACTGCTTCCCTGCTAGTCCCCAGCAAAATGGGGAATCGGTGGCCTTTTGACGCCAGTTTTCCTGCAATAAAAGACCACTGTTTTCACGGCGGCGTGGGGACTTAGTCTCCAAAACAGAGACTCCAGCCCACTATCTTTCACATAATGGGTGAAACTGACATTACATCAGGAAGTTTGTGAACAGTTACAAACCCAAAAAAGTACAACACAGAAGGACAATATTCAACCCAACTGGTCTTTGCCAGAATTTACACTCCTGATACACTGCAGAACCCATGACCAGGAACACGGAGTTTCTTAGGTGGACAATCATAATCATAACAGGTTGAGCATCCATTATTCGAAATTCCGAAAATTGAAAAATTCCGAAATCTGCACTTTTCCAGACCAACATGACGTCATAGGAAATCCTACAAGGCTCTGGGGCAATGTGCAGTTCCCAACATGCGCAGTTCCCAACATGCCACATGTGCAGTATATTCCAAAATCCGAAAAATTCTAAAATCCGTTACACACTCGGCCCCCAAGCATTTCAGGTCAGGGATTTTCAACCTGTAGTGAGTGATCGCCGAAGAACTCCTGATAAGTTTTTTCCTAGCATCATTCCCCTTTGCCACCTTAATTCCTGTTCCTCTATTCCTTTCTCTTTCATGTATACTTTAAGGCTTCCCTTGAGTGTATTAATGCATCAGCCACCATACGTGGCAGCAAGCTCTGCATTGCATTCTGTGTTCAAAATTCCTCCTCAGTTCTTTCTTTGATCTGTACTGGCTATCTCATATTTATGCCCGGTGTCCTGGACTCATTTATAAGTAGAAACAATTTCTGCACTTGCACGCTATTCGGCCCCTTGATCATTTAAGATTCGCTAACCAGCCCCTCTGTTTCCCAGATAAAAGAGGCAGCTTAATCTATCTTGATAGTTGCAACCTCTAATTTTTTTGGTAACATTCTTGTAAATCTTTTCTCCACTTTCTCTAGTGTTTCAATGTCCATTTTGTAGTATGGAGAGGAGAACTGTGCACAGTACTTTTAAGTGTTCCATATAGTTTGGGGTTGGGGTTTTCTTTCTAGCAGAGTAATGTTACTACCTGCCTAAACTATGTTATATGCATCTGACAGTGAGTCAAAAAATACTAAACACTGACACTTGGTGCCCTCAGAAGGTAAAGTGCACATTTTTCCAGTGGAAATATTCCTCAACTTAATGAGTGGGAAAAAAATAAACACAAGAAAAAGAGCAAAACAATTTAGAGATCCTCCACTTTCCTGCAGGATTGTTGTTGATTTTCTTCTGCTTGCTGCTAAATTAGGGAATGTTCGTTTTACTGAGGGATTGACTAACACAATCCAAATAAAAGACTATATTCTTCCGTTAAGTGCTGAAGTAAGTCTGGTTTGCTTTGTTTCTGATTGAGAAAGCTAAAATATGCTGGAGTGTTGTGAAAGATGGCTTATCGTGTCCATTGAACACCTGCCTCCACTTAACCCTGTTGGGGCTTTCTGCTCCAGTTAGTCTTTTCACTCGGGTCAGAAAATCAACAGGGGCCCTGAGGCTTTCTGAAACCATTAACTTCTTCACAGTATCTTACCCGACAGCCTGTGGGCGCATGGTTTCCATCTCACAGCTTTTCCTTTTGCAAGAACAAGCAAGTTTCCAACTGAGGGTTCAGAGAAAGCTGAGATGAGGCAATTTTGTTCCAGTCATACAGCAAGTCAACTGACTTTCAGGTTAAGAGGCATGATAAGAAACGGAGGCGCTTCTATCGGTTCTATTGGTGACAGCATGCACATCTAGTGGGAGACACAGCCTACAGTGGCTGAGATTGAGTGGTATTGAAAATCTTACTGGAACATTGGACCTTAATTTATGTACACCTTGTGATATGACTCAGAAAGCAGCTCACTACTCATACAAATGGGCTGTAAAGGATTGTCTAAAACGTTGAAATCATGTTTTTGGCATCAACATGGAGGATGTCAAAACATGGATTGAAGGAACAAAGGAAGTGCCTTTCGAGGACAACCCGAGGCATCTTACAGCTGCTGAAGCATTTTTTGAAGTATAATATCTGTATTTATATAGTGCCAAGGTACTTCAAAAGAGCATTATAGCATGAAGCCGCCAAAACCTGGTCAAAGACGTATATTTTAAGTAATGTCTTATAATAGGTAAGCGAGGTGGAGAGGTGTAGGGAGGGAATTCCAAAGATTGGGGCCGAGGCAACTTGAAGACGTGGTCACCAATGGTGGAGCAAATAAAATTGTTGATGTTCAAGAGGTGAGAATTAGAGGAGAGCAGATATTTCCGAGGGAGCGAGAACCAATGACAAAGATAGGGAAGGGTGAGGCCATGGATGGATTTGGACAAACTGGATGTGAATTTTAAAAGTAAGACTTTGCTTAACTGGGAGCCAGTGTAGGTCAGTGAGAACATAGCAGGATCCACAGACAGCAATGTGACGATGACCAGACAATCTCTTTTAGTGATACTGAGGGATTAATATGAGCTCAAACACTAGGAAGAACTCTGCTGTTTTTCAAAGTAGTGTCATAGAATTGATGTCCAACCAAAGGGCAAATAGGCCCTCGGTTTAACATCGCATCTAAAAAGGCCCCACTTCAGTGATTTGAACAACACAGGAGTGATTGCTCCTCTTTCCACTCCCATAACAGCACTTCAGCTATTCTGCCGTGGAGATTGATAAGGAGCAGAAGGAGAGCTGCTGCGATGCCGGCACATCCTCCAGTGGGGGGAAAAAAGAGCAACATTGGGGAAGACCTTGAACAGACTGCCCAAGTGCACATTTATTGTAGAAACTGCAGAGCTGACTGGAGAGGTGCAAGGAGAGGGGAGCCAGAAAGAACTCATTCCCAATCACACCAATTGTTTTGGGGTTTGTTTTAATTCTTGGTTAGCTGAACAAAAACTTGCCTACGATGGGTGAATGTTGATCTTCCTCCTATTTTGCCTTTTCCTTCCATTTTGTATAATTCCCTTTTGCTTAAATGCAATTACATTGTTGAAATAGTCGATCAAGTTTTCTGTCACTATTTCAGTGAATTAAATCTGACTTTAGTAAATAACATTTATTTGACTTTGTTAACTTTTTTTCATTCCCTCTCCCTGTTGGGAATATGATTTCTCTGTGACTGAGAAATCTGAGGATAGACAGCACAAAAGAAAATAGAGACTCAGTCACGGTGAGAAGTTAAGATGCCCGACCAGACAGCATTGAGCATTGATGTAAAGTTCCATCAGGGCTCCTGCTGTTCCAGTTAAGCTCATAGCACACCTCCCACAGCTTGCTGAACAGGCAGTGTTTTGTGCTTATCTTTAACCCTGTACATCCAGGCTCTCAGAGATCTCTGTCCAAAAAGTAATTGCTTTTCGAGCCCATATCATACTAGCTTCTGGAGCACTGTATACAAGGAATGGTTATCCTCTGTGAAACAATATTACAGAAGAAACTGCAAACGGTTAAAGAATCAAAAAGTTCCATTATCAGAGTACCCCATTAATTTTCTTTCAAAGACCTCGGGCTGGATTCTCCGATTTAGCGGCTAAGTGCCGACAGTGGCGTGCGAACTGTGGCGTTTTACGACGCCAAAATCGGCGCAAAACCCTCACCAATCCTGGGGCCGGTGAGGGGCTAGCAGCTGCGCCGAGTAAAACTCCCATGACAAAAACGGCCGTGTCCGTGGCTGCGCATGCGCACAGCGACGACCTGCAGCAGTCGCGCCATAAAACATGGCACGGCAGCGCACGGACCCGACCTGACAAATACTGCTCCCTGGCAAACCCCCAACCAGTCCCCCCAGCCCTTGCGGAAGCCCCGCCCGACCAGTAGCGTGGCTCCCAGTGCTGGACATAGTCCCCGGCCACCACTTTGGGTTCCTGACTGCTGAGACTGCACATCCCCCGCGCAGTCGGAAACCGGGAGGACCTTCACATGACGCGCCAACGCCATTCCAACGGGGTGCGGCGTGCAACGTGATGACGCCATTTCGGAAGGGGCGGTGAATAGAAAATGGCGTCAAACTGGCAACGCCCCCGATTTGGGCGTCGGAAGGCATTCTCTGCCCAATCTCCGATTACGATATCGGCGTCGGTGACCGGAAAATCACGCCCCCCCCATCTTTCTCAGGCTCTTACCCTTTCTCTTCTATCTATCCTACCTCCATTTCTTTTCCAAATATCCTCCCACTTTCCATCTATCCTCCCCCTTTCCATCTATCCTCCCTCCTTTTCTGCCTATCCTCCCCTCTTTCCTTCTATCTATCCTCCCCCTCTTTCCTTCTATCTATCCTCCTCCTCTTTCCTTCTATCTATCCTCCCCCTCTTGCCTTCTATCTATCCTCCATCTCTTTCTTTCTGGCTATCCTCCCTCCTTTCCTTCTATCTATCTTCCCCTTTCCTTCTATCTATCATCCCCTTTCCATCTAACTATCCTTCCCCTCTTTCCTTCTGCCTATCCTCCCCCTCTTTCCTTCCGCCTATCCTCCCCTCTTAATGGTGGGCAGTTAGCTCAGTTGGCTAGATGGATGATTCGTGTAGTGGAGCGACGCCAACAGCGTGGGTTCAATTCCCGTATTGGCTGTGGTTCTTCATGAAAGCCCCGCTGCCTTGACTTTTCCCCTTGCCAGAGGTGTGGTGACCCACCGGTTAAATCATCACCAGCTGTCTCTCTCTCAAAAGCGGAGATGAGCCTCTGGCAACTGTGGTGATATTTACCCCCTCCTTTTTCCTTCTCTCTAGCCTCTCTCTCTTCAAACCCCCCCCCCCCCCCCCCCCCCCCGGATGATTAGGGAGACAAAAATACTTTAATTAATTGAGTGATCCCTTTTGCAAGTGTGTGGGCTTAGACATTGTCTGAGAACCTATAGCTCAGCTGTAACATTCCCTGTATCCAAGTAGCTTCCTGTCATATCTGAATCATGGCCCATTTGGAGAAGGTACCAGAAAGTGTTTGGTGCCCAGACAGATTTATCCCAACAAGCAGCCAATGTCTTAGGAAAGGGATGGAAGAATATTCACCAGAAAACAAAGGTTAACACAGAAACACCAATTTCTGGCCAACTGGGAAGAGAAGAAGGTCAGCTAGTGGAGCAAGACCAAGCCACACCTGAATCTATCAGCATTGAGATTGGAGAAGAAAGGGTGCTTAAATAAATCTTTTTGGGTACAGGATGGTTCAGTAGTAATAAAACAATTGACTAATGGAACTTTAAAAATTTACAGCCTCCATTTATAGTTCCACCACATTTGGAGACAATTTAGAAAATGCACTGTTGGGCGGCACGGTGGTGCAGTGGGTAACACTGCTGCTTCACGGCGCCGAGGACCCGGGTTCAATCCTGGCCCCGGGTCACTGTCCGTGTGGAGTTAACACATTCTCCCCGTGTCTGCGTGGGTCTCATCCCCACAGCCCAAAGATGTGCAGGGGAGGTGGATTGGCCACTTAATTGGAAAAATAAAGAATTGGGTACTCTAAATTTGAAGGAAAGAAAACACACTGTTGCTAAGTGTTACAAAGCCAGACCAGTCAAAACGTTCACAATTCCATCACTGGTCAAACTTCAGTTGATCCAGTAATGGATGGATGGTAGGGGCAGGAACAGGGTTGTACAGTTGTCCCTCAATATTAAAGAGTTATCCAAGAATTAAGAAGGTGAAAAGAAACAATTCTAATGTCGAAGACCATTTGTAGTTATTGGGTGAGGGCAGAATCAGGCTCAGCTTTGTCCTGAATTTAGGTTTCTTGTCTGCCTGTCTCGCCGAAACTGATTTCTCACAGGCTTTTACAGGACAGGAAAAGCAGAGCCACATGGTAGGAGTTTTGTGAAGTTTCAACCAGAGGAGGGATAACGGGATAAGATCCTTTGACTTGAATTGTAAGCGGCAGAGTTGATTGGGATCGATTATAAAGCCAGAGCAAGCAATCCTTTCCCTGCTGCCAGCTGCAAAAACAGGTCATTGTGGACTAGTATATTTATGCCGCATGTAAATATACTTTCCATAAATACTTACAGGGCTGCCAATGAGTCTAATTGCTAGTGGCTTTTTGTGGAGTAGGGCCCCATTTATTTATGGTGTTCAGTTGTTTCAAATTATAACATTTTAAAAATCTGGCGCAATGACTTTGCCGCACAGCCACTGGCAATAGCCTCTACTTTAGCAGTGGCCCTCTGATGTGAACAGGATGACTTGTGCTTTTCTGGCAGTGTTACCTTGATATGTTTAGGCCCATCCCACTGGAGGCACAGTGCCAGTTCTAAATGTACGTAGCCGCTGCATTGGTTCTCTGGCTACTAGCCGTACAGTCGATCTTTTTTAAAATAAATTTAGAGTATGCGATTATTTTTTTTTCCAATTAAGGGGCAATTTAGTGTGACCAATTCACCTACCCTGCACATCATTTTGGTTTGTGGGGGTGAGACCCACACAGACACGGGGAGAATGTGCAAACTCCACACGGACCCGGGTCTGCGCCCACCATGAGGCAGCAGTGCTAACCACTGCGCCACCATGCCACCCGCTGTACAGTCAATCTGAGTGGACCAGCAATGTGGTTTTCATCATGCTGGGTGTTCGAACTTTCCTCCACACATTGTGGAAGATTCAAAGCCAGAGAATAAAAATCGCAATTGTGACTTTTGATTAATTGGTTAATGAACCATTTACTTAACTTGTGTCGCTTCGGAGTCACTAAGGTATGGGGCTGTTTACCGAGAGGGGACGATTCTTGTATGGTGAAAATCTAGGGGACAGGCCCACAGTCACTGCCAGGCTCCTTCTGCAGCTATTGCAGCTGAAGGAGGAGCAACACTTAAAAAGTAATTAACCAGCTAACAAAGCAGTGATCGTGAAGGAGATGTCAGGATCTCATTGCTATGACTTTATTTATATTCTAGAAAGGGAGAAGACTGTTGCCTCATTTGAAGCCACTAATTTGTCGGCCAGAAATTTCTCAACTCAGCTACTTCCGTCAAGGGAGAGTCATTTTGATTGGTTTGCCTGAAAATGAACCTCAGTTGCAATGCTGATTAATTCTGCTGAACAAATGGCCACAAAGGCAGCACGGTAGCATGGTGGTTAGCATAAATGCTTCACAGCTCCAGGGTCCCAGGTTCGGTTCCCGGCTGGGTCACTGTCTGTGCGGAGTCTGCACGTCCTCCCCGTGTGTGCGTGGGTTTCCTCCGGGTGCTCCGGTTTCCTCCCACAGTCCAAAGATGTGCGGGTTAGGTGGATTGGCCATGCTAAATTGCCCGTAGTGTCCTAAAAAGTAAGGTTAAGGGGGGGTTGTTTGGGTTACGGGTATAGGGTGCATATGTGAGTTTGAGTAGGGTGATCATTGCTCGGCACAACATCGAGGGCCGAAGGGCCTGTTCTGTGCTGTACTGTTCTATGTTCTATAAAGTGGCTGGAGCCCTGATCTAAACTAAAGCATAAACTTCTTTACGGTCATTGCAAACTTTTTTAAAAATCAAGTGAACTTGTCTATTCTGTACTCTGCATAGGTAGTGTGATATGTGTATTGACCTGGCAGGAACACAGAGTGTCCTTGTCTCCCTGTATGATCGGAGTCCCTTTACACCGTGTATCCATTTGAAAAGAAGCTCTGTAACTGTTTGGGAGATCACGCAGCAGCCATTTCTGTACCTTATTTTAGTGGAAAATGTGGGATAACTGATAGATTTTTGATGAAGGAGATTGCTCCTTTTAAAATATTTATAAATGGTCCGTACCACTTTTCTAGCTCTGTATGTTAAATACACTACTTGGTGTTTCATTTAGCCACATAGAGCTAAAGGATCTTTTTTTCTAATTTGTGGCCTGTGCTGAATTTGTTTATCTGAGCTGGGCTGATGGTGAGGGTGTGACATTTGGCCATAGTAGCCCCAGGCACTAAGAACAGCTCGGGTGGGGTGGGTGGGGGAGGATACTAATCGGCCGGAATCCTGTTCAAAATCCAGGACCTCCTGTCAGAAATGCACATCAACGGATATTGGGTGAGGAGAAAAATGGGCTGGGTTGTGATCTCTCCCACCCCCACAGCCTGCCAACACTCGCTATCCAAGCAAATGGACAAAGAATGGCTGCTTGGCTCAGACGTGCAGAAAGCAGCCAGTGCCTGTGGAACAGTATCCCAGCATGATTTTCCTCATGAAGAGGAATGAAAATCAGAGAGGTCACAGAACCGACTAACACAGTAGATTTCTGCAAGTTTCAAACACGTGGAAAATGATGGAGACTGCCAAAAGAAAGACCATTATTAAGAGGGGCTTTTGTAATTCTCTGACTCCTCTCCTTCACCAGGTTAGATCGCCAACTGTTATATTGTGACGAGCCCGAAATCAGTGCCTTTTACTAAGTAAAGCTGAGATTTCCAAACCAGAGAACGAGCTGCAAATCACCAGGGCCTAAGCAAATTTGTTTTTCCTCTGGAATGGGGGAGGGTTTCAGGTCACAAAGGTTAGCAGCTCTGTTCATTAAGTTAAAACCCATGTGTCACCACATGATGGGAAAGACGGCTGGATGAGGAGGGGGTTGGGTGGAGGCTCTGTTGCTCCTCCTCTTGCTTCCACCGCCTGCCCCTCCCCACCCCCAACTCCTGGGCCAGGAAAGAAATACTAAGCAAGCAGATTTCAATTTAAGCTGACAGAAGACTCTGCATGCCGGCTTTATGTGTCTGACCAGGTCTGAAACATTTCTTGAGGGTCAAGACAATGCTGGAAGCCATTTTAATGCAAAACAAAAAGGTTGATTGAAGGAATGCTGGTTTCCGCTACAGCTTCCTGCTGAGCCAACTGAAAATGTGAAGGAAAAAAGTGACCGACAGAAAAATCCCAAAGATAGTTCACATTTTTCTTGTTTTTATTTTAATTCAATTTTCCAGAACTTTTTGGGAGTTTGTTTTCCTGCATATGTTCTTCTCCTGATGACGACTGTGCTTTGTGTCCAAGCCATCGGCTGTTATCCTGTACCTCTCCCCAAGTGGTCATGCCACCCTCCTCACCCATGAGCCTCGATGGTAGGCATTCCAGGATACACTGTGGTGGAGCACCTCTCACAGTGTTGGTCTCTCTTGACACTTACAGCTGTTGGCAAGGGACGGTTAGTAGCTAAACATCAGATCTGAATCTAATCGTGTCTGTAGTTGACATCCATGCACATCTTTTCCAGTGGGGGGGGATCACTGCTGAGCAATTTAATCCCCCCTCCCAACTTCTCCCCAGTCAAGAGCGCTAAGACCATTTGTGGCAACCCTGTCACTACCCCTACTGAGGCTTAGATAAGGGGGAATACAATTTTGCACCATTCACATCTTCAAATAGGCTCAGATTAGAATGGACTAGTCCCAGTGACCTTTCAACTCTTTCATGCAGGGATGGGAATACAAGGAAATGGGCAGGTTGACACAAGGGAACGCAAAAAAAGACAAACTTGCTTTTATTGGTGCTTTTCATTTTTTTTTAATTTAGAGTACCCAATTATTTTTTTTTCCAATTTAGCGTGGCCAATTTAGCGTGGCCAATCCACCTACTTTGCACATCTTTGGGTTGCGGGGGTGAAACCCATGCAGACTCTGAGAATGTGCAAACTCCACACGGACAGTGACCCAGCGCCGGGATTCGAACCCGGGTCCTCAGCGCCGTAGGCAGCAATGCTAACCACTGTGCCACCGTGCTGCCATTTGGTGCTTTTCATAATCACCGATGTCTCGCCAATGAATTGGGTACTGTAAAGTTTTTTTTAAATAAATAAATAAAAAAGGGCAGCACGGTGGCGCAGTGAACTAGCACTGTGGCCTCATGGCGCCAAGGTCCCAGGTTCGATCCCAGCTCTGGTTCACTGTCTGTGTGGAGTTTGCACATTCTCCCCGTGTTTGTGTGGGTTTCGCCCCCACAACCCAAAAATGTGCAAGCTAGGTGGATTGGCCACGCTAAATTGCCCCTTAATTGGAAAAAAATGAATTGGGTACTCTAATATTTTTTTTAAATAATCACTGATGTCTCAAAGCCCTTCACAGCCAGTTAAGTACTTTTGAAATATAGTCACTTTTTTAATGCAGGAAATGCAGCAGCTAAATTACACAAAGTAAGATCCCACAAGCTGCAATGTGATAATGATCTGATCATCTGTTTTAGTGATGTTGAATGAGGGGCAAATATTGGCCATAACTCCCCTGCACATCTTTAAAATAATGCCAGAGAATCTTTTATATTCACCTGAGAGGCCTCAGTTTATGGATTAGCTGAGTAGCTTCGGAGGAGGCTCGTGTGGAGTATAAACAGTACTGACCAGGAGGGCCGTCTGGCCTGTTTTTGTGCTATATGTTCAATGCGATTTTCAATTTTACACAGTGCTGTAAACAGAAGCTTGTCTGTTCCTATTAACCCCTTCACATTACAGAATGCAAACAGTGGCACCTGCTCTGTTGTTTAGAATCCAAGTTTTAACTTTACTTCATTGGTTGATGGATAAAGCAGAGCAGGGATGTTATCCCCAGTGTCCTGACCAATATTTATCCTTTAGTCAACATCACGTAAAACACATTAAGACTATCTTGAAACCTGTGAGCATCAGGAGCACCAAATACTGATGTAACTATGATGCAATGTCACATGACTAAGATCTGGTGGGAAGCAGAAGTACAACCTTGTGCAGAGTCCCATAGAAATGGCACATAACCAGACCATTCAGCCCATCATGTCTGCATTCGTACTGAGATAGATGAGCTGTAAATAAATATGAATGGTTTTTATGATGGTTGATCGGCAAAGGCGGGGGGGGGGGGGGTGCGGGGGCAGGGGCAGGGGGGTGCGAAGTGCCCCCAAACCAGGCTGATCACCTGGAATGTTAGAGGGTTAAACAGGCCAGTGAAGAGGATGCGTGTGTTTGCGCATCTGCGGGTTCTGAAGGCGGACGCAGTCATGCTGCAGGAGACATACCTGAAAGTGGCAGACCAGGTTAGGTTAAGGAAGGGCTGGGTCAGTCAGGTCTTTCTGGCCTGGAGAAAGTCAAGTTCGCCTTGAGAGGTTCGCTTATTAGGGTTCGCCCGAAGGTGGCAGCCATTTATTGACTTCTTCGCAGAGGAGTAAGCGTCAGCGGGGGGAAGGCTAGGGTAGAGTAGAGTAGAGTTGGGGGATATTGAGGCAGGTCCGTGCGTGAACAGAGCCGTGGTTTGCACTATGTTTAATTTGTGTCTTGACTTTTTTTTTGTACTGTACAATGTCACTTTTTCTATCTGCCTAAAATACCTCAATAAAATTGTTTGTTAAAAAAAAAAAGAATGGTTTTGACAAACCAAAGCCTATGGAAGGTTTCTTAGGGTAGCAGGCAAACCCTAAAGGAACCCAAGAAAAAACAATTATTGTATAGCTGTTTGTGGGATCTTGCTGTGCGTATATTGGCTGTTGTGTTTTCCACATAATAGTTACTACAACTACTTCATTGTTTGTAAAGCACTGTGGGATTCCCGGAGGCCTTGAAAAACCTTATATAAATGCAGATTTAAAAAAAACTAGGTAAGTCCATATATACTGGGACTACAAGTATTATACTGCTGCAGGCCTTTCTAATTGGAAAACAAAATGGCAGCTTGCTGCAATTGAATGTTCTCTTGTTCCTTTATGTTATTGCAGTCAAAATCAGTCATGTAAAATGTAAAGCAGTCTGGAGAATGGGCATATTTCCAAAAGTGTTTGTTTGCAAACGGGAAGAGTGTTTTTGAAACATTGGAGTCACTGGAATTCGAGAGAAATTAATGTTTAAAACAGTTACTCTTGAATGGGTAGGGGGGTGGAATCTTGAACCTTCCTTCGACTTTGGTCTCAGCTCCTGTCCAACACTTTTCAGTCATACAGCAGCTTCAGCGTAATGTGAACGAGGCCCAATCTACATGTGATGTAGATTTCCCTAATAACTCTGCGGATAGCACTTAAAATGTTAAACACAGAAGATGCTGAAAATACTCAGCAGACCAGGCAGTATGTGTGGAGAGAGAAGTAGAGTTGATGTTTTAAAGGGAGGACGGTGGCATAGTAGTAATGACACCAGATGAGTAATCCAGAGGCCCAGCTTAATGGTCTGGGGGACATGGGTTCGAAGCCCACCATGGCAGTTGGTTGAATTTAAATTCATTTAATAAATTTGGAATATAAATCTAACCAACTGATGCTAATCATCGTCGGTTGTCGTTAAACACCCATCTGGTTCACTAATGTCCTTCAGGGAAGGGAAGCTTACCTGGTCTGGCCTACATGTCATTCCAGGCCCACTGCAATATGGTTGACTCTTAACTATCCTCTCAAGTAGCCTAGCACGTTACTCAGTTCAAACCCAATTAGGGATGGGCAGCAGTGACAATCCATGAAAGTTTTTTTAAAGAAAACCTTTAGATTTGCAATATTATTGGTTTTCTGCAGCATCACCACAGCCACATTGTAACTGCTCAGAACTCAGCTTCCTGCACAGGC
The DNA here is from genome assembly GCF_902713615.1 of Scyliorhinus canicula. NCBI lineage: Eukaryota > Metazoa > Chordata > Chondrichthyes > Carcharhiniformes > Scyliorhinidae > Scyliorhinus > Scyliorhinus canicula. The sequence goes on along the minus strand of NC_052149.1, from coordinate 75,778,000 downwards.
ATCAGTGACAGTCAGCTATTGCTGGCTAATGTGTGCTGTTCACGTACAGTGCAACGTGTACAATGATGGTTCTCGGGTGGAATCCAGGGTGGATTTTGTGTTTTGGAAGCTTCAGGACATTAATTTTAACTGAGGGAATTTGGCAATATAAATTCAGTATTTAAAATAAATAAACTGGTCAGTGGCAGTTGGCTGGTGTGAGGTTGCAGGACTTTGATGTGAGAGTTTGATGAAGTGTGAATCTTATGCTTGATGTGCAACACTTGACAGATTTGCCTTTGAGGCTTATTACAATCATGAGCAAAGGGGGTGTGATACCACAAGGAACTGGGGTGGAACATTCAGGTGTGTTGTCTGACAGTTGTGGCATCCCGTTTGAATGGGTTTGCAAATTGCTGAGATTTGTAAACTGTCTGGAATTCTATGCCTGTTATGATGGCCTGCTGACTAACCAAATCCAATGGACATGCAGGAGTAAACCATGCATATTATACACTTTGAGTTATGCTCAGTCAGAAGACAATCAATCCAAAGTCCTGTTTTTGTTTATTCACATTTGTAATTATTAGCTCCAGCCGACTGAATGCAGAGGGGAGAGGGGGCAAGTGAAGCCACATGCCAGTTAGGGATGTTTGAGCTTGTGTCTTGAGGTGATGTCAGAAACAGATTGTTATTTTTGGACACGCACTGATGGTATGTGCATTCCAGGGTCAGGTACCCAGAATAAAGAAAAATCTTGCGTCTTTTTAATACTTTTGAATAGCTCAAAGTGCTTCACAGCCAATAATGTAATGCTCTTGTCGTCACTGAAGTAAGAAGTGGGGCAGCAGGGTAGCATGGTGGTTAGCATAAATGCTTCACAGCTCCAGGGTCCCAGGTTCGATTCCCGGCTGGGTCACTGTCTGTGTGGAGTCTGCACGTCCTCCCCCTGTGTGCGTGGGTTTCCTCCGGGTGCTCCGGTTTCCTCCCACAGTCCAAAGATGTGCGGGTTAGGTGGATTGGCCATGCTAAATTGCCCGTAGTGTCCTAATAAAAGTAAGGTTCAGGGGGGGTTGTTGGGTTACGGGTATAGGGTGGATATGTGGGTTGAGTAGGGTGATCATGGCTCGGCACAACATTGAGGGCCGAAGGGCCTGTTCTGTGCTGTACTGTTCTATATCTAAGTGGAAGACCCTACTTGAAGCCAGCAGTGCCACATGCAGCTACATAACCAGGTGTTGGTGATCTTGGATGGGAGATAAACATTACGTCGAGGCACCCGGACTATTCCCTGCCTCACTTTGAATACTGCCCCTGGACTTTTTCTGCCCACCTGAGAGAGCTTACAGGGCCTCAATTTAATGTTCCGCAGACCCTCCAAAAGTGCAGTGCTCCCTCAGTGCTGCACTGATCTGTAAGTTCAGTTTCTGGAGCTTCTTCAACCCATGATCTGACTCAAGAGGTGAGAGGTACCAGAGCCAAAACTGACAGCCAAGCCGGTACTGGACTTTACCCTGTAAAGTGGAAGGGCAACCCTGGGCTGAATCAGTGGGATGTTTTTCCATTTCCTGCACCATTTTTGTGATCTGTGAGAGTCTGACTGAGATTGCCAATTTAGTGCATAACTGTGGGAGGTTTTGTGCTGTGGAATAACATTTACTCAGAATTGGGTTGAGTCTGTTCCAAATCTATTTCCTGCAGGACACTTGCAGTCAAGAGAAAGACTTTTATTTGTTTTAGCTTGAGCTGCATTCCAACTGCAGTCCCAGATGACATTCTAATTCACCTCATCACCGGTCCCCTTAAACTGTCTACGAGTATCTTTGTTGTAAAGTTTGTATGAATGCACATTTTCATCACCATCTTAATTATTCCTTTATGCTGCTCGCTATTTGTATTTCAGAATTTCTGGCTTGCCAGTGGGAAAAAAAAAGCCTTGACAACACTGCAATGTTAAAACAGATGTGAATCTATTCTGTTTCTGCCATGGCCTGAAAAAGATATCAGAATCGCATAAAGGGTCCTTGTTGTACAGCTAGAGTGGTTTATTAAATCAACAATGTCACTCAGATTGAGCTGGGATTAGTTTGATAAGAGAAAATATGGTCTTATCTCCCTGATCTACCTCTTTGGTCCTGTTAGACTTCAGTGCTTATTACAGTCTGTTCTACTGTAATGTGTTCTGTGTAATAAAATGCATAATTACATCAGAAGTGCAGAGTCTTTTGTTTCTTTTCCCCTCTCTCGTTCCAGTATCTTGTCCAAGCATTTGTGTTTTCTGAGAGCGTCAATATGGTGAATGGCACCATAGCCATACTGAACCTCTCCCCAGCTGTTGTTCATATAAACCTGCACCTTCCAGAAAGAGACACTCTAAATAATACCGTGCACACTGAGCCCTGACCAACTTTACCCTTTCCACGCCCAAGTTTACCTAGCCCAGTAGCACTGAAATTATATACCCATTGCCCTAATTGCACCCATCCCCCCCAACTCTGACGTCGGGTGGGATTCAATATTTAACTAGTGGTTCACCCATGGTGTAACAGTGCAATATTGTGAATGCTGGAAATTTTAAATGGAAATAGGAAATGCTCGAAGTAGTCAGGTTAGGAACAATCTGTGGAGAGAAATGGAGGTAATGTTTTATGTCGATGATGAAAGGGAATTGATCTGAAACCTTAACTCTGCTTCTCTCTCCTGAGCGGCTGTCTGACCTTCAGGTTATTTCCAGTATTTCCAAATTAAATGTATTACTAATTGGCTCACCTGTGGTAAATTGGACTATATGCCCTCTCTCTTACCACTGAAACTCACTAGTGAAGCCATTCTATTCCATTATATGACACAATTTTCTCTGTGTAATTATCAGCACTCTAATTTGCTTCTTTCTCTTATTAGGAGGGCGATCTAACGGAAATGAAACGGAGTCCCATGTTCTGTGTGTTTAGCCGGTTATTTCCCGGTGCTCACAGTGCCGAGAAAGACCCCGCTATCTAATGGAACTCTGTTTTATTTCGGGCCTCAGCAGGGAACACCGCACAGAGGCCGACCTTAGTCTAATTTCCTGTACAGAGGAACTCCGTTCCCAATGCACAAAGAGATCAGCAATCTTGAGACCCCCCCGACACGCCCCTTGGACGGCCCCAATGCCCCGATAAGGGGGCCATCGAGGCACCTACACCTCACCTAATAAGATCAGGGCACCCCAGTGTAGGCAAAATGCCACCAGAGCACCTTGACACTGCTAGCCTGGCACTCTGGCAGGCCACCAGGTGCCACTGCCAAGCTGCCAGTGTCAGGGTAGCATCAGGGGTGTCGGGGTACCACCCTGCCCAGAGCCCAGCCACTCAGGGGTCCTTGATCCCCTGGGAGCTGTGAGAACCCCCCCCCCTCAATACCATTCTGTCTGGTCCCTGTTTGTGGAGACCAGCGCTAAACGCCACTCACCTAGGATCTTTGAGACAAAGAGATTAGTCCCAACATCTTGGGTAGATCCAGCGAGTGCATATTAAAGTGAGACTTGCTGCTCATTATAACGAATTTGCCAAATATGGATCCCGCCCACAATCACAAATCTTGCGAGACCTTTCTAGATCTCGCAAGACGCGGCAAATCAATTTACCGGCCGCGTCGAGTGCGGTGCGGTTGTTAGAGCGCCTCCTGATTGTTTTTCTGATCTATTTTTCTTTTCTTGCCATTCTTTGCTTTTCAGCTTTTCTGTCTTCTCCACTCTTGGATGGGAAGTGATTGATTTGGCATAGAAGAGGGATAGTCAGTGCAGCTGAATTTAGGACACCAGATGGGGAAGTGGCATCTGGCTGAATGGTGCAGGCTGGTAGGTCATGGACATCATTCCTGCTGCATCTCACAGACAGTGAGGAAGAAGGATGTTTTGGGTGTTGAACAGTGTGTGTCGGTGTGGAAAGATACAGCCAGAGGTGAAGAGGAAAAAGCTCATGGTTAGTAAATGGACAAGGTTGCAAAATAATGGTGGCTTATCGTAGACTCGCTACACTAGAAATGTTTAGAGACTAGGACTCCTAAGGCGAGTAACTCATCTCCTGACCCCCCCCAAATTTACAAGGCACATGTCATGAGTGTAATGGGATACTCTCCTGCCTGGATGAGTGCAGCTCCAACAACACTCCAGAAGTTCGACACCATCCAGGACAAAGCAGCTCATTCGATTGATCCCCCTTCCACAAACATTCAAACCCTCTACCACCGACGAACAGTGTCAGTCATGTGTACCATCTACAAGATGCACTGTAGTAACTCACCAAGGTTACTTAGATAGCGCCTTCCAACCCCATGACCACTACCATCTAGAAGGACAAGAGCATCTGTACCTGGGAACCCCATCACCTGGGGTTCACTCACCCTCTAAGTCAGTCACCACCCTGATTTGGAAATATATTGCCGCTCATCCTGGAACTCCCTCCCTAACAGAACAATGGGTGTACCTACACCTCAAGGTCTGCAGCGGTTCAAGAAGGCAACTCACCAACACCGTCTGAAGGACAACTAGGGATGGGCAATAAATGCTGGCCTAACCAGCAAAGCCCACATCCGAACACCTTGGGTAGATGCGGCGAGTGCATAGTCGCGGGCCGCGACGGGGCCGGCAAATGAATAGAAAAAAAAAATGTTTACATTCTAGAAACATAGAAGGAATGTGCAGCACGGTAGCGCAGTGGTTAGCATTGCTGCCTTACGGTGCTGAGGTCCGAGGTTCGATTTTGGCTCTGGGTAACTGTCCATGTAGAGTTTGCACATTCTCCCCGTGAGTTTCGCCCCCACAACGCATAGATGTGCAAGGGAGAGGGCAGCACGGTGGCACAGTGGTTAGCATTGTTGCTTACGGCGCTGAGGACCCGGGTTCGAATCCCGGCCCTGGGTCACTGTCCGTGTGGAGTTTGCACATTCTCCCCGTGTCTGCGTGGGTTTCGCCCCCAGAACCCAAAAGATGTGCAGGGTAGGTGGATTGGCCACACTAAATTGGCCCTAAATTGGAAAAAATAATCGGGTACGCTAAATTTAAAAAAAAAAGATGTGCAAGGTAGGTCGATTGGCCACGCTAAATTGCCCCTTAAATGGAAAAAAAAATGAATTGGATACTCTAAATTTAAACACAGAAGGAAGCCATTCAGCCCATCATGCCTGTGCTAGCTTCGACATTTTACATCCTGTCATTAGAAATCACGATTTTAAAATCATGACAAGAGGATGTAAACTGTGTGCCTTATGCAAGATTTTATTATGATATATAGACATGAATTGATATTCCCCTACTTATTGTCTTTTGTTCTTTGCGCTTGTGGTCAGAGGTGGCTTTAAACACCTTTGTGCTTTCAGACACAAAATTTAGCTGAGATCAATCAAATGGTGGATTGGAAGGATGTCATATTGCTCTCATTCTACATTTTTAAAAAAGGCTTAAAATGTCATACATGTTTCTGATACAGCAGGAGCATTCTCAAAGAGTGTCCTGAACTTTGTTTTAACCAAACATGCACACGATGGGCTGTGATTCTTTCAGTGTTTCTGTGTGAAGCCAAACCATGTGAATGAGATACCAAAGTCTGTCAATGAATCTGTTTGCCAGCATAAGTCAATGCCTGAAGTAGAAAGTAAAAAAAGAGAGTATACAAGCTTTATCCATTGAGGCATTTTTATTTTAAAAAAGGTTAAGCTCTTGGCCAATTTTAGCCTTGTAAACATTGATCCAAGAAAGTAAGCAAAGTGTATTCTGACTGCAGAAATAAGAAACATCTGAGAAACTGCATTAGAAAAACAGGGTAAATTGTGTCAAGTAATGAAAAGAATGGCTTTACAAGTGAGGCTCAGTGGTCTGCCATCATGAAATGCTGAGCTCAAATTGGCAGTCAACTTTTTGAAATGCGTTTGGTATCACAGGGAAATATGAAATGAAATGAAAATCGCTTATTGTCACAAGTAGGCTTCAAATGAAGTTACTGTGAAAAGCCCCTAGTCGCCACATTCCGGCGCCTATTCGGGGAGGAGAAGGGAAGGCAGGATTTTCTGCCTGACCAGTCTTCAAACTGCTGAAGGCACAATCATAAAGAGGCACAAGCAGAGTTGGCAACGTTGGCAAATTCAATGTTTTCATAAATCCATGCTGCATCCCTCGAAAACAAAAGGCGTGATGTGCTTGAAACAGCTCTGACTTCATCTGGGTTTGCTGTTTTATTACTGCTGATATGGCCGCTGTGAGTCACTGATTTATTTCAGTTATCAGAGCAGATGAGCCATAAATACTGGAAGTAATGGTGGATACAGTACATGTGTTTGAACCCAATTTATTGTCAGTGCAAGAAAGAAGGCAGAATGTGACTGCTGCTCACTTGTTATGACAATGCAGCTAATGCTACAACAATATAGTATAAATGTGACATTAAAATATTTCTCATTTTTTAAGAGCAAAATAACTACATTCAGTTAGGATCCTCTTTGAAAGCAGAAGGCCTGTAATTTAATAGAACCCTTCCACTAGCTGTGTTCTAGGTTAGTGCTGCTTCTTCAGCTTTCCCTTGTTCTCCAGTGATTGAAAGTAATAGAAAGCATACAACACTCTGATCATCGGCTTAATGAGAACTTCAGGTTCTCCTCTCACACATGATACTCCCACCACATGCGGTGTTTCAATGTGCCTGATCATTAAGTGGCAGAAGCTAAGGGGGAGCAAGTATAGTGATTAATATAATGAAAGAATATGAAATTTGCTCATGAATGAACATTCCTGCACTGTACACAGAGAAACAGGTTGCAATTATGTGTTTTTGGAATGGCTTGCATAATGGTCTGCTTTGCTGTACAACTGAGAGCACAGAGCCAGATATGTTTTATTGTTGGCGTGTGGATGGCTTATTTTGTGTTATTAACTCTTTTCTTAACCATTACTCCATTTGCCATTCTCCAAGTTGCTGGCTTTGACCTTTTGTATCAAGTGCTCGCGTTCCGACGTCTGGCACTTGTACAAATGCATTCTTGGACATGGTAAAGAGAGAGTGCTTGATGTAGCAACAAATGATGTTAAAAACAAACACTGGCCCAGCAAAATGGCCAATCTTTTCTCATTTGGGCAAGGCAGCTAGTTCAGCTGGACTCTTTTCAGCCCGGCTATACAAAGACTGCTTGTCTATTGGGATTCCTGTTCAATGAGTCAATGCCCTAGCTTCAGTGAACAAAGCGCATCTCATGGATATATTGCTTGCTATTGTTTGGCGTAGCTTACTCCATCCCCCTGCTTTATATCTGGATGGTATGGAAGAAGGCGATGAATTTCGGAAATGTTGATCTTCACATGCATAGATAAGCCACAGTTGAAGAGTTAGTTAGTTACCTTATGACCTCTGGTTCAAATATCTGTTCCATAATGTAACCTGCTAGAGGTTTTGTCCTTGGCTTTGATGATTATAAAGGGTTAAATGAGTTAATCCTTGTCAGTACTAAATGATTGAATTGCTTCTGTTTTATTTATTGTGTAGACTTCAGCATTACACAGTCCAATTCCAAGCCTGTTTAAAAACATTGTTGATTTGGTCTTCATGCTTGGTTACATCTACCAACAAAACAGGATGATGGCAGATAAAGCTGGACTCTTCAATTTGTCATAGAAAAATGCAAACTTCCCCAGTGAAGGAAGCAACTAAACAATGGCATGTTAGCAGAAAAGAATGTGACATTTATACTCCGTCGTTACCTACATACCTAAAGACATATTTTGTAACGCAGAATTATTTAACTTAATTAGTTTAGACAATTTGCACTAAATTATTTTAGTGTTGTAAATGTCTCCCATCCAGCATCCTCATAAACATCCAGAGGGTTAACCTAAGCTTGATTAATTTGGGGGGGAAACCATATGCTTAATGTTTATATAACAGCTGGTGGCCCATACAATCCCCTAGTCATGTGCTTTATCCAGCCCTTGGGTCTACTATAAAAGTAGTGCCTTTTATATTGCATAAGATAATATGGGAGTTTACAACAGATCATTTGGTCCAGCAGGTCCTTCTGGTGTCCATGCACTCATGCATCTCCTTGCATCTTAATTCAACTCACCCTATCAACAAATCGTTCTATTCCTTTCTCCCTCATGTAATTATATAGTTTCCTCTTAAATGTATCCACCATAATCACTCATTGTTGTAGTGAATTCCATATTTATTACTTGTAGAGTAGAAATGAGTTAGGGCATAGATCAGTGATGGGCAACCTAGGCTAGTGAGTGGGCTGCCTGAGTGTCCCTCCTTCATTTCATTGGGCCACAAGATTGAAATATGGCTCACCATCAATGGCCCCATGAATAAGATTGAATATATTTAATACAGGCCAAGTATTTCATAACAAGCTGTAGAAAATGCTTCATCATTTATGTACTAGTAGAACAATCATCAACTTCAAATGGTAAAACCAAAAGAAATATTTACACTTTGGACGCAGAGGGAATGTTCGGCTCTCAGAGTCAGTGAAATGAAATGAAATGAAATCGCTTATTGTCACGAGTAGGCTTCAATGAAGTTACTGTGAAAAGCCCCTAGTCGCCACATTCCGGCGCCTGTCTGGGGAGGCTGGTACGGGAATCGAACCGTGCTGCTGGCCTGCTTGGTCTGCTTTAAAAGCCAGCGATTTAGCTGAGTGAGCTAAACCAGCCCCTATGTTGTGTTGTGTGCAATCAGCACGCAGTTCACTCCATTTGCCCTGACTTTACCTGCGTATCATTTCAATGATACAGGGAGGGGAAAAAAATGATGCAGACGAAAATCAGTGGAATGTGGCAACCTTGCGCATTATCAACGGCCAACAAAGTGTCTCGTGGGCTGCATTCAGAATCTAGTTGGGCTGCATGTGCTCCCTGGGCTGCAGTTGCCCACCACTGGCATAAATAGTGATTAAAATCAAATTGGATATTCCCTCGTTTCCCCTTTCTTTAATTTTGCTTTATCATTTTGATCCATGGATGCTGAATGGACAAGTATCTAAGTCAAGCAGCAAAGAGGATGAATTCGAGAAGCTGCAACATAGTATATGGTTCTACGAGCTTTGGACAGCAAGACCCAGACTTTTTGGCACCTGAGAGATGGGTGGGACCCGGTTCAACTGATTGGCTGGTGGCCAATTAATTGGTCAATAGGCCGTATTCTGCCCGGTAACAGGTGGTGGTTGGGTCTTGCTTGAGAGGGATTATATCCAGAGACCCAAGGAAAGCAGAGTTGAGACCTGAACATACATGACCCGCTCCTTCTATTCTCTCTTCTCTTTCTCTCCCTCCAGAAAGGCTGCGGGTTGATATATTTCAGAGCCTTCAGAGAACCTGAATGAAGAAATCTACAGTGAAACCATTACAGGCTGCAAACAGAGACCTAGAGCGGATTCTCCGACATCCCTGCCAGGTCTGAGAATCCCTGGGGGACGGCGCGAATCCCACCCCACTGCCAGCTGATGTATTCTCTGCCACCATTTTTCGGGCGGCAGCGGGATTCCCACCAAGCCGGTCAGGGGCCATTGACAGCGGCCTCCCCGGCAATTCTCCGGGCCACGATGGGCCATGCAGCCGCCCATTTTTGGCCAGTCCCGCCAACGTGGGTTACTTGGGTCCCACACGGCGGGACCTGGCAGGTGGGTTTTGCGTGGGCAGTCCTCGGGGGGGGGGGGGCGCACGGGGGATCCGACCCCCGGGGGAGGGGGGTGCACCCGATCTGTGGGCGGGCTTGTTCCGTGGGGGCATTTCTTTCTTCTGCACCGGGCTCCACCATGGCTGGCGTGGAGAAGAGAACCCCCTGTGCATGCGCCAAAATATGCCAGCCGGTCTGCGCGTGCGTGTAATCACGCCGGCTGTTCCGCGCATGCGCGAGCTCACGCCAGCCTTTGCAAACTCGCTCTGTCCCTTCGGTGCCGGCTGGAGCGGCCAAGTATTTCATAACAAGCTGCAGAAAATGCTTAATCATTTATGTACCACTAGAACAGTTGTAATTATTGGGCAGCCAAGGGCCAAAGACTTTGGGTATTTTTCTAAGAATTATTGGTCAATTCAATTGCATTGTGACTCCGTGTCATGTCGGGCTGGAATTGACTGTGCACTAGCCCAGGGTGATTCTGTAGCTGGTGAGTCTTGATTTAAGACTTAAGTTTATTTTTCTTAATATAGTTAGTCTTATAAATAGAGGCATGGTAGAGCACCTCAGTACAGTGGAATATATATTCTGTTTCAATTGAGAACCCTTGGATGTTTCATGTGCTCTAGACGGCCATGTTCGGAGGAAGTGCCGTTAATTGGGGAAGTTCCAGCTTTCGTTTTGGAGCTTGAGCAGCAGCTGGCTTCACTGTGGTGTATTTGTGAGGTTGAGAGTTGCATGGATAGTACGTTTCTCGAAGTGGTCACCCTGAAGGAAAGTGGGAATGGTGACAGGAGGACTAGGCAAATAATGCAGGATCTCCCTGAGACTCTTCTACCAGAATACTGGTGATGGTGATAGTTCTTCTAGAAAATGCAAACGGCAGGTGGTTTGGTAATAAGTCTGTGAAGTGTTGGAAGATTGGGAAAGTAATAGAAATAGGACCATATAGCAGATGAATATGTGGCCAAAGAGGTGGTAAAGGAAGGTGGATGTCAGATTCCTGGGACATTGGGACTTGTACTGCGAGGGGCGCAGAGCCGATTTACCAGGATGTTGCCTGGGATGGAACATTTAAGTTATGAAGAGAGGTTGGATAGGCTTGGGTTGTTTTCACTGGAGCAGAGAAGTCTGAGGGGTGACCTGATCGTGGTGTACAGGATTGAGGGATGTGGATAGGGAGCAGCTGTTCCCCTAAGCAGAAGGGTCAGTTACAAGGGGATATAAATTCAAGGCGAGGGGCAGGAGGTTTAGGGGACATTTGAGGGAAAACGTTTTGACCCAGAGGGTGGTGAGAATCTGGAATGCACTGCCTGGAAGGATGGTAGAGGTGGGTTGCCTCACATCCTTTAAAAACAGAAAGAAGTCTTACAACACCAGGTTAAAGTCCAACATGTACGCTTCAAACACTAGCTTTCAGAGTACTGCTCCTTCCTCAGGTGAATTCACCTGAGGAAGTAGCAGTTGGACTTTAACCTGGTATTGTCAGACTTCTTACTGTGCTCACCCCAGTCCAACACCGGCATCTCCACATCCTTTAAAAAGTACCTGGATGAGTACTTGGCACATCATAACATTCAAGGCTATGGGACAGGTGCTGGAAAATGGGATTATATAGGTAGGTCAGGTGTCTCATGAGTCAGTGCAGACTTGATGGGTCGAAGGGCCTCTTCTGCACTGTATTATTCTGTGATTCTGGGGAGGTGGGACCTATACAGACCAAATGAGGTTGCACCTCAATAGAGCCAGGACTAATGAACTTGTGGTGAGGTTTCCTCGAGCTGTTGGGGAGGAACTTAGCAGGGGGGTGGGAACCAGGATGTAACATGAGAAAGGATAAACAAGTTGCACTATGGATTGAAAGAAGTGGATAAAACTAAAGTAAGAAATAACAAAAGAGTAAGTGGGAGTACAATAAGGTTGAAATTAGGTTGATATGTCGAAAGGGATGCATGCAAGTTGCAAAGGAATTAAAGGAAATTTTGGAGGCACCGGCCATAATCTTCCAATTCTTTTCAGACACCAGGGTGGTGCCAGAGAACTGGAAAACTGCAAATATTACAACCTTGTTTAAAAAAGGGTACAAGGATGAACCCAGGAATTATGGGCCAATCGCTTTAGCGTTGGTGGTAGAAAAGGCTTTTTGAAATTGCATCTGAGAGAAAGTTAATAGCCACTTGGACAATGAGGATTAATGAATGAAGCCACCAAGGATTTATTCAAGACAAATAATGTTTCCGTAACTTGACTGTTTTTTGATGATGTAACAGAAAGGTTGATGAGTGTAATGCAATTAACATGGTGTACATAAACTTGCAAAAGGGGTTTGATAAAGTGTCACCTACCAGGTTTGCGAGCAAAGTTGAAATCGGTAGAATAAAGCGATTGTGGCAGCACGAATACAAAGCTGGCTGAGTAACCGGTGACAGAGACTAGTGGTGAACGGTTGTTTTTTTCGATTGAAGGAAAGTATACAGTGGGATTCCCCAGGGGGCATTTCTAGAATCACTGCTTTTCGACTTGGATGTGCAGGACACAATTTCAACTAGATGACATAGAGTTTGGAAACTGATTAGGCTCTAGGTTAGGAGTGACAGTACAGAATAGGATGTATACTTGCAGTTCTGGATGAATTGCTTGACAAGTTTGTGAAAGATGGAGTTTAGGATGCTTGAAGGTGACAAGAACACGGATGAGAGTTTCAGGAGCAGTGAATGTGATGGAGGTGTGTGATGTTACAAAGTTGAAATGAGTGAATTTGGTAATAAGCGGGGTGTGGTCCAGGATGAAGTGTAACACTGAGGTTATACCTCAGTAAGTAAATTGCAAAGGACAGTAGGTGGAATTAGATAGCTAAGGTACAAGGCTCCAGTAGGAAAGAAGTAGGTGTGATAAATGTAGGAATTTCAGATATATTGTATTAGAGGTATTTGGTGAAGTAAGGGTTAAAGCCTTTGTTAATGCATGTGTGACTGCTGCAACCGTGTCTTAAAATGAATTCTAGTTTCAAAGACCAAGTATGTTTTGTGAGCCAGAGGTGCAATTAAACCACCGTAAAAGGCTTGGGTTAATGGAATGTTGTTATAATTAAGGATATTACCTGTGGCGTTAATTAGATTTCAGCTTGGTAAGATGGTGTCATTACTGGGTGGAGCTAAGTTGTTAGGCATTTTGCAGGGAAAACAGGTCAGTGGAATTCCAGCTGAAGTCAAGTCAAGCAGTTTGCTCTCTGCAGTTCAGTTAAAAGATATATCTGCAGACAGAAGAACAGTGTGTTGGAAAGGTGATCAAACTAGCTGAAACAGCATATGAAGACATGCAGCCAAAGTTTCTGCTTGATTCTGACAGGAGTCAGATCTTGTCTTTAAAGCAGTGTCAACAAATCTTTCTTACTCAAATATTCTTGAGTGCCAGTGGTATTTAATAGGGGATTTAGAGCTGTGATAGTTTTTTTTTCTTGTTTGAATGGGAGTAGAGATAGCAGTTGAGTGTATTGTATTCACTGTATTGAGTAGTATTGTTTAAGGGGTAATTGTAAGTTATTTTCTGGTGTGATGTTAAATATTTTAATATTGTGTTTGTAATAAAGTTAGTTTAATATACCATATCCCTATTTCTTCATGTAATCACTCCTGGAGTGAGGTATCCTTTCCTCACAATGTTACAAAATTAAAATAAAAAATTGGGATTTCTGTCCAGTATCCTAGCCATTGTGGGGGGTAGGTCAGGGCTCGTAATAGAGGATGTTAATGCTGCTGTAGAAGGTTGCAGCTTATCCATGACTGTAAATCAATTAATATGGAAACTACCCTGGTGTTTGAAGTGAAGTGAAGTAACAGTTGCCCCACATTGTTGACATTTTTAGAAATTCATTCTTGGGACGTGGGTGTAGTTGGCGAGGCCAGCATTTATTGCCCATCTCTAATTACCCATGAGAAGTTGATGGTGAGCTGCCTCCTTAAATTGCTGCAGTCCATGTGGTGTAGACACATCCACAGTGCTGTTAGGGAGGGAGTTCAAAGATTTTGACACAGTGACAATGAAGGAAAGGTGATATATTTCCAAGACATGATGATGAGTGACTTGGAGGGGAACTTGCAGGTGGTGGTGTTTCCATGTGTCTGCTACCCTTGTCCTTCTAGATGGTAGTGGTTGTGGGTTTGGAAGGTGCTGTTGAAGGAGCTTTAATGAGTTCCTGCAGTGCATCCTATAGATGGTACACTCTTCAGATACTGTGCGTCAGTAGTGGAGCGAGTCAACATATGTGGAAGGGATGCCAATTTATAGTGCTGCTTTGTCCTGGATGAGGGCAAGCTTCTTGAATGTTGTTGGGGCTGTGTTAGGACTGTAATGGAATATTCTTCACTGGCCGGGGTGAGTGCATCTCCAACACGCAACAACTCTGGGAGGTTTCCTCCCCCACTCCCCCTCCCCCATCCTATTTTGCGTGCCACCCCTCGCACCATCCTCCCCATTTCTGCTGGAAAATGCCATGAAAAATAGCTCTAAAATTCTGTCGATGGATCCTGACCCCCATCGAGGGGGAAAGGGGAAATATCGGAGGAAACCTATTCTGTAATGGCGCCATTAAAAAGTGGACGTGAGATCAGTTGTGGGACCTCTGGTTGACGTAAATAAAACAGAGAGGGACCACAAGAGATGTGAAGTGGGCTATTTCAGTTACTAGTGACAACAGCAGGGAAATAGAATCCTGGTTTGGTGCATTGGAGCAGTACAACCAACAATCATCTGTGAGTGGACAATTTTGTATTTGGCTTTGTGTTGACCGCACTCCCAGGAATCCAAAGAAAACAAGCTTTTGAAGAAAAATAAATTACATGATGATATGCACAAAAACGTTAGCTGGGCTTAAGGGCTTTATATGAACTGGGTAGCATTTTCAAACAATGAGATAATACCTCAGGCAATCTGTTTGTAATTACTTAGTGCTGCCACACATAGTTTAAACCCTTTATTAATGTGGAGCAAATTTAGCATTTTTAAGACATTCCTATTTGTCTTATCTGGAAGAGATTGTTGGTCCATTACATTCGGGGCACAATATTGATCCACAAAAGGTGGGGTGCAGGATTGGGGGGAGGAGGGGTTGCGAGAAGTTGTCAAAAACATGTGGAGAGTTTATCAAATTCCTTCCCATTTGGGTGGTCGAATCTAGGTGGATATTACTGGGAGTTACGGATATTTGAATAATGTTCCTTTGAGAAATCCAGAGCTCAGGAAACTGCAGTAATGGTGCTGAACAGTGCAGCCTGGAAATCTAATCCAGGTTTGGTGTATGTTGTGTTATGCTGCTTCGGATAACACTGGCTGCTACTTGATGCAGTCTTAACTAAAGGATGCTCCAGATTCTGAAATGAGTTCAACGTGTTTATTGAACTATTAACACAGTTCTCAAATGAGTTTGACTCTCTGCCAGTCTAACTGTATTAACTCAATCTAACTGTACCAGCTTGCTCTAAGCCACGTGCTGGGGTGTGATGCTGCTGATCAACCCTGTCTAACTCTCTAGATATCTGTCTGTGGAAAGAGGCAGGGTGTGAGTGCCTCATCCCTTTTATAGTGTTTATGTCATGCCCCCTTGTGGCGATGCCACCTCTGAGTGTCCTGACTGCCCATTGGTTGTGTCCTATTCTGAGTGTTCATTGGTTGCATGTTTGCATATCATGGCAGAGCAGTTCAGACTGGTGCAACTGGCTGACTGGAGCCGATTTCTCTTCCCTGTCCGAAAGGCAGCAGAATACTAATGTTGCACTTTGTGAAGAAATGATCTGTGGCGAGGCAGGTATGCCAACTAGAAAGCTACCACTGCCCTCTGCCCCCAGGCTCGGGGTTGCTGCCCTTGATCACCAATCGGTAACCTATGCTGGGATGTTCATGTGTGACCGCTGTTGAGAAAAGAGTTAGGCTCTGTTGTGATGCCCTCCAAAGTAGAATAGCATGCTGTTACTGTTTGGGGTTGCACACCAGAGTGGCAAATTGGGAGTGGTGCTGAATAACCACCAATGTCAACAGGATTGTTCCCCAACTAAGAGTCATGTCCTTCAGGAGAGAAGGAAAAAAATTGCCAAAAAACAGTTGTGGCATGTTTAATTTCCAGAACGTAACCTTGTAGGAGGTTCAGTGAATTCTGTTGAAAGTTTATAGGGCCATGAAAAATAAATTGTGGTTTTGTTGGGAATAATATTTCATGGTTACTAGGAGACAGGATTCTGTTGAGTATTGAAATAAATCTGTGTGCAATTGTAAGAATTTACTTCAAAAACTTTGAAACGGAAATCATCACTGTTTTGGAAAAGGACCAAGCAAAAAAGGATACTTGTCAACTAGTAATAATAAAGACATTTACGTGCATGGTGGTGGGAAGGTATCTTCATGAGATTGGGATTGTCAGCACAGGCCCTTGAAATTGTTTCTTTATTAAAGCTGTGCCTTCAAGCTGAAGATTTAAACATCTTGGGCGTGATTCTCCGAGCCCTGCGCCGGGCTGGAGAATTGCCGCAACCGCGCCACGCTGCCCCGACGCCGGTGCGCAATTCTCTGAGGTGCGGGCCGCTGTATGCAGCGGGGCTGCCGATTCCCGGCCTGGATGGGACGAGTGGCAGCGCGGCAAAAGCAGAGTCCCACTGGCGGCGTCCACACCTGGTTGCTGCCGGCGGGAACTCTGCGTGAAGGGTCGGGGGTGGGGGGGTGGGGGGGGGGGGGCCTCCAATGGGGTCTGGTCCGCGATTGGGGCCCACCAATCGGCGGGCCGGCCTCCCCCCCCCCCCCCACACCCCCACCCCCCCGGGCCTACTCTGTGCGCGGCCGGCCCCTGAACCACCACGCCATGTTGCGACGGGGCCGGCACGCTGAAGAAGTCCTCCGCACTTTCGCGGGTTGGCCCAGTTGCCGCCAGGAAGGGAGGCTGGTGCAGCGTGAACCGCTCCAGCGCTGTGCTGGCCCCCTGTGGGGGCCAGAATCGGTAGTCCCCGCACCCGTTTTGCACCGTCGTGAAATGCGACTTCGTTCACGACGGCGCGAACACTCTGTCTCCATTTCGGAGAATCGTGTCCCTTAACTTTTTTTAAAATAAATTTAGATTAGCCAATTATTTTTTCCAATTAAGGGGCAATTTAGCGTGGCCAATCCACCTACTCTGCACATTTTTGGGTTGTGGGGGCGAAACCCACGCAGACACGGGGAGAATGTGCAAACTCCACACGGACAGTGACCCAGAGCCGGGATCGAACCTGGGACCTCAGCGCCGTGAGGCGGCTGTGCTAACCACTAGGCCACCGTGCTGCCCTTCGCGTCCCTTAACTTGAATAGAGTACAAGCAATAGCATAGGAGGGAATTTACATTTTATTTGATGTATTTGCCTACCTCACCTTTTAAATTTCTTTTCAAAGTGGCTATTCTTTATGGTCAAGCCTACTTAGTGAGTGTTGGAAAGTAAAGCAGTTGTGACAGCATCATGGCTGAGCACAATCTTGACCGTGTTTTCCTCTGTTCCACCCTTGTTCACTCTCCCTATTGCTCTCTCTCCCATTTCCTCTTGTCTCCACCCAGTTAAAGCCACTAGGTTGCACTTCCAAGCAGGGAGCCCTTCTGTTTTTCCCCTTTCTTTAGCACAGATCTGATTAGGCCAATTGTAATGCCCCTCCTGACATCATGTTAACCTGTTAACTCAAGACACAACCTGAGATTTTCATGGTTTGTTTGACTCATTTCCACACTGAACTATGCATTTGCAACTGAGTCATGAGGTAGTGATGATACCTGTATTAATAGTCACCTAGCTGTGAAACCTGATGAGATCATTTCCTACACACATGGTTCTGAAGAACACTGACACAGGATAAGGAACAACCTTTTCCACGACGATTGCACCATTTGTTTTTCTCATCTGAATTCACATTTATAAGCAGCTCTGTGTGAGATTTATGCAGAAAGATTTAGTCTCCTGAGCTTTTCCCTCGGGGAGCAAGTTGCTTCCTGTGCAAAGCTAAAGTTGCATTTGATCACATGGAAAAGCTGAACTATTCAATGCAGGGACTGTGAGCTTTGGGGTCCAGGTTATATCGCTTTGACTGATCTAGTTACACTTTGAGATTCGACTCTTACTCCGATTTGAGTTTTAATCACTGAGGCATTTCCTTTGAACAAGCCAGTGGACACCTGTGCTTGGCTTTTGGAATCACATGGTAAGATTCTGGCAACAGTATATTTGTTTGAATTTAGTGAGGGTTTTACAGAACATCTGCTCTTTCCAAAGAAGCATTTTGGCCAGAGGGCTGTCTTGTCAGGCACAGAGCATCAGTATGAGATTTTTTTTTTATGGGACACATCTGTTGACAATCAAATGAAATAATTCAATTGTTAAATAGCAAGTAAAGGTATTTTGTGTCCACAGTCACAGCTCACCGAGTAAATATGCCCAATGTAGGACAGGCCAGCAAAGGCCTAGAGGCCTGTGCTGAGTTCAATGCAGCAGTGGTAGAGTGATTACACTTTGCCTCAGGGGTGCCTGACCTAGAGTGGGTAGAAAACAATTCAGCTGGGTATCACTCCAGTCCTGGAATAAATAGAACTATGGACACTGGGTGAGGACATGATCATTTAGGGTTGTGATGCTTCACCCCGCCCCAAAAAGACAATTGAATAGCCTGCAGACATTTGTGGCTGGATTTCCAACCTTGCAGGGTCTGACATTTGAGATAGGAGAGCTATGGACAGTCCCGCTGGCTGGCATGCCGTTTCTCCAGTTCCATCCCACCTCTGTGCCATTTTTATGGTTGTGGAGGCAGTTCCGTGAGCCCATCTGTCAACATTAATCAGATGACAAACCTGCCCTCTGGCTATTAATTGACTGCCCGAGGATGATCGCAGGTGAGTGACTCGTTCTCCACCCCCTACAGGTGGCCTCAGGACCCAGAAACATTCCTGACATCTGTATGCTACCCCTAGGTGGAATGTCTCACCTTTGGTATTGAGGTCTGCATGTGAAGAATGAGTGGGTATCTAATTGCTAATTTAATCACTAGTGCGCGAGAGGTAAGGAGAAAAAATGAGAGGAAGGTTGCAGAAGATTGCAGGAAAAAAATTGAAAATAACCCAATTAGTGTCGTCTCCCTTTTTGGTGATCATTCGCTAACGAGTTTGAATGTCTCTAACGAGTATGACTGTCATTGGTCATGAGTTCTGTGGGTCTTTGCATGGCTGATGAGCCTGATCCTAGATCCACATATCCAACCACACACTTGGCAGATATTTCCAGGAGATGGGATTGGTCCTTGGACTCACTGGTATTGCTTTCTCAGGCTCCATTTCTGGACCTCCTTTTGCCATCGGGTATTCTCTAAGAATTGTGTCCCTTCAATCAGGAGGTTCCTCAAAGTTGGTCTCTTCTGAGCAAGGCGTTGACATCTATGTTGAGGTAAGCCTTCAGGGTTTCTTTGAAGTGCTTCTTTTGTCCTCCTCTCGTTTGGGAGCCTTTGATCAGCTGGGTGAAGTAGATTTGCTTTGTCAGTCGGGTCTCTGACACCCTAAGCATGCGGCTGGCGTCTCGGAGTGATCCTCGGCCTTTCCTCTCCACTACCATTGGCCCTCCAGCCCCGTGAGCCCACCTGCCATCCTTAATTGGATTACAAACCTGTCCTCTGGCTGTTCATTGGCTGACCGAGGATGATTACAGGTGAGTGTTTCAGAAACCGTCCCGACCTCTGTTTCCCACCCCGAGGGGAATGTCTCAGCCTTGGTGTTGAGATTCACATATGAATAATGTCTGGGTATCTAATTGCTAATTTAATCACTAGCATGGGAGAGGTAAGGAGAGCAAATCCGAGGGAAAAGTGCAGGAAAAAATTTGAAAAGAAAAATTTGATCCTGATTTGTGTGAAGTATGTACAATTGGATTTATAAGTCTGTTAATGTGATTTATTACTGGCTGTCAAGTACAAACATTCAACTACCAGACCTACATTCTTTGCAAACTATCTTTCAGTTAGTTTACATGGAGTTTTCATTTGGAATTTCTGATTGATGTTGAAATTGCCATTTTTCTCTCCCCCACCATCACTTTCCCGAAGAAATGCTGTTTTTAACTTTTTCATTTAAGAGCTTATCTTGCAAGATGTTATTTATTGAGTATTCAGGAATAACAGATTACACCAGATGAATGTGTTGCGGGAGAGATGGTGCAGGAGGGAGGAAAGGGTATGGATTCCTTAAGCATTGGGACCAATTCTGGGAAAGGTGGGACCTGTACAAGCTGCACCCCAGCAAAACCGGGACCAATATCCTGGCAGGGGTATTTGTTTGTGCTCTTGGGGAGGGTTTAAAATGAGTGGCACTAACCCTAACCCTAATAGGAACTTGAGCGGGCAGACACGAGAGGGAAACAAAGATAGAATTGAAAGAGAGGAAAGTAGAAAGCAAAAGTGGAAGGCAGAGGAAACCAGGGTAGCAACAAAGAGGACCATAGTACAAAAAAACAGGTGTAAAGATGTTAAAAAGACCAGTCAAAGGCACTGTATCTAAATGCATGGAGCATTCATCTGCAAGACTGTCTCAACTCTGAAGGATAGCTTGAAACACTGATTCTCTGCGGTGTATTTTGTTTGGAAATACGTGATGAACACTACAGCCCAGTGAGGAACCAGTCTAATGGTAAATAATTGATTAAAAATATTTATTAAAGTGAAATAAAAGAAAAACAAAATGACAAAAGACTAATGCACACTATGACACTTGGGTATATGAATAATTAAACACCGTGATATCTGAAGTTAATCTTGTCCCCAAAATATACCCACGTTCCCTGAACTAACTAACTAACCCTTTTCCCAAAAAGCATCAAATTTTAGTTCCTCTATTGTTTAAATCCAGTTAATAGTTACCACCCAATACAGCTTAGGTGACCAATTCTGGGGAAACATCTCTTCCTGGTTCAGCGAAGGCACAAAACTGCACCATTTAGAGGATAATGTCTGCTGTCGCTCTAAATGTTGGCTAAATGGAATAGGCCTCCGTGGCTCGGATCATAGATGGAACTGGCCTGCCTGGCTGTTGGCTGGAGCACTAGCCTGTTTCCCCAATGAGGATGCTGGCAGTCGTACTGATCAGTCTCTTTCATATTCCCCTCTGCATTCTGCTGACACCTTCCTCAAATTCCTTGCCTTTCGAAGTTATTAATTCTCCTTTTCGTTCTTTTTTAAATTTAGAGTATCCAATTATATTTTTCCCAATTAAGGGGCAATTTAGCGTGGCCAATCCACCTAACCACATCTTTGTTCGTTATTATTTGTATAACCCCACTGATCTCTGTTAAACAACATTCCTGATATGGCCATTTGCACCTCAATGTCTCTAGCCTCCTGCAATCCTGTTACTTTCTGTTATTTTCTTTTCACCATTAATCTAGTTAACCTCCCACAATAATGACAGGATGAACTCCTGGATTGTGTGCAAGATGATTTTTTAGACCAGGATGTTGATGAACCAACTAGGGAACCTGCAATCCCTGATTTAGTGTTATGCAATGAGAAGGGGTTAATTAAAATTCTTGTGAGGTGTCTGTAGTGATCTGTACGTCTGTACATACATCTGCACATACACCAGGGACTGCAGCACAGATGTAACAGCCACAGTATCACTAGAGGGCAGCATCAGAGACGGGTATAAAGGGTCCGACCCAAGGGAGGATCCGCCTCTTTCAGAAGCACAAGGCTAGTGAGCAGCAGCAGACAGAGACAGCTCAGCATAGGCAGCTTACCTCAGCTTCACTGGTCATACCTCTTGACTATTATATCTAGTTAAGCTCTGGAAACAGAACGAACCCACTGAATAAAGTATTTGTGTTAACTGGTAGTCTACAATCTTTATTCAGACTTAGAGAATAACGTAGCGTCCTTTAAGGAACAGTGAAAAAGAAAATCCAATTAAGAGGCAATTTAGCACGGTCAAATGAAGCCTTTTAATGAAGATCCCCAATCTATTATAGTCAACTCATGCTTCACATCTTTGTAGTTTCAGATCGGACTTCTTCACTTTACATCCTAATGAAGAATTCTATAATGTTATGGTCACTGGGGGCGGCACAGTAGTGCAGTGGTTAGCACTGCTGCCTCACAGTGCTGAGGACCCTGGTTTGATCTCTGCCCCAAGTGACTGTCCGTGTGGAGTTTTCACATTCTCCCCGTGTTTGCGTGGGTCTCACCCCCACAACCCAAAGATGTGCAGGGTAGGTGGATTGGCCATGCTAAATTGCCACTTAATTGGGAAAAAGAAATAATTGGCACTCGAAATTTATATTTTTTAAAAAAAGACAGCATTAGATCCAAAAGTGGAGTCAAATAAAGTTGCTAGAAAAAATAGCAAGCCTGAGGTTTGGGAGCAGTTCAGTATTCAGCAAAGGATAAAGAGATTTATTAAGAGGAGGAAAATAGAGCATGGCAGTTTGTTGATTTGTGGTGATTGTCTCTTTAAGACCAACACAGCAGAAGAGGGTGACCTGGCTTGGGGAACCAAATGAGACTAAGAGAAAGATCCCAGAAGGAGGGCAGCGGAAGAGCCCACCATAAGAGAATTGCAGAATGGAAACAAGTCAGGACTTCATTGGAGACAGACCTGACCGATAGTGAAGCCAGAAAGGTTTGGTTGAAGTTAAGACAAGTCTAAATGAAGGTTCCCTTTGTGAAATGTATATGTCCAATAAGAACATGATGGATTGCCCTTGGAAGAAACACAAAAATTCAAGACTTTCCAAAAAATCCTAGGAACAATTGAATATAAAGAGGAATTAGCAAAAAGAATGAAAGGTCTAGAGATTACATTAAAACAACAGATGAAATGATTGACAGCAAATGTGGGGGGAGAAAAGTTGCAAAAATGGACAAAATGATGTTAAGAAGAAGGAAAAATCAATGAGACAATGTAGAATAAGTTGAACTCCGTGTAAAGCAACTGGAAAATAATAAGTCCCGTCAAGACATGAATCAGGTGAATAAGAGCTTGAAGAAGAGAAGCTTGGCAATGAGAAGTTTAATGAAGTGATAAAACAGCAGAATCAGCAATTCAGATAGAGAACGAAATTGAGGTTACGTGCCAGAACAAAATTTCTGAAATGATCACACAAATGGAAAAGCACAAGCCAATATGATAAAATGGTCAAGGATAAAGAATTGGAATGCTAGAAAGAAAATAAATTGTGTCATGTGACCTAAGTGCCAGAAATTAAGTACCACGGCCATTCCTTCATACGTGACAGACCAATACTGTCAAGACACAAGACTGTTGTATTGTGATGATATGTGCCTGCAAGCATTATAATGTAATGTGCTCAGAGGAGCAAGGATCAGTGTGGGATTGGAGAGTGGCACTGCCCACAGAGTGATGAATGTAGTCACATGGTCAGAGAGCAGTCGAGGACAGAACTCGGTAAGCAGCAAGCCTACATGGAAGAGCTCCATGCAAGACCATATTTGGACTGTACATAGTTAAAGCTTATCAATAAAAATGTTTATGTTTAAGCACACAAGCCTCAAGATCTCAAATGAGCCATCACCACTGCTAGAACAAAAAACCTATATTGAGTCATAATATGAAACTTCGATAACGGATCAAGTTAGATCCCCGGAATTATTGTCTCTGAGACCAGACTCCTGTCTTACCCAATAGACATGGAAGGATGAATCATTGGGAAACATGTGAATCACTTGTGGAGTAGCAAAACAGTCCCAACAGTCAGTATTGCCATCAAGAAATGTTTTTGAACCTGTAAGGGCCAAACAACCTTATAGATCTGTTATAGACATAACTGATGTCTCTATGGAAACAACAATTAATGAGCTGCCTGTGCCAAAAGAGGTACCCGTTATTGCAATTCCTGTTAATGTCGATCCATCTCAGATTACAGAATTACACCTCTCTACAAGAAACAGAAAACCCTTTTAAGACTCGACTTATAATTGTCCAACTCCTGTGTATAATGTTTAGTTAGAATTAGGACTGAGTAGCTTAGTTAGTGAAGATTATATAAAGGAGTTAAAGGGTGAAGGATGTGGTGATTTGTGGCGATTGCCCCTTTAAGCGTGGTAGCATCGAGGTTAGCACTATAGTTTCAGAGCGCCAGGAGCCCAGATTCAATTCCTGGCTTGGGTCACTGTCTGTGCGGAGTCTGCGCGTTCTCCCTGTGTCTGCATGGGTTTCCTCCGGGTGCTCCGGTTTTCTCCCACAGTCCAAAGTCGTGCAGTGTTAGGTGGATTGGCTGTGCTAAATTGCCCTTAGTGTCCAAAAAAGGTTAGGTGGGGTTACGGGGGTAGGGTGGATGTGTGGGCTTATGTAGGGTGCTCTTTCCAAGGGCTGTTGCAGACTCGATGGGCCGAATGGCCTCCTTCTGCACTGTAAATTCTATGATTAAGGGCAACACAGCAGAGTACGGGTCACCTGGCTTGAGGGTCTGAGAGTGGGTCATCATCTCGGGGGTTGGGTGGGGTGGGGGGGGGGGGGGGGAGTCCTCTCATAGGCAGAAGGCATGTAGGGGACTGGGGGAAGCAGGGTGTGGCCTACTCTTGAGGCAGCTATGTGACTGCTGGCCTCTGTCGAATTTTTACTATTATTAATTTTTTTTATGTTTCAAATGAAGTCTGTGAATGTGCATCATTACTGGCAACAAACTTGCAAGGAAAAAAAAGCAGACTGTAAACGCATCTATAAGCATATAAAAAGATTAGCAAAGACAAATATAGATCCCTCACGGTCCGAGACAGGAGAATTTATAATGGAGAACAAGGAAATGGCAGAGCAATTAAACACCTACTTTAGCTCTGACTTCATTGAGGAAGACACAAATAGCTCCCCAGCAATGCTAAGCAATCAAAGGTCCAGTGAGGAAAAAGTGAAGGAAAATAGTATTCGTAGCAAAATAGAGCTGGAGAAATTAATGGGACTGAAAGCCATTAAAACCCCAGGGCCTGTTACTCTACACCCCAGGGTACTAAAGGAAGTGGCCATGAAAATAGTGGATGCGTTGATTGTCATCTTCCAAACTTCTGTTGATTCTGGAACAATCCCAGAAGGAGGCAAATTAAACTTCGCTATTTGTAGAAGGAGGGAGGGGCAGCATGGTGGTGCAGTGGTTAGCACTGCTGCCTCATGGTGCCGAGGTCCAAGGTTCGATTCCAGCTCTGGGTCAACTGTCCGTGTGGAGTTTGCACATTCTTCCCGTGTTTGTGTGGGTTTTGTCCCCACAACCCAAGGATGTGCAGGCTAGGTGGATTGGCCATGCTAAATTACCCCTTAATTGGAAATAATGAATTGGGTACTCTAAATGTTTTTTTTTAATAAATAAAAGGAGGGAGGGAGAAGCAGGGAATTATCGACTGGTTAACCTAACGTCAATAGTAGGAAAAATGCTGGAGTCTATTATAAAGGAGGCGATAACAGGACACTCAGAAAATATCAATGGGATTAGACAAAGTCAACACGGATTTATGAAAGGGACATCATGTTTGATAAACCTACTGGAGCTCTTTGAGGATGTAACTACTGGAATAGATGAGGGTGAATCAGTAGATGTGGTGTATTTGGATTTTCAGAAAGCTTTTGGTAAACTCCCAAATAAGAGTGTGCAAAGTTAAAGCGCGTGGGTTTGAGGGCAATATATTGGCATGGCTTGAGAATTGGTTAGCAGCAGGGAGTGGAGAGTTAAAATAATTGGGTCCTTTTCGACATGGCAGACAGTGACTAGTGGGGTCCCACAGGGATCAGTGCTTTAAAGGCCTTGGTGAGACCACACCTGGCATGTCGTGCGCAGTATTTGGCTTTTTATCTGAGAAGTTATGTACTTTCCATTGAAGGAGTGGGGTGAAGGTTCATCTGATTCCTGGGATGGCAGGATTGTCATATGAGGAGAGATGGTGTTGCATGGGCCTGTACTCACTGGAATTTAGAAGAATGAGAGCGGTTCTCATTGAAACGTATCAAATTCTGACAGAGCCGGTCGGACTGGATGCAGGGATGTTGTTTCCTCTGGCTGGGGGAGTCTTGGACAAGAGGTCACAGTCTCAGGATACGGTATAGGCCGTTTAGGACTGAGAAGAGGAGAAATACCTTCACACACAGGATGGTGAATCTATAGAATTATCTACCTCAGTAGGCTGTGGAGGCCTAGTTGGTGAATATGTTTAAGAAGGAAATACATTTCTAGACTGTAAAGACGTCATGAGGGTTGGGGAGAACACAGTAGTACGGTGTTGAGATAGAGGATCAGCCATGATCATACTGAATGGTGGAACAGACTTGAAGGGCCGAATGGCCTTCAGCTCCTGTTTTCTATGTTCCTATTGATTTATACTGCATCTACTTGTTTTCCTGCAGAGGTGTTAGGACCCATCTGTGTTCCTGGTGACAACATTGGCATAGCAAGAGCATCATTTTGACGGGGGAATGTTTTTACTGCTCTTTGTGAGAGCATGGGACATTCTGCCTACTCCCAACCAAGATCTATCAACCTACACTGTAAAAACCAAGCATTTACATTGACAGAAATTTATTACACCAGGTTTCTGTGTCTTCTGTCCATAGGAAGAAAGAATGGCAGGGGGTGCCCATCTGTTACCGTGCTGGTGTTTTATTCGAATTAGTGCCTTTATTTTGATGACAGCTAGTTTCCCAATGACCCAGTAGATGTTTTCCAACTCCAGTACGATAGGTCCTCAGGGTTGGTAGGTGATGTGCTCCGTAATAAAGTAAGCTTAAAGGGAAACCCTATAAGACTCAATGTGCAGTTTCCAGGCTATTTGTGCCCCATTTGTTTCTGTTGCCACCGGTCTTTCGGGGCTCATTGTATGGGTTGCATGGTAGCACAGTGGTTAGCATTGTTGCTCCACAGCTCCAGGGACCCGGGTTCGATTCCCGGCTTAGGTCACTGTATGTGTGGAATCTGCACGTTCTCCCCGTGTCTGCGTGGATTTCCTCCAGGTGCTCCGGTTTACTCCCAAAAGACGTGCTGTGAGGTGAATTAGACATTTTGAATTCTTCCTCAGCGTACCCGAACAGGTGCCAGAGTGTGGCTCGGGGCTTTTCACAGTAATTTCATTGCAGTTAATGTAAGCCTACTTGTGACACTAATGAAGATTATTATTATTATTGCCTTTTTTTTTCTTTTGCTCCAGAAGTATTAGAGTGGATTTTCCAATGGTAATTGCCAAACATGTGAATCTTTTGGAAGAGGTTGAGGGTGAATAGGAAGGATGCTAGGTGGAGGAGCGGGGGGAATGGGGGGTGGCCTATACCAGTGAACATGTACACCTATTTGCTTCTCACACTCACGTGCATGGATTGAGATGACTCTCCCTCAGTCTGACAGGGTATTCATGCACTCCCGTAGGTGTGACAGAGAGCCCTGCAGTACAATGCAAATGTTTCATGCCAACAGCTTTGTTCAGTTGAACATAAATTCCAACCATAATCATGAAAGATCCTTTATCTCATCTACAGTTACACTGAGCGTAGACCTGGGCTTTAATTATTTAGGTCTGTCTCGGTGCAACATGGTTTTAAAAAACTGACAATTCAGTTATTGTCTTAGATAATTGGATACTTTGATGGCTGCCCAGATTTCCAACATGATTTTTGTTAAAACTGTGTCTATAAGGCCAGACGGATCTCCAGACCCCTTTGAGTGCTGGTATGCCAAACAATTTTTTTCTAGTATTCTTAAGGGATTAAACTTCTAAATGGAACTCCGCAGTGCAAAATAACTTTGATCTAAGTATTCTTGTGTGCTGGTGGTGTGGGCAGTATAACATCATTGTTTATATTGGGCATTGCTCTTCTGAGACTGGGAGTTTAAAGCACAGATCATCTGGCATTGCAGATTCAAGTTTGCCACAGATACTTCAGTTCAGTGGCGCCAGTTTCTGCCGTAAGTGGTCTGAGGGTCTTTTTGTGGGAGTTAAATCACATTGTCTTTTATTTACTTGTAACCATAACCCAGAAGTATAACAATAATATTCAGTCACCTAAACAGACTATTTGTGTCTCTTGTACATTTGCTACTTCAATCTCTGCAGGGAAGGCAAAGCAAACACTTGGTGATGCATTAAGCTGTTTTATTTCTTAGCAAGTGAACAGACTGGAGCAACAGTAATGATCATATTCACTTTGTTCAATGCATGCATGGAAGTAGCTCCACAGAACCATGCAAGTTTATTGCACATGATAATATGTGCTATCTCTTTGGTAGTGCAATCTAGAACTAATCCCATTCTCTAGCCTTCTCCCATTGTTCTGCATTTTTCCCTGTTTCAAACTTACCACCTTTCCCACATCAGGGAGACATCTTTGTTGTCTTGAAGATGTCTTCTAGCTGTTGCTCCAGCACTTCTGACCTTGTGAGCCATCATAAATCTTCTGCAGCACGCTGTCTACGTTTTCTGAAAAAAAAAAACCTGACTACTAATGGGCTTTACCTCCTTTCTCTTCTCACAGGAAGTTGGAACTTCGTTGCTTAGCTCTTCACTTCCCAGGGATTGTTCAGAGGAAGTGTTAGTCACATATACTCCACCTCCTCCCTTTGAAATTATCTTCATCCAAAGCTCAAAAGGAAGGAACGTTCTATTTCATCAGAGTGCAAGTTTTGTTGGGGACTTTAACTCAGATGCTGACTCAGGTATTCTTCACAGTTGTTCAGGGTAACAGACTCTCCAAAAGTCTCCAACCCATGACCTTCCTTTTTTAAACTTGTGCAAACCCATTTTTTGCTTCTAAACCCCAAACTTAAAAAAAGGTTTAAGTTTAAAAAAGGGTTTTCAAGGCATCACAGTGGTGCAGTGGATTAGCCTTGCCACCTCACTGCGCCGAGGTCCCAGGTTCGATCCCGGCTCTGGGTCACTGCCGTGTGGAGTTTGCACATTCCCCCCGTGTTTGCGTGGGTTTCACCCCCAAACCCAAAGATGTGCAGGGTAGGTGGATTGGCCATGCTAAATTGCCCCTTAATTGGAAAAAAAATGAATTGGGTACACTAAATTTATAAAAGAAAGAAAAAAAAGTTTTTAAAGGGTTTTCAAGAACAATGGACAAAATAATCTCAGGGTGACATTACAAGAAGTCTGCTCCCTATAACCTGCCCAATGTAGCAATCATCTCCTGTTATAATCTCTAATTATTTAAAAAAAATTTTAGAGTACCCAACTATTTTTTTCCAATTAAGGAGCAATTCAGTGTGACCAATCCACCTTGCCTGCACATCTCTGGGTTGTGGGGGCGAAACCCACGCAAACAGGGGAGAATGTGAAAACTCCACACAGACAGTGACCCAGAGCCGGGATTGAACCTGGCACCTCAGCACCGTGAGGCAGCAGGGCCAACCCACTGCGCCACCGTGCTGCCCTTCATCTCTAATTATGAAACAAATGTTCTGTTTCCTTGTACCTCCTCCATGTCAGAATACAAAATTCTCCTCCAAAAAAAATCTTTACTAAATAAGTGCGTACTCTGGGTTTTCTTTTCCATGTAGACCATCAAAAAAGATGTCCTCAGCCAACATTACCCATGGATTGAGTGTGGATTCTTTCCAGTCTATGAAGTTTAGTATCACAGCTGTTAATATATTTACAACCTGAGATATTGGGACTATGCTAGATTCAAGTCATACTGCGGGACCCTGACAATTGATAGAGGAGTGTTTTGTTCAATCTCTTTTGCATTCCAACTCCTGAAACAGAGGTTGTCCTAACCCAGTTCAATACCCTCACCACCTTTGAAGAAATACCAAAACTTTAATTACCTCCTGGCTGAGAACTTTGCTTCAATTAGACCTGCTGATTATTAGGTTTCTCCTAGCCTTCATTTTCAGTTCAGTGAACCCGCTTGAGTTCCACTTTAATTACATGCACTGATTTCAGGCATTTACGAAAGAAACAATTAAAGATACAATTGTATGAAGTATTGACTCAGTGCATTGGGCCAGCTGTAACCAATGAACTTGAGGAATGCTTACTACACATGATGCTTTCATCATTTTGGCAGATTGCAAAGAATTGGGAGAATAGAATTCCAAGGTTTAGGAATGCGTTAAAGGTTAGGAAAACTGCCAGTGAGTTCACTGTCTCGTGAACTCTTGATATGTTTACATGTTTACCAACGTCTAAACAATGCCAAAATGTTTCTAATAAGAGTTGCTGTCAACAGTAAGAGGCAACGCGCGATGGATATTTTCATACTAGAACTAGCTGGAGGTTGTGAGGAAAATTAGATGGATATTTATTATTAAAAGGGCACCTTTTACTGTGAAGAAGCTAGGTGGGCGAACTCTAAATTATGAGTTCCATAATGATGTCATTTATAATGTCCATTATCTGTTTTAACATTAGTTTGTTCTGTCCTGTTTATACATAATGAGCAAAAAGCTCACCGAGCACATTTTTAAGGCAATTTTCAAACTGTTCATTTTCCCCCCTCAATAGTCTCCTTTCCCTGTGCTCCCTCCTCCAGTGTTTGCCCCCATTTCTGAAGATATTAACTCATACTATGTAATTGTACATGGACACCAGTTGTCTGCAGTACCTTGTCCAAATGATCCTTATCGTGAATGGTAACAGGCTCTTGTTCCAGGGAGCATGTTGCTGTCAAATTTGCCTGGGATGTATGTGTAGACTGTAGTGCTGGTTGCATTAAGGATCAGGAACCCTGGCTGATCTTTAATTTCTTATCCAACCACCTTCCTAACCTAAAGATTGTGACAACAATTGGGATGCCCTATACAGTGTCTTGGCTGAAATCACATAACATGGCACAAGCTAGTGATTGAAGCTTTGATTTGAGTGACTGAGTGATGTCCACAGCAGAGAGGTCCTCATTTTGATATACTTGTATACTCTCGCGGAACACTTTTTTTCTTTAACTTGTTTCCTGCCCCATTTTGCTTACTTTAATTGCAGTAGTCATCAAAACTAAGGGATTTTAACATTGGATTCTGATGCCAAGCTCCTATCTTGGACAGCGCATGGCAAGTTTTGATACCTACTTGAGGATGCAGAAAGAGTGCACTCTCCTTTATTCTAAATATAAACATTAGTTGTTTAATCTTGGGGATACTTTCCGACTCAACTGGCGGTGGGTTTCAAAATTTGGTGACTCATATCTGCAAAGGGAATTTTTATTTGCCTGAGTATTCCTTCAGGCATCACACAGCTTGAAGTAAAAGTGGATGTTGTCAGCGGTAACCTTTGGCAAACGCAACAGCCAGAAACACAGGAGGAGAGGAAAGGTCTCTTTATGAAATCGCAGCATTTCCCATTATAACAGCAGCTGCTCATGTTAAGTGCTGCCCATCTCTATTGACGACAACACAACTTCCATGGGAATGAGCAACCAACATTTGTTTCTTCAAAAACTGCCAGTGTTTGCTGCCAAACCATTTGCAGGGTTTAATATTTGATTGACTGGCTCTTTAGTTTTTAAAGAGTAAAATCTGAAGATTTTTCAACGTGCCAAATTCATTATTGAAAATTACCTTGCTTTCATTCCCGTTGATTTTTGAGTGATTGCTCTAACAACAGCTGATCCACAACAAGGCCAGTTTAAAACTTGTGTGGCAAGTTGACAGTTTATCCCAGAGTTTGGATTGTATTCTGCTTGTATGTGTCAAGGAATTGAAGACAGTCTCAGGCTCAGTTTAATCTCCAGGTCTTGCCGCAGAGTTATTCTGACAGTCTGATTGTTCTGTGATGTATCTCGGCAGGAGTGAATGTGATGAGGTGGCGCAGTCCAGAAGCAAATGAGCAAACCCTCAGCCTCAATCGCTGAGTTGTCAATAATTTGCCAGTTAGAGGCTAGCCCCAGCAGGGAGACTGGAAAGAGGATATTTGTTGAATTTAACTTTGGCTCTGTGTCACCCGACACAGTTACACATGCAGTTGAGTTAACAGTAGATGTTTGTACATCAAATAAATGATAAAGTGACAGTAGCCGTGGGCAGCACGGTAGCACACGTAGCTAGCACTGTGGCTTCACAGCGCCAGGGTCCCAGGTTCGATTCCCTGCTGGGTCTCTGTCTGTGCGGAGTCTGCGTTCTCCCCGTCTCTGCGTGGGTTTCCTCCAGGTGCTCCGGTTTCCTCCCACAATCCACAGACGTGCAGATTAGGCGGATTGGCCATGGTAAAATTGTTCTTAGTGTCCAAAAAGGTTAGGAGGGGTTATTGGGTTATGGGGATAGGGTGGAAGTGAGGGCTTAAGTGGGTCGGTGCAGACTCGATGGGCTGAATGGCCTCCTTCTGCACTGTATGTTCTATGTTCTAATATTGCAATTCAACCAAGCCAACCCACTGCAATAACAGCAACTTATATTTATGCAGCACTTTTGACATATTAAACGGTCCCAAGCCACCTCACAAAACCATTATAAAGCAGAACATAGCAACTCATGGGGAGATGTCGTAGCAGATGCACAAACGTTTGATGAGAGAAGTAAGCTTTAAGGAGCATCTTCAAGTTGGAGAAAAGAGGCACAAAGAGAGGAAATTCCAGAGGCTGGGGCTGTACAGATACAGTTGTGGCTGCGAATGGTGGAGCAATTTAAATTGGTTCCAGAGGTTAGAACTCAAGGGGTACTGAGATGTTTGTGGGGCTCAGGGTGATTACAGGGATAGAGAATGACCAAACTATGGAGGAAAGTGAAAACACAGATGAGAATTTTAAAATCAAGGCATTGCTTAACATGCCAGTGTAGACAAGCACCAGTCTGATAGATGAACAGGTTAGCACTTGAGCAGCAGAGCTTTGGATGACTTCATGTTTACAGAAGATGCAATGTGGGAGATTAGCATGAGTGTATTGAAATGGTCAAGCCGAGGGTATGGATGAGGGTTTCAGCGGCAGATGAGCTGAGATGGGAATGAAGTCAGATGATTTTATGAATGTGGAAACAGGTGGTCTTAATGATGGTGTGGGTAAGTGGTTGGAAGAACATCTCTGGTGTAAATCTGCAGGGGAGAGGATGGATGTCTTCACAGGGACTGAAGCCTTAGCCTTCCCAATATTTAATTGGACGAATTCTTGCTCAGGCAGTATTGGATGTCAGATAAGCAATCTGATATTTCAGAGATGGTGACGGTGTTGAGAGGGGTGGTGATGGGGTAGAGGTGAGTGTAATCAGTACATATGTGCAATCTGGTGTTGTGATTTTGGATAATATCACCAAGGAGGCTCGAAGGGCCAAGTGGCTTACTCCTAGTTCGTATGTAAGCATTGAATCCCGTATCTCCCTTCTTTAACTCTGAACTCTTATCCTCCACATATCACAACCCATGTTAGCAGCAAAAGATCACAGCAGGCTATATTCTCCTCTTAGGCAGTCCTTCTTGATCCAGGATGACTTATTTTCTCTCCATTTTGATGCATTCAGAGATGACTCATAAGTCCAATATGCGATTTTCAGATTCTACCACATGCAGGACAGTGGGTGCTTGAAGGTCTAGTAGATGGGTTGTTTGCAGGTTTGTGTATGACCTCAAACACCACAGCTTTCTCTCTGTACGTTGATGATGAAGCCTCTTGACTCTTCACAAATGAACCTTCTCCATTTTGGTCAGTCACAAGCTAGGGTCTTCCATGAGTTAGCTGGTATGTTTGGCCTCTTTGGCGATGCTGTGAGGACATCCCTACTGTCCTCCTCCTGGGAATTTTCTGTCATAACCAAGTTCCAAGTAGAGAAGTAGCTTTGGAATCCATCAAGTGGGAAAATATGTAGCTCTGTGGACCATCAGCAGCAGCAGGATTGTACTCGACCACAATCTGTAATCTCATGGCCCGGCATATACCCAGATTATTCTCTAAATCTGAATAAAGAATAAACAAATACTTCATTCAGTAGGTTTGTTCTGTTTCCAGAGCTTAACTAGATATAATACAGTCAAGAGGTATGACCAGTGAAGCTGAGGTAAGCTGCCTATGCTGAGCTGTCTCTGTCTGCTGCTGCTCACTAGCCCTGTGCTTCTGAAAGAGGCGGACCCTCCCTTGGGCTGGGCCCTTTATACCCGTCTCTGATGCCCTCTCGTGATGCTGTGGCTGTTACATCTATCTGCAGTCCCTGGTGTATTGCAGATGTATGTACAGATGTACAGATCACTACAATACCCACTCTGCCACCAAACCAGGGGATCAGCCCTGGTTCAGTGCAGGAGGGCATGCCTGGGGCAGCATCAGGCATGCCTAAAGGTGAGGTGTCAACCTGGTGAAGCTACAGCACAGGACTATTTACATGGCAAGCAAGGAGGTGGAGGTTCCACCAATATCTCCATACTCAGTGAGGGGGTAGTCTAGCACATCAGTGCAAAAGATGAGGCTGAAGCACTCGCAGCAATCTTAAGCCAGAAGTGCCGTGTGGATGATTGATCTTGTCCTCCTCCGGAGGTCCTTAGCATCACAGATGCCAATCTTCAGCCAATTCAGTTCATCAAGAAATGGCTGCAGGCACTGCAGACTGGAAAGGCAATGGGCCCTGGCAATATTCCAGCAAAATACCAAAGACCTGTGCTCTAGAACATGCCATTCCCCTAGCCAAGCAGTTCCAGTATAGATACCATACTGCCATCCACCCAGCAATGTGGAAAACTGCCCAGGTATGTCCTGTATACCCGACCAATTACTGACCTATCAGTCTACTCTTGATCATCAGTAAAGTGTTGGAAGTGGCAGTTCCTTAGAAATAACTTTCTCTCTGACACTAAGTCTTGCTCCGCCCGGGCTGCTTGGCTCCCAACCTCATTACAAGTTTACTTCAAACATGAACAAAAGAGTGGAACTTCTGAGGTGAGGTGAGAGTCACAGCCTTTGACATCAAGGAAGGTTTTGACCGAAGGTGGTATCAGGGAGCCCTAGCAAAACTGGAGTCAGTGTGAATCAGGAGGAAAACGCTCCACTGGTTCCTTTTGTACTTGGCACAAAGGAAGATGGCTGTGATTTTTGGAGGCAATCATTTCAGTTCCTGGACTTCACTGCAGGAGTTCTTCCAGGGAGGTGTCCTCGGCCCAACTATCTTCAGCAGCCTCATTAATTACCTTCCTTCTATCATAAGGTCACATGTGGGGATGTTCCCTGATGGCTGCACAATGTTCAGCACCATTCACGATTCCTCAGATACTGGAGCAGTCCGTGTCCAAATGCAGCAAGACCTAGACAATATCCAAGCTTGGGCTGACGAGTGACTTTCGCACGACACACGTGCCAGGCAATGAAAATCTCGAACAAGAGAGAATCTAAACTTCTCTCCTTGACGTTGAATGGCATTAACATCATTATTATCGAGATCCTAGGGGGTACCATTGACCAAAAACTGAACTAGCCATATAAATACTGTGGTTACAGAGTAGGCCAGTGGCAAGGAATTCTGTGGTGAATAACACCTAGAACAGTAATCACAGAATCACTACAGTGTAAAAGGAGGCCATTCGGCCCATCAGGTCTGCACTGACCCTCTGATAGAGCATTCTACCTAGGCCCATGTTTCCACCCTATCCAAATAATCCAGTAACTAAGGAGTGATTTAGCATCGCCAATCCACCTAACCTGCACTCGTTGGACTATGAGTGGAAACCGGAGCATCCGGAGGATACCCTCGCAGACACATGGAGAACGTGCAAACTCCACACACACACAGTCACCCAAGATCGGAATTGAACCCGGGTCGCTGACTCTGTGAGGCAGCAGTGCTAACTTTGTGCCACTGTTGTCAGGTGATGTACCTTTAAGAAATGGGTGTTTATCAAATAGTTGCAGTGATGTCAGTGTGTGTGTGGAGCTGGGCTGTCTGACTGTCGTTTACTTTCGTTTTGAGCTGGAAAGCTGTTTTGTGGCTCTGTTTAGATTCGCTTTCAGTTGGAGAGCTGCATTTGAACCAAGCAGAGGTGTGTATTGATCTTTCTCTCTACAAGCAAAAGAATGTCTCCAGATCACTTGATGATTTCAAAGTAATACCTGTTTCTGCAAATAATTTAAACCTGCTGTCTTTGTTAAAAAAGGGTTTGACTTAAGGGTGTTGCTAAGAAAGGTATTGAAGGTTATCTACAGAGTATTGTATCTGTGGGGTTACACATGTTGGTAGTTGATAAGGATGTTTACTGTGTGTTTATAAAATGTTAACTGGCTTCATAGAATAAACATTGTTTTGTTTTAAGGTCTCTTTTGCATAACACCTGGAGAGTGGACCCTTGGGCTCCCCATAACCAAAACGAACCACCACAAAGCCTATCTCCGTGGAAACTGGGTTCAATCAAGGCTGTATCATTGCACCAACCCTCCACCTTCTCATTGCAATGCTGCACCTCACCTCCAGGTGTAGAGGTAATCTGTAGAATAAATGAG
This sequence comes from Scyliorhinus canicula, assembly GCF_902713615.1. Lineage (NCBI taxonomy): Eukaryota > Metazoa > Chordata > Chondrichthyes > Carcharhiniformes > Scyliorhinidae > Scyliorhinus > Scyliorhinus canicula. The sequence goes on along the minus strand of NC_052149.1, from coordinate 75,742,015 downwards.
AAACCGACACTGCTTTCAGTGGAGGCTATACATATAAACTCATATGTATCTAACTGTAGCCAGCTCTTGCCAGTATCGAGGTTTTATAAGTGACATCTGTGCTATACGGCTGTTGGATAATGTTTCCCCCTCTTTTCTTCCCCAGATTGTTTATCAAAAGCTTGATGTTTGCTGTGGTTTGAATGCACAGATACTAGCAGCCTTTCTGTATTTTGTTCAAGTGGCTATTCCTCCTGCATAATATCTATTGCTAAGCAGTTCAACTGTGGAAGTCCAGCCTGATTTTTGTCCTTATCTGATGAACCTTACAGCAACCTTACCTATCAACAGTGATAATCCCATGTCTGTCCTACCAGGGCATCCTGGCTGAAATGAGTTGATTCAACATAGATTGAGAATTGAACCTGGGACCTTTAGCTCTGCATGGTTTAGTGGAATCCAGCCAGTCCCTCATAACTTTGTGAAAAACTTCTCTCTTATTTTTATATACAGTTCAGTTTTCAGCCTTTTCCTTATAATGCTATCTCTTTCATCCCTCTATCTGACACTTTGCCAACTGAGAAGCCTTTGCCAAATGCCCTACCTTGGAATCAGAGATAGAACATAGAACGTAGAACAGTACAGCACAGAACAGGCCCTTCGGCCCTCGATGTTGTGCCGAGCCATGATCACCCTACTCAAACCCACTTATCCACCCTATACCCGTAACCCAACAACCCCCCCCCCCTTAACCTTACTTTATTAGGACACTACGGGCAATTTAGCATGGCCAATCCACCTAACCTGCACATCTTTGGACTGTGGGAGGAAACCGAAGCACCCAGAGGAAACCCACGCACACGCGGGGAGGACGTGCAGACTCCACACAGACAGTGACCCAGCCGGGAATCGAACCTGGGACCCTGGAGCTGTGAAGCATTTATGCTAACCACCATGCTACCGTGCTGCCCAGTAAGCCCAGTTGTGTTCCCAGTAAACTCCCCACCCCAATTCAATCTAAGATCAGCCACCACAGCACAGACTAGTGATGGTATTTGGTATTTTTCCTGCTGTTTGACACTATATATTGTCATTTACAGCTGAGCCACTGAGGGCGCTGTTGTTAAAGAGTCTTTGTTGATGAGGTACAGTGATGTTATTGCTGTAATCTGCATACAGATGAATATTAATTGATTGCTTGATTTCTCTCTCTGCCCATCCCATCGTCCAAGAAATCGTTCCATACTATTCCCTAAATTGATTTGGAGCCATCTCTCCACATGCTTATGATGCTGATCAATGGCTAATGCGTCACATGCTATATTTGTGGTGTGTTTGGCACCATTCCTGCCACAATCAAGCCAATGTTTATCTCTCTGTCAGTATATAGAAATGGAGACAGTAAAAGTTTGAATAGTGCAAGTGCAGACATCGATCGAGACTGTTTTTGGACTTGGATCTGTTAACCCGCTGACCCATGTGTTTATGATATTCCTGTCAGAGATCCAGCTGTTGCTTTTTTGCTCCTTCCACAGAATGTCCTAAAGTCTGTTCTAATTCTTCATTTCAAACCGTACGATATTCTCTTCCTTTTGAGCTTCTGCTTAAAATCTACTTCTTTGGCTAAGGGTTAGATCACCTGTCTAATCTATCTCCCTTTTGGCCCGTTGTCAACTTTTGCCTGCTTATATTTTGCTGTGCAAATGTAAGATAGTGTTGTTTTTCCATGGCACATAAGACAAATTAGCATTTTTACAATATTTGAGTAGAATGAGACAATATCCTGCTTTTTGGTTTGCTAATTTCTTTTTCCTTCTGAAGCACTGGAACATGGTTCTGTTTCTCATTTCAGTATTATATGGGGTCAGGCAAAGGTGCAGAAGAATGTGAATCAAACTAGGTCTTAACTTCTTGTATCTCTGCCGCTACCTTAATAGTTGATTCCACTGGACCTACTTTCCATTGACAAGTTTCTTGTCTTTCTCGTTAATATGTACGATGGATTTTGATTGAAGTTTTGACATTCCATACTGCTTGGGAGGTTAGATGCCGTGTTACTTGTTATCTGTACAGTTTACAAAGATCTCAACTTCAAATCATTTCTTGACTTTTATTTCAGAGACTTCAAAAAAGTCACCCATCACAGCTATATCTTGTTTGGTTATTATTTGCCTCCCTCTGTCTGCTTGTTGTAAATATTTATATGTAAGAAGAGGAAACGTTGAGTTTCAAAAGCAATGCTTTGATTTATTTTTACGTAGTTTAGCTACACCATCAGGGAATTAAATAAGGCTACTCCAATGGTTCATTGGGGAAAGGATAAAAGAACCAGAAGCGACACCAAGGAAGAAGAAAACCGAGTGAGTGGTCATGATCTGGGATGCATTGTCTGAAAGGGTGGTGAAAGCAGATTCAAATATAACTTTCAAAAGAGAATTGACTATATACTTTAAGGGGAAAAATTTACAAGGCTATGGAGAGTGGAACTAAATGGACAACTCGACCAAAGAGCCAATACAGGCATGATGGGCTGAATGGCCTCTTTCTTTGCTACATCACTCTAAGATTCAATACATTTATGGAATTATAGTGAAATCTACAGGTCAATGTTGTTTTTAAGAAATCTTTCATGGGATGTACTCAGCCAACATTTGTTGTCCATCCCTAATTGCCCTAGAGAAGATGGTGATGAGCCGCTGCCTTGAACCATTCTAGTCCCTTTGGCGTAGGTACACCCACAGTGCTCTTAGGAGGGAAACTCCAGGATTTTGATCTCCCAACAGTGAAGGAACGATGACACATTTTTGAATAATAATAATCATTATTATTGTCACAAGTAGGCTTAAATTAACACTGCATGACGTTAACTGTGAAAATCCCCTAGGCGCCTGTTCAGGTACATGGAGGGAGAATTCAAAATGTCAAATTCACCTAACAGTATGTCTTCCAGGGTGGTGTGTGGCACCAGGGGGAACATGCATGGTAATGGCGTTTCTACAGCTCTTGTCCTTCGAGGTGGTAGAGGTCATGAGTTTGGAAGGTGCTGTCGAAGGAGTAGATTCGATTTCTACTAGACTTGATCTACGGTCTCTTCTGGTGATCAGACTTCTGTGTTTATAGGCTTTGTAATGGGAAAAATGACCAGGTTTTAACCACAGGGCAGTGATCCTTGCTGGAAAGTACACTAGTGTAAATGTTAGGTTGAAATAGGATTAGCCCCCCCCCCCCCCCGCCGGGTCGCATAGCCTGACAAGAGTCACTGTGTTGTCTCAGAAGAATTTCGATTGGGTAAAATTGCAGAGGGCCAGTTGCACTCTTGGGACTGAACATAGATCACTAGCTTTTGGAGGGGAGGATGAAAGAGATAAAAATCAGAAGGAAAAACTCTTAACACAGATCACATCAAAACATTGAAGCAAGTTTGTCAGGTCAGCTTCTTCCCAGATGTTTGTAATAAATCCACTGTTTGAAAGAGCCAGGGTTAGTAAGTAGTCTACGAAATGAGGAAATAATTAGCCTTTGAATTGTTGTCCCAAAATGATGACATGAAGAATCGTTTTTGAACGTAATTAGACATGTCAGTGTGTCACCTACCTTGGCCATACATCAAAATGACAGGAAGTTTGAAAGGAGCATTCCAACCAGATCTGTTTGGTTGAACGTTCTCACAGGAAGATTATTAGCGTGCAAAGGAAACTCATTATTCAAGCTAGAACTCTAAATCAAATCTGCTACCAGAGGTGATTGGTGTGCAACAATGACTGAATAAGTCCACATAATACGACAAAGATGGTTGTTTTTTGTTGTTGGCAATGTGTGCCTACAGCTTCAAAATAGTACATCGCAATACTTGAGCAGTTAAGTGTATTAAACACTGTGAAACAGAATCATACACAAGGTTGATCCCTGGACTGGTCTGAATTAGTTGATCTGTGCAACACAGTGGTTAACACTGCTGCCTCACAGCTCCAGGGACCCGGGTTCAATTTCCACCTTGGGTGACTGCCTGTGTGGAATTTGCTCATTTTCCCCCTGTCTACATGGGTTTCCTCCGGGTGCTCCGGTTTCCTCCTGCAGTCCAAAGATGTGCAGGTTAGGTGGATTGGCCATGCTAAATTGCCCCTTTTGTGTCCAAAGGTTAGGTGGGGTTGCTGGATTACAGGGATAGGGCAGAGGTGTGGGCTTAAATGGAGCGCTCTTTCAAGGCTTGTGTAGACTCCATGGGCCAAACGGCCTCCTGCACTGTAAATTCTATGATTCTATTATTCTATGCTGTGGCAGTGATTGTTTTTCATTAGCTTCATAAGCTTGGAAGGGGAAAAGGATTCCTACTCCTATTTAATATCCACTGTGTACATGGACATTAAGTGAGGACAGGGTCAGACCTGGCTGTGATGTCTCCATTGTTGAACTGGCTACCATTGCTAACTGTCACAAGACAATGATCCTTGCTGGGAAGTGCGCATGTGTAAATGTTAGGTTGAGACAGAATTCGTGTTTGACAGTGAGCTGGGCCCTGCCCCCACCACCACCCTTGTTTTAGAGCCTGTCTAGCCTCCCACTTGACGAATTTCAATTGGGTAAGATTGCAGAGAGCTGCTTGCACCCATGGGACTGTTCAAGAGCATAGTTCACCAGCTTCAGGATGCGAGGATGAAAGGGAGAAAAATCAGAAGGAAAAGCTCTTAACCCAGATCACATCAAAACATTGCAGCAACATCATCAAGTCAGCGTCTTTGCAGATGTTTGTAATAAATCCACCATTTGAAAGAGCCGGGGTTAGTAAGGGGCTGTTTTGGGAGTTATTGGACAGAACCAGATGATGTGAAAAGTTCCCAGGTCCTGTCCACAAAATACAGGACATATCCAATCTGGTCAATCACCGCCCCATCAGTCTACTCTCAATCATCAGCAAAATGATGGGAGGTATAATTGACAGCACTTACTCAGCAATAAGATGCTCACCAATGCTCACTTTGGGTTCTGCCAGGACCACTCAGCCAGATCTCATTACAGCCTTGGTCTAAACATGGACAAAAGACTGAAATCCAGAGGTGAGGTTCGAGTAACTGTCCTTGGTATCAAGGTGGCATTTGAACAAGTGTAGCATTTAGGAACCATTGTAAAATTGAAGTCAGTGGGATTGATGGAAAACTCTCCATTGATTGGAATCATGCCTGGCATGAAGGACTGTAGTTGTTGGAACGAATCATCTCAATCCCTGGACATCCAATCAGAAATTATTCAGGGCAGTATCTTTGGCCCAACCATTTTTAGCTGCTTCATTTATCATTATCTCTCCATCATAAGGTCAGATGTGGGATGTTCATGATTACCCATTGTCCAGTTCGGTTTGCAATTCCTTGGGGAGTGAAGCATCACTTCCCTGGATGCAGTAAGGCTGGGACAATATTCAGGCTTGTACTGATGAGTGGCAATTAACATTTGAAAATGCCAGCCAATAGTCATCACCAGTAAGAGAGTTGTTATGGGCCAGGGTGTAGAGAACCCCAAAGTGTATCATGGAGTTCACCTGACCCACAACTTTTAATAGATTGTGGTATAGGGAGCACACGGCCCACTCTACAGGTGTGGTACAGCAGAAATGGAAAAGTTTTTTTTTTAAAGCAAAACAATGTTTATTCTATGAACTCAAGTTAACCTTTTAAAAATAAACAGTGAACATCTTAGCAACCATCAATTCAAATACAACCCCCCCAAAGAATACACTAAGTAATCCTTTAAGCTTTCCTTTTAACATCCAGAAGACAAAAAAGAATTTTAAACAGAAGCACATCAGGAGAGCAGTTATTAGTTTTAAATCACCAAAGGATCGATTTACAGTCTTTAGAATACAGGGAGAGACTCAATACACCTTCTGGCTGTGACTGCAGCTACGAGCTCTGAAAACGAAACTAAAACACACCCTGCAGCAAACAGCCTAAAACGAAAGTAAAAAGCTGACAGACAGCCCAGCTCCACCCACTCTCTGACATCACTGCAGTAATAAACACCCATTTCTTAAAGGTACTCTCACTACAGATACTTATATACGCACCCATTTATAAACAGCCATTTCTTAAAGGTACTCTCACATGACAGAGTGTTGCACTTTCTTTCCTTGACATTTAGAGGCATTGAGTGTGATTCAACTAAGTGGAAACAAAGTCCCATAGCGAGCGTGTTTAGCCGTGTGTATCCTGGCGCTTGCAGCATCAAGAAACACATAGCTATACAATGCCACTTGCATTAAATAAGGGACCTCGGCAGGGAACGCACAGCCGTGACCACACTCAGCCCCATTTTCTATATTGAGGCGCTCCGCTCGCCAGAACTCCTCAGTATAGCGAGAGATTGAGCTGCCCCGATCTCTGAGGCCCCCAACGTGACCACTGACCCCCTCCCCCTCTCAAGCCCCAATATACTTTGGGACGTTCCCCCGCCCCCCCTCCCCCCCACTCCCCTCAGGAACCACGCAGTGCACCGCTGGCCTAATCACCAGTGCAACGCTGGCCTAATCACCAGTGCAGACAAAATGCCAGCATGGCACCTGGGCAGTGCCAAGCTGGCACCTTGGCAAGTGCCCCTGCGTGTGTCAGGGTGCCCAGGTGGCATCAGCAGTGCCAGGGTATCACCCTACCCAAAGGGAATGCACATGGGGGCCTTTGATCTCTTGGGAGACCCCCATGAGTGCCGTTCCATCGGTCCCCGTTTGTGAAGACTAGTACTGAATGGCGCTCGCCCGAGGCCTCCAAGACGAAGGGGATAGATACCAATGCCTCGGTTATCTTGGGAAATTGCATATTAGAGTGAGACTAGCAAATGCAAATTTGCTGAAAAGTGATCCCACCCACATGGGTAGGCTTTACATTGCAACATCACCCGAGATCGTGTTAAATCTGAGGCGCGTTCCGTGCCAGATAGATCCCGGGAGTGGGCTCTCCCAGCTTTTATTGTCCACCTTGCACTGTAGCGAGCTGCTTTTCTTGCACAGTGTGGATCATGCCCATTATCATTATCATCACCGAATCTTCACCTTCAATATTCTGAGATAATTGACCAGATATCTAACTGGCCCAGCCATATAAATACTGTGGCTACAAGAGCAGGTCAAGAGGTTGAGAATTCTGCAGTGAGTAATTCTCCTACCGATTCTCCAAAGCCTGTCCACGATTCACAAGGTACAAGCCATAAGTGTGATGGAATATTGCCCCCTTGCCTGAATAAATGTATTTCTAACACTCGAGGCATCCACCACCGAAACTTTCACTCCCTCAACCACCAGCGGACCGTGGCTATCTGCAAAATGCAACGCTACAACTTGCCACGGCTTCCTTGTCAGCACTTTCCGAAACCGTGGTCTCTATCGCCTAGCAGAACGAGGGCAGTAAACATATTGGTACAATAACAACTCTTTCTGGATTGCGCACAATCCTGACCTGATGATATATTATCATTCCTTCATTACTGCTGTATCACTAATCCCAGAACGCCCTACCTAACAGCTCTGTGGATGTGCCTTCAGCACAAGAATGGCAGTAGTTCAAGATGCCATTGTACCAGCAACTTCTCGGGGACAATCTGGGCTGCTCAATAATTGTTAGCCTCTCCAGCAATGCTTGCATCCTCAGAATGAATAACAAAAGCACTCTGTCCCATATAACTGTACTCTACATGAGGCAAGAGCAGAAATGTACGTTGTTGGGGTTAAAAAGCCTTTTCTCTTTGTATGTAAAACAGTGCAATAACCCTGCTGTTTTTTTAAGTGAGTCAGTTTGACCGTGTTTAAGTAGTGCATCCAAGTATATTAATCAGTGTGTGAAATGTAGTGCGTAGTCAAATTTGCAGTCCCTAATTAGAAACATAAATTTGGTGAACTCTGCTGAATCATTCTGAGTTCTGTGTTAACATCAGGTGTTTGACAGTAGTCTCAACAAGACTCATTATTGAGATGAAAGAAGTATTTGCAAGTTATAATTATTTATGTTCCATTGAACAAGTGTGTTCTCCAACTGCAACAGTACCAAATACAGCCATCTCTGTCTGCTTGATTTATTAGTGAATGTGTGAATATTTCTTGCAAATAAACTTCCAACTTTTTTGTTACGTCTATAGTCATGTTTAGCTGGTTTAGCTCACAAGGCTAAATCACTGGCTTTTAAAGCAGACCAAGCAGGCCAGCAGCACGGTTCGATTCCCGTACTAGCCTCCCCGGACAGGCGCCGGAATGTGGTGACTAGGGGCTTTTCACAGTAACTTCATTGAAGTCTACTCGTGACAGTAAGCGATTTTCATTTCATTTCATTTCATGTAGGTTCGGATTGGTGTGAGGGGAGGCAGTTTTACATCTGTAGATGGCCTTAACTGAAAAAAAATTATGAGGCATTAGACTGATTTGTGGAGCACTATGTTAACTGAGGGAGTGAACTGAGAGTCATGTTATTTTCATTTAGGGCAGATACAAAATGGTAAGAATGTCCTTAATCTGTCTTGGTGGCACAGTGGTTAGCACTGCTTCCTCACAGCACCAGGGATCCGGGTTAAATTCCGGCCTTGGGTGACAGTCAGTGTGGAGTTTTCACTTTCTCCCCGTGTCTGTGTGCGTTTGCTCCGGGTGCTCTGGTTTCCTCCCACAGTCCAAAGATGTGCAAGGTTAGGTGAATTGTGGCCATGCTAAATTGGCCATTAGTGTCCAGGAATATGCAAGTTAGGACACGGGCATAGGGTAGGGTGGGTGATGGATTAGACCTAGGTAGAGTGAAATTTCGGAGGGTCGGTGTAAACCTGATGGGCCAAATGGGCTCCTCCTGCTCTATAGGAATTTTATGATTATGATTCTATATTCGCAAAGCTGAAAATTTTGAAGTTGACTAGATTCTACCCAATACTCCTTCAAACTGAGCTGGAAATCCTGTTCAAATTGTCTTTTCCGTTTGTATTTTTAATTGAGACGTCTGCCCCCAAAATGAGGAGAAGTTGTAGTTTGACTTAGAAATGCAGTCTAAGCCATGCCTGTTATCTGTTTTATTTCTTTCCCAGTTTTCACTGCTCCCCTGACTTTCCTACAAGTGTTTGGGTACAGTTGCAATCTCTTTTCCTTTGTTAATGATGATTGAGAAAAGAGTGCAAGGAGAAATGCATACTCATTTTCAACATTACTTGGAAAGTTTTTTTGAGGTACAATTACTGGTGTTTTGATAACTTTTTGATGATCATACTGTTTGGGATTTTAAATTGAATATCCAACCTGATATTAATGTAACTGCTATTTTTAAGATTGTTTATTTTATATTTTGACTGATTTCTGCTGTCTGTTGACGCAGAAGCACTTTTCCAACAGATCAGCTGGGCATTTAATTTTTTGTGTAATGAAAACTTTCTAAGGGGCAAAAGAAGACAGTGGGAACAAATTAATCACAATTCTTCTGCTATCTCGGGAGGTGAATTTGGAGGTGGGAAGAGCATTTAATTTGGTGGGATGATGGCATATCTGAAGCACGCTGCATCCCCACCTCCGCCTCAAATTCTGGGCAGGATGGCCCATAGTTAACATTCCTGCTGCCAATTGAGGTGTTTTAGTGGCCAATTAATGACCACTTAAGGGCTTCATGACACCACCACAGGGATTGACCCGTCTGCAGACTGGCCTGCCACCATGCCATGTGCACAGCAGCTAAAGCCATGTGACCGGCTTGTCATCTCCTTCGGGGCAGGGAATCCTCGATCAAATGCACTCAGTGCCTAATTGAAGAACTGGATATGGGAAATAGGGGTGGCCTTCTGAGAGCCATACCCTGCCCTTCTTGCTGACCCCATGCACCTGTCCATCTCCCTGCCACCCACACCTGAAAACTCCCCCACCATATGGCTTAACTGTGGCTGGGTCGCACCTCGATCCTGGGACTCTGGTGCCTGCCCTTCTGGTATCGGCCACCCCTCCCCAATGGTGCTGCTGAGCACGAGAGCTGCTGGCTCCTGATTGGACAGTAGGCCTCAACAAGCGAGACTTCCACCTCCAGGGTCTTGATCCAGTGAAGGCCCAGTGCTGGTCTCACCATTGCCTGATTGGTTTGTGGTTTGGCGGGTCTTCCTGAAAAGAGGCAGTGTGGTTCTCTCCAGCGGAATAATAATAATACTCTTGATTATTGTCACAAGTAGGCTTACATTAACACTGCAATGAAGTTACTGTGAAAATCCCCTAGTTGCCACATTACGGCACTTGTTCGGGTACACAGAGGGAGAATTCAGAACGTCCAAATTACCTAACAGCACATTTTTCAGCTCCCGGAGGAAACCCACGCAGACACTGGGAGAACATGCAGACTCCGCACAGATGGAAGGTGAGACCCCCAACATCTGAACAAGATTCCACCCTCAGTCTTCTTCTAGTGAAGACTCTAAATCATCCTGCAGTGCATTTCTCACAGGCAATGACTCAAGTGACAAATTTTCAATGACAGCTTGACTCATCTGGCAGCACTTTCACCTCGGAGTCTGAAGGATGAGCCCCATTTATAGATTCAAGTACACAATCGAGCCTGCCATCCTGACGGACTGTCAGAGATGCTGCTATCTCTGTATTTGGGTGGATTTTAAAGATGGCAATATTCTCCCCAGTCTTCTACTCTCAACAATCTTCTATTCTCAAGCGGTATTGCAAAATAAAAATGATTACTCAGTCTTTCATCTGACGGCGGGCTGTGCTGCCAAGAAACGGTAATTTTGTTTGACATAACAGCCCAAAAGTTGCGTGAAGTACTTTGAAATATTTGCATGGCGTGAAATACTATAGTGAAACAGCGAGGGCCAGCAGACTCTTTGACAGGAACATCATTTCCGAAACTGATCCCCTTCACCTCCGCATATGCATTTAAATAAAAATCGGTCCAGCAACACCCACATCCCGTGAATGAATGACCAAAAAAATTCAAACCGGGACCCCTGGATACTAATCTAAAACAAAATCCTGGCTGATTTTCCCCTTCAATAACCCAGGGAGACTGCTGGTGGTGCTCCCACTGCTCCCCTCATTGAAATGAGTTAAAACTCTGCCTCTGCTCAGACAGTGGATCAAACTTGGAAGCCTCTTGGTTCAGCTTCACACTTGTCATCTTATTCTTGACTGAGCCACCGGTTCTGTAAAGTCAGTTATGGAATTCTACTTGGTGAATAGATTAATGACAAGAGCATAGACTAGTTTTTCTCTTCTCTCTCCCCCCCCCCCCCCCCCCCCCCCCGATGGCAGTACTGTCAGGGTCACCCAGCAATTAAAGTAACCTTAGCAAGCAGGAAAGAGGCCTTCACCCCAGTTGACAAAATATTTACCATCTGGATTGGAGAGGAAACATTATGAAATTCCACTCAGACAGTTGAGTAATGACTTTGAGTTCGAATGCACTGAAAATCCATCATGTTCTTTAGAAAGCACCAGATAAATTAGTGATCCTGCCAGCACGTGTTTCAAACCAGTAATTACCTCATCTTTACCTGATTGCATGTTGGTCTGTTTAACTTGTTATAGGCTGTTAAATAACATGCATCCTGAAGAACACTAACAAGGCCTTTTCAATAAAACTCAGCCAGTGTTTTCTTAAACATAGATGCTGTGACCGTAAAAGCCTTGTCAAACCTCACTTGAACTCTTGATAAATGTATCAATCGAGGGACCTCCGGTTGCGGCTATGCGGAGCTAAGCCGCACATTCGGCAGCTCCCGCTACTTAAGGACTTTTGGGCCGATTTGAGGGCCCCAAACGGCGCTGTCTCGACGAATCCTGGTGGGGGAAGGTGTCTAGAGGAGCATTCCCCATAATTTATGGTGCTCACCCGGAGTGGGGCAAAGGAAAAAGCTGCAGCAGCTCCCCAAGAAAAACGGGGGAAGAAGGACAAAATGGCGGCCGGTGGAACACCCGAGGACTGATGGAAGTGGGCGCAGGAGCAGCAAGCCTCTCTTCTGCGCTGTTTTGCGGAGCTGAAGGCTGAGTTGCTGGACTCCCTAAATGCGACTACGAACAAGCTGCTTGGGACCCAGGTGGCCCAGGAGGTGTCCATTCGGGAGTTGCAGCAGCAGGCCGCTGAGCGGGAGGAGGAGGCCGTGGTCCTCGTGGGGAAAGTGGAGTTGCACGAGGCACTTCACAAAAAGTGGCAAGACCGCTTGGAGGAGCTGGACGTTCGCACGAGGCAAAAGAATTTGAGGATCCTGGGCTTGGCGGAGGGGCTGGAGGGGTCGGATCTCCCGTCGTACGTGACCACGATGTTGAGCTGGTTGATGGGAGCAGGGTCCTTCCATTTGCCCCTGGAGCTTGAGGGAGCTCACAGAGTGCTGGCCAGGAGGCCTAAGGCAAATGAACCCCCGCGGGCGGTGCTGGTGCGGTTCCATCGGTTCAGTGACCAGGAGTGTGTGCTGCGCTGGGCCAAGAAAGAGAGGAGCAGCAAGTGGGAGAATTCGGTAGTGCGAATCTACCAGGACTGGAGTGCAGAGGTGGCTAAGCGGCGGGCTGGGTTTAACCGGACGAAGGCGGTGCTGCATGCCAAGCAGGTCAAATTTGGAATGCTGCAGCCTGCGCGCCTGTGGGTGACATACAAGGACCGGCACCACTACTTCGAGTCCCCGGAGGAGGCGTGGGCCTTTGTACAGGCGGAGAAGCTGGACTCGAACTAGGGTCTGGGGACACACTATGGCCGTTGCTGTTTTCGCTGTTGCTGTTCTTCAATTTTGACACGTGTTTTTTAATGCTGGTTTTCTTTTTGCTCTGTTTCTGGGTGGGTCTGTATGTTGGGTGTGGGGTACGTGGGGAATGTTGGGGTTTGTGTTTTATATGTTCTCTTCTGTACGGGGCTGGGGGTTGGGGTGGAGCTGGAATTTGGGGAGCTGCGTCAGAAGGGTGGGGTGGGGCAGTGTGAAAGCACGGGCTTTCCTCTGGTTTCCCGCGCTGCGGGGCGGGGGGGCGGAGCTGGAGATGGGGGCGTGGACTCTACTGGTTTTCTTTCCCGCGCTGAAGCGGTGCCAAGGAGGTGTGGCAAGAGGGGGATGACCCCAGGCCGGGAGGGGATGGGTTTTGGCGGGAGCTGCCCGGGTCAGCAGAAGTCAGCGGACTCACGGAAGTGCCATGGAGGGTGCGTCGCGGCTAGGAGGGGTCCTAGCCTGGGGAGGGGGGGGGGGATACCGGGTTACTGCTGGAATGGCCAAGAAGGAGCTGGTGTGGGCTGGGGGGGGAGAGGTGAGGCGTTATCGCCATGGGGAACGGGTCAGGCGGGGCGAGCTGACCTGGGGCGAGCAGTCGATAAGCTATGGCTAGCCGGCGGGGGAGGGGGGCGGGTTGCCCTCTGATCCGGCTGATTACCTGGAACGTGAGGGGGCTGAATGGGCCGGTTAAGAGAACTAGGGTATTTTCTCATCTGAAGGGGCTGAAGGCGGACGTGGCTATGCTCCAGGAGACCCACTTGAAGGTGGTGGACCAGGTTCGTCTGAGGAAGGGGTGGGTGGGGCAGGTTTTTCACTCAGGATTGGACGCGAAGAACCGGGGGGTGGCGATTCTGGTGGGGAAGAGGGTGGCGTTCGAGGTGGCTGAGGTGGTGTTGGACAAGGAGGGCAGATATATTATGGTGAAGGGTAGGCTGCAGGGAGAGAAGGTGGTGCTGGTTAATGTATATGCCCCGAATTGGGATGATGCCGGCTTCATGAGGCGCTTGTTGGGCCGCATTCCGGACCTGGAGGCAGGGGGCCTGATCATGGGGGGAGACTTTAACACAGTGCTGGATCCCCCACTGGACCGGTCCAGTTCAAGGAAGGGTAGGCGACTGGCGGCGGCCAAAGTGCTGAGGGGGTTTATGGACCAGATGGGAGGGGTGGATCCCTGGAGGTTTGGGAGGCTGAGAGCGCGGGAGTATTCCTTTTTCTCCCATGTCCATAGGGTTTATTCCCGAATAGATTTTTTCGTCCTGAGCAGGGGATTGATCCCAAAGGTGCAGGATGCCGAGTATTCGGCCATAGCGATTTCAGACCATGCTCCGCACTGGGTTGATCTGGAGATGGGGGAGGCGCGGGACCAGCGCCCGCTCTGGAGCCTGGATGTGGGGACGCTGGCTGATGAGGAGGTGTGTAGGAGAGTCCGGGGAAGTATTGAGGGGTATCTTGATATCAATGACACGGGGGAGGTCCGGGTGGGGATGGTCTGGGAGGCTCTGAAAGCTGTGATCCGGGGGGAGCTGATCTCCATCCGGGCCCATAGGGAAAGGAGGGAGAGGAAGGAGAGGGAGAGACTGGTGGGGGAGCTCCTGGATGTGGACAGGAGATACGCGGAGGCACCGGAGGAGGGATTACTGGGGAACGGCGTAGTTTGCAGGCCAAATTTGACTTGTTGACCACCAGAAAGGCGGAGACACAGTGGAGGAGGGCGCAGGGCACGGTATATGAGTATGGGGAGAAGGCGAGCAGGATGTTGGCGCACCAGCTCTGTAAGCGAGATGCGGCTAGAGAAATTGGTGGAGTGACGGATAGGGGTGGGAATGTAGTGCAGTAGGGGACAGAAGTAAATGGGGTCTTTAGGGACTTCTGCGAGGAACTGTACCGGTTGGAACCTCCGATGGGGAGAGGGGGGATGGAGAGCTTCATGAACAGGCTATGTTTCCCAAGGGTTCAAGAGGAGCTGGTAGAGGGGCTGGGGGGCGCCGATAGAGTTGGAGGAGCTCGTCAGGGGGATTAGACAAATGCAGTCAGGTAAGGCGCCGGGGCCGGACGGGTTCCCGGTGGAATTTTATAAAAAGTATGCGGATCTGGTGGGCCCCCTGTTGGTGCGAGCCTTCAATGAGGCATAGGAGGGGGGGGGGGGCTTTGCCCCTGACGATGTGGCGGGCACTGATCTCTCTGATCCTGAAGCGGGATAAGGACCCCTTGCAGTGTGGATCATACAGGCCTATCTCGCTCCTCAATGTTGACGCTAAGTTGCCGGCGAAGGTCCTGGCCACCAGGATAGAGGACTGTGTGCCAGGGGTGATACACGAGGATCAGACAGGATTTGTCAAGGGACGGCAGCTCAACACGAATGTGCGGAGACTGCTAAATGTTATTATGATGCCGGCAGTGGAGGGGGAGGCGGAGATAGTGGTGGCGCTGGATGCAGAGAAAGCGTTTGATAGAGTTGAGTTGGGGTACCTGTGGGAGGTGCTGGAGCGGTTCGGATTCGGGGAGGGATTCATCAAATGGGTGAGGCTGCTTTACGCGGCTCCGATGGCAAGTGTAGTTACCAATGGAAAGAGATCGGAGTACTTTAGGCTCTACCGTGGGACCAGGCAGGGGTGCCCCCTGTCCCCCTTGCTCTTTGCACTGGCGATTGAACCTTTGGCTATGGCGTTGAGGGAGTCAGGGAGATGGAGGGGTCTGGTGCGGGGTGGGGAGGAACATCATGTATCGCTGTATGCGGACGACCTGCTGTTGTATGTGGCAGATCCAGAAGGGGGAATGCCGGGGGTGATGGAGCTGTTAGCGGAATTTGGGGGCTTCTCGGGCTATAAGTTAAATTTAGGCAAGAGCGAGGTATTTGTAGTACACCCGGGTGATCAGGAGGAGGGAATTGGGAGACTCCCATTTAAGAAGGCAGTGAAGAGTTTCAGATACCTGGGGGTGCAGGTGGCCAGGAGTTGGGGGACTCTCCATAAGCTTAATTTTACCAGGCTGGTGGAGCAGATGGAGGAGGAATTTAAAAGGTGGGACATGGTGCCGCTATCTTTGGCGGGTAAAGTGCAGTCCGTCAAAATGACGGTTCTCCCGAGGTTCTTGTTCCTTTTTCAGTGTTTGCCCATCTTTATCCCTAGGGCCTTTTTTAGAAGGGTGACTAGCAGCATCATGAGCTTTGTTTGGGCACATGGGACCCCGAGGGTGAAGAGGGTCTTCTTGGAGCGGGGTAGAGATGGAGGGGGCTGGCATTACCCAATCTCTCGGGGTATTATTGGGCGGCCAATGTGTCGATGGTGCGCAAGTGGGTAATGGAGGGGGAGGGGGCAGCATGGAAACGGATGGAGAGGGCGTCCTGTGGAGATACAAGCCTGGGGGCCCTGGTAACGGCGCCGTGGCCGCTCCCTCCTACGAGGTATACCACGAGTCCGGTGGTGGCGGCTACCCTCAAGATTTGGGGGCAGTGGAGGCGACATAGGGGGGAAGTGGGGGGCTCGATGGAGGCTCCGTTAAGGGGGAACCATAGGTTTGTCCCAGGGAACATTGATGGGGGATTTCAGGATTGGCACAGAGCGGGCATCAGACAGCTGAGGGACCTGTTTATTGATGGGAGGTTTGCGAGCCTGGGGGAGTTGGAGGAGAAATTTGGGCTCCCCCCGGGAAACATGTTCAGGTATCTGCAGGTAAAGGCATTTGCTGGACGGCAGGTGGAGGGATTCCCTTCGCTTCCCGCGAGGGGGGTGAGTGACAGGGTGCTTTCGGGGGTCTAGGTCGGAGAGGGTAAGATATCTGATATATACAAGGTTATGTAGGAGGTGGAGTATGCGTCAGTAGAGGAGCTGAAAGCTAAGTGGGTGAAGAACTGGAGGAACAGATCGAAGACGGGACATGGGCTGATGGCCTGGAGAGGGTTAATTCTTCCTCCTCGTGTGCGCGGCTTAGCCTCATCCAATTCAAGGTGCTGCACCGGGCCCACATGACTGGGACGAGGATGAGTAGGTTCTTTGGGGGTGAAGACAGATGTGTCAGGTGCTCGGGGAGTCCAGCGAACCATGCCCATATGTTCTGGGCATGCCCGGCACTGGAGGAGTTCTGGAAGGGGGTGGTGGGATCCAGGGTCAAGCCAGGATGGGGACTCGCGATTTTTGGGGCTGGGGTGGAGCCGGGAGTGCAGGAGGCGAAAGAGGCCGGTGTGCTGGCCTTTACGTCCCTAGTAGCCCGGCGAAGGATCTTGCTACAATGGAAGGATGCGAGGCCCCCAAGCGTGGAGACCTGGATCAATGACATGGCAGGTTTCATTAAGCTAGAGAAGGTCAAATTAGCCCTGAGAGGGTCGGTGCAAGGGTTCTTTAGGCGGTGGCAACCTTTCCTCGATTTTCTGGCTCAGCGATAGGGTACGGGGACAGTAGCAGCAGCAACCCGGGGGGACGGGGGGTGGGGGGACGATGACTATGTTTGTTTATTTAATTTTAATTTATTTTTAAGTTCTCTTGTTGTTCATTGGGGTTGGGGGGATGGGGGGGGGATGTGATACATGCGTTGATATGGTCTGGGGGTGTTACAGTTATTATGGGTTATTTTGTTACATTTCATTGTTTGTCATTATATTTTAAATTTTCTGTAAAAAAAATTCCAATAAAAATTATTTTTTTAAAAAATGTATCGAGAATGTATCGCAATAGCTGGAGAAAGTAACAAACACATGGATATGAACATCGAAAGCAATTCAATTACAGGGCAATATAGGCGGACTGGTCAGATGGTCTGAACACTGGCAAATGGAATTTAACCCGGAAAAGTGAGAGGTGATGCATTTTGCGAGGACTAACAAGGCAAGGGAATGCAAAATGAATGTCAGGATGCTAGAAAGTACAGAGGACCACAGGGACCATGGGGCACACGTCCAAAGAACCCTGAAGACTGCAGGATTGATAAATAAGGTGGTTAAGAATGCACATGGGATACTTGCCTTTGTTAGCCAAGCTATGGAATATAAGAGCAGGGAAGTTATGATGGAACTTTATAAAACACTCGTTAGACCACAGCTAGTGTGGTGTATTCCATTCTGGTCGCCACACAATAGGAAGGGTGTGAATAACTAGAAAAGGGGTTTCACCAGGATGTTGCCTGGGCTGGAGCGTTTCAGGTATGAAGTGAGGCTGGTTAGGCTGGGGTTGTTTTCCTTGGAGCAGAGAAGGCTAAGGGGAAACCTGATTTGAGGTGTACAAAATTCTGAGGGACATAGATTGTGTAGATAGGATGAAAAGTTTCCCCTTAATAGAGCGGTCAAAATCTGGGGGGCATCGGTTTAAGGTAAGGGTCAGGAGGTGGGGATTTGAGGAAAAGCCTTTAAACCTCGAGGATGGTGGGAATCAGGAACTTACTGCCTGAAAACATGGGAGAACCCTCAAAACATTGAAGAAACATTTAGATGAACACTTGAAACGCCAGTATTGTTCTTTGCTCAAAATTTGTTCTAAATAGCATACGAGGCTACGGGTCACGTTCTGACCATAATAGGATTTGAATACTTGGGTGATGGTGGCTGGTGCAGACACAAGGGCCGATTGCTGTGATGTAAAACTCAATGACTATGAATCAGGAATGGATAGAAATAATTTTGCTCGAAAATTCCAAGATACTTTCTGGTCCTTCCCACCATCTAACAATGCTAGCTTGAATCATTTAGTCTATACTGAGGTGGCTTCAGGAAACTTAGTCAGTGTTGTTGACTATAAAATGGCTTTGGATGAAAGATGTTGGATGTTGGGCAAGGTGATGATGGGACTTGACGGTGATCACTCTTACTCCCTTAGTTGAATGGTCCACTGGTACATTCAACCTAGGCTTGGAAGTAGTTATTTGATGCAAATATAATGCTCAGTCATACACCAACATGAGTTTAATGAGCGAAACAAAGGGGATAGAAAATGTTTTACTTAACCAAGATCCACAAAATTCTGTAAGCATGTTAGTTTCTTTAATTGCAATAGCCCTCATCTATCTGCCTGTAAAGGTCTTTATCACCAACGGTGCCCAGAATACATATTACAGATGTTTCTATGCCGGATACAGGCAGGGTGTCATGGTAAGGCTTCTGCACTTTTTCAGTAAAAAATAAACAATCTAAGTTTATATCCCTCTGGTGTCTGTCATATATATATGTATATATATCTCAGTAATGTTGGAGTAGAGTCTGTTTTTTAAAAATGCAATTAGTTTGTATAATTTTAAACCAGCTCTGCAGGAAATGATCACAACTACTTTATTTTAACCCTACAAAATGGATGGTCTGTTTCTTATCATTTTACTTCACAGTCTAAATAGCACGAGCATTGCATAAGCCTTGCATTGTTAAAGCAGTGAGGGAAGGGACTAAGTCCTCTACGGATGAGTGAGTGGAATTTTCTGTTACTTAGTCCCCTCCTGATATTCACTTTCAAAATAAGCAGGTTCTAATTCTCAAAGTACATTTTGTTTTGCTTGAGTAGTTTCTGGGTAAATTCAATGGATTTTATTCTTACAGGCCATATTAATGCCAATCGATACAAGACTTAGCAATACGTACTCCTATTCCTGGAAGAGATAAATAAATTACTCATTCTGTGGGATGTAGCAAAATGCATTTTAGAAGCAAGAATGAGGCAAAAAGAAATTCCTTAAATGGTAAGATTTGAAATGGAGCACAGAAACAGAGGGACCTCGATGTGCAAATACAGAGTTGATTCAAGTTAGCAGTTCCAGTTGGTAAGGTTTTAATAATTTACAGACAGTTTTATTTTTGAAAGAGCATTGCAAGGAGAAAGTAACATTGAACTTGAGCAAAACCTTAGTTAGATCACACATTCGGAGCACCTCTATATTAAAAGGAAAAGTGCAGTGGATTTGCTAGTGTAGCACATTACTGGCAATGAGGATTTGGGGTTAATAATAATCTTTATTAGTGTCACAAGTAGGATAGATAGATAGATAGAGAAATACAGCACAGAACAGGCCCTTCGGCCCACGATGTTGCGCCGAACTTTTGTCCTAGGTTAATCATAGAATTTTGGACAATTTTTCATGGCCAATCCACCCAACCTGCACATCTTTGGACTGTGGGAGGAAACCGGAGTACCCGGAGGAAACCCACGCAGTCACGGGGAGGATGTGCAGACTCCACACAGACAGTGACCCAAGTCGAAATCGAACTTGGGACCCTGGAGCTGTGAAGCAATTGTGCTATCCACAATGCTACCGTGCTGCCCTTAAGAAGGTAACCTACACTCCATTATTCTACCCTAATCCAAGTACCTATCCAATAGCCGCTTGAAGGTCCCTAACTTTTCCGACTCAACTACTACCACAGGCAGTGCATTCCATGCCCCCACTACTCTCTGGGTAAAGAACCTACCTCTGACATCCCCTCTATATCTTCCACCATTTATCTTAAATTTATGTCCCCTTGTAATGGTGTGTTCCACCCGGGGAAAAAGTCTCTGACTGTCTACTCTATCTATTCCCCTGATCATCTTATAAACCTCTATCAAGTCGCCCCTCATCCTTCTCCGTTCTAATGAGAAAAGGCCTAGCACCCTCGACCTTTCCTCGTATGACCTACTCTCCATTCCAGGCAACATCCTGGTAAATCTCCTTTGCACCTTTTCCAAAGCTTCCACATCCTTCCTAAAATGAGGTGACCAGAACTGCACACAGTACTCCAAATGTGGCCTGACCAAGGTTTTGTACAGCTGCATCATCACCTCACGGCTCTTAAATTCAATCCCTCTGCTAATGAACGCTAGCACACCATAGGCCTTCTTCACAGCTCTATCCACTTGAGTGGCAACTTTCAAAGATCTATGAACATAGACCCCAAGATCTCTCTGCTCCTCCACATTGCCAAGAACCCTACCATTAACCCTGTATTCTGCATTCATATTTGTCCTTCCAAAATGGACAACCTCACACTTGTCAGGGTTAAACTCCATCTGCCACTTCTCAGCCCAGCTCTGCATTCTATCTATGTCTCTTTGAAGCCGACAACAGCCCTCCTCACTATCCACAACTCCACCAATCTTCGTATCATCTGCAAATTTACTGACCCACCCTTCAACTCCCTCATCCAAGTCGTTAATGAAAATCACAAACCGCAGAGGACCCAGAACTGATCCCTGCGGAACGCCACTGATAACTGGGCTCCAGGCTGAATATTTGCCATCCACCACCACTCTCTGTTTTCTATCGGTTAGCCAGTTTGTTATCCAACTGGCCAAATTTCCCACTATCCCATGCCTCCTTACTTTCTGCATAAGCCTACCATGGGGAACCTTATCAAATGCCTTACTAAAATCCATGTACACTACATCCACTGCTTTACCTTCATCCACATGCTTGGTCACCTCCTCAAAGAATTCAATAAGACTTGTAAGGCAAGACCTACCCCTCACAAATCCGTGCTGACTATCCCTAATCAAGCAATGCCTTTCCAGGCTTACATTAACACTCAGTGAAATTGCTGTGAAAATCCCCTAGTCATCACATTCCAGCGCCTGTTCGGGGACAGAGGGAGAATTCAGACTGTCCCATTCACCTAACAAGCACGTCTTTCAGGATATGTGGGAGGAAACCCACGCAGAGATGGCAAGAACGTGCAGACTCTGCACAGAGAGTGATCCAAACCGGGAATCGAACACGGGTCCCTGGCGCTGTGAAGCAACAGTGCTAACCACTGTGTTACTGTGCTGACCATGAATTCACAAGTTGGTACTATAAATTTTTTACATAAAAAAAAAATTAGAGCACCCAATTCTCCAATTTTCCAATAAAGGGGCAATTTAGCATGGCCAATCCACCTATTTTTATGCTGTCGGGACGAAACCCACACAAACACGGGGAGAGATTGTGCAAACTCTACACGGACAGTGTCCCAGAGCCGGGATCGAATCTGGGACCTCGGCACTGTGAAACGGCAGTGCTAATCACTGTGCCACTGTGCTGCCCCAAGTTGGTACCATAAATTAACAAGGTGGCCTAATGGAAGATTTAAGGATTACAAAATGTTACACAGGATGGTGAGATAATAATTTACGGTAATTATTAAGAGTGAAAGAGAAAATGAGAAAAATCTCTATACAGTTCATGGTTGGAATTGGAAATTCATTCTCACAAACGTTGATGTATATAGTCCCTACATATTTTCAAATTTGGAAATCGTTGTTGCAAATTAGGAGTATTAAAGAATGAGGGAATGAGTCGGAGATTTGGGGTAGATCCACAGCTGAAATGGATAAAAACCAGCAGCGCAGACTTGACATGCTGAACAAACAGCTTGTTTCAATGATGTAAAAATGCAAAGTTGCCATAATCCCAGGTGACCATAGGCTGCTTTCCCCGTTGAGGGGGAGAGCTGACTGGTGGTGATTTAACCGAAGGATCACCATACCTTAGGCGAGGGGCAAGGTTGACAAGGCGGGCCTTTCTGAATAACCTCAGCCAGTATGGGAATTGAACCAGCGTTGTTGGCCTCACTCAGAAACCAGCTGTCCAGCCAACTGAGCTAACCAACCTCCCTCAAAGTTGTAAAATTCCATGATTCTAAATATTGGGAGCTCAGGGATAGGAGAGGCCAATTTCAGAATGAAATTTCACTGCCCAATAAGCAAATGATTGGTGATCCAAGGACTGGACTGTCTACAGGACCACCATGAGTTTTCATACTCCCATTCCAGTTTTCCTTGCTTTTCTGAATGAACGTGCCATTTACTGCCTACTTGCGCTAAAAATGGGGGCAGTTTTGCCCTGTGCATCCTCTTGCACGATGATTTGGTTTGAGATGACTTGGATGAATTTGTGTTCAAACTTTGCAGCTCTCAAGGAATGGAGAAATGCACACCATCATCATCCTGATTCAGATGGCAGAAGAGAGACAAATCATTGCAACTTCGAGTCCCTTCTTGTTAGTCTTGGGCTCGGTTGCCAGACATAAAATGGCAACATTGAGTCAGTGATCAACATTGTGCCTAGATTGACTACAATGGGCTGTATCCAATGTTCATGGTGCATGGTGCCCAAACAGACCACTCTGTTCATCCAGGAACACTTTTGCAGAATTAACAGGACTGCTGAAGAAATAAAGTCCATCCTGTATAACACAACTACTATGCAAATGTCTTCTGGCTGCATGAAATCAGGCTAACCTTCAGTACCCTCTTTAAATACAAGTATAGGCATCCAGAATTATGCTAAAATTCCCTCAAAAATTGTCTATAAGCTGTAGTTGTGCTCTGAAAAGAATTGGGTCTCCAAGGGTTGTTTTCTTTGGTCAGATTCTGATTTAAAGAATACAAGAACATTCAAGGTTTTTAAAAACAATGGTTTAGCTCACTTGGCTAGATAGCTGGTTTGTAATCCAGAGCGAGTCCAGCAGCACGGGTTCAATTCCTGAGGTTATTCATGAAGGCCCCGCCTTCGCAACCTTCCGCCTCGCCTGAGGTGTGGTGACCTTCAGATTAAATCACCATCAGTCAGCTCTCCTCCTTAAAGGGGAAAGCAACCTATTGTCATCTGGGACTAGGGCGACTACTTTTGTGGAGGGAAGTTAATGTCAGGATTAGTTGCCTGCTTAAATACATTAATATTAGTTGCTATTAAAGAAAAGGCACTTGCTAAAGCATGATGGGAATGCTTGACTATGTTTTGACACTGCTTTTACTTATTGTCTCATGCATATCAGCTGCTATCACCTTGGTGTGGTAGCTATCTTTGACTTGGGAGATTGCCAGGGAGCAGGAAGGAATGCTACAAACCACATTACCCAGTGACCACTCACTAAGCCATCTGGAACTCACATTTTCATTCTTCAGTTTAATAAATTTTGAAAATGGAATTCAATGCATGTAACTAAACTGGATAGGGTATGTCATGAACATATTTAGCTGATGATGGTGAATTGATACAGCTGTAGTAGATGTCGAAGGTTGTCACAGAGGTATTGGATCCGAAACTTGAGAAAAGTGAGGTAGCTGACAAATCCATCACAGGAGCAGCCATTGCATCTTTCAGGTGGATAAAAGACAGCTAGCACTTTCCTGCTGACATGCAAGAGACAGGGGTCAGGTAAGAGCAAATAAAAAAAGCAGTGGCTATAGAATATATGTGATGCGTTGGTGATTAATCACCCCAGTGACAACCTCAATCTCCAAATGGCCTCACCTCAGGCAGGTAGCAAATATTCTCAAAGACTGAATGTGCAGTGCATTTTTGTGCCCTTAGTTTTTCAGCTGTGTCTTAAAATGTGGTGTGGTCAATCCCACATTGTTGTAAAAGTGATAAATGAGTGAAGGATATTAGGCATAGAATATGCTTTGGTATGTTGGTAAAACCAATCCCCAAAAGCTGTGGACTGACAGGTCTGTTTGGAACTTCTTTGCTCCCGAAAGGAAAAATGTCATCGTATTTGGAGAAAGACAGTCATCTACTGTGAACCTGTCTCTCTGATGCTATATAGTCCTATGTAGTCCAGGAATATGCTCATCCCCCCCCCCCCCCCCCCCCCCCCCTCTTCCAATCTTCTTTCCTTATCAAGTCAAAAACAGAAAATGCCAGAACTACTCAGCAAATCACGCAGCATGTGTAGGATGAGAAACAGGGTTCACGTTTCAGGTCGATGATCTTTTACTAGAACTGAATGGTGCAAAAAATGAACAACCTTTGGGCAAGTAAAGAGTCGGTGATCACAGGGATGATTTTCATTTTTAAAATTCTCTATAGTACCTTTCTCCTGAAGGGATTGCTATGTGAGTAATAGTAAGTTTGACCGATCAGATTCAGAGGGTTAGCATGACCATGGAATTGTATGTCAGCATTGATCATCACCTTGGGGAGAGGGATTATAATAAACGAGAGCAGGAAATAGAAGCAAAATGAAAACCGACTCCGCTGTCATTGTCCCGTGTTTAAATAACTTTCTAAAACTCACTCTAGATTTCTGCATGAAGAACATAATTGAGGTACCAAAGGAGTGTGAGCCACTATCTTCAAGAAACTGTAGGATTAAAATGAGGGTGAGTGGGTGGTCTGGGAATTGACCATTGTGTTTTGAATTGCATGTCCACATTATATGGGAAAAAAAGGAAACTAATCTCCTGTTCCTGTTGTATACTGTTACACATTGGAAAGTAGGTACAATTCCGGAGTCTCTGTGGTATGCGAAAGATTAAGTACACTTCCACACTGTTCCAACAAAACTTGGAATAAAATCTTCTGACCGAGTAAGGGCAGAAGGTTTTTTTTTTAAGTTAGGGCATCATGATCGGCACAGGTTTGGAGGGCTGAAGAGCCTGTTCCTGTGCTGTACTTTCCTTTGTTCGTGAGACAGCAGTCCAGTGCTGAAGTGATAATTGACTGTTCGGAGTGCTACAGATATACCCAACTGCTCAGCGACCAGCGGAATGATCAGGCCCTGGAAACGGAAAGTGAATTTGAGGCAAAAATTAGCAAAATACCGCGTATGCTCGAATCTGAAACAAGAACAGAGGATGCTAGAAAAACTCTGCAGGTCTGGCAGTATCTGTATGGAGAGAAAACAGAGTTAACGTTTCAAGTCCGATTAACTGTGAATTTGAGGCATTTGGGTGAGTTGTGGTGAAGGAGACAATCATTAAAACACAGAACAAAAATTTTTATTAGGCCATGTTGGAAGAAAATATGTAATTCCTCCATTTTACTGGTTTATAAATAGTATGTCTAGCATTGTCCATTGAACAACCTCCTTTAGAAGGAGGCTATTTGGCCCATTTAGTCTGCACCGACCCTCGGAAAGCACACCCTCCAAGGCCCGCTCCCCCACCCTATCCCTGTAACCCCACCTAATGTGCACATCCCTGGACACCAAGGGGCAATTCCGGATGGCCGATCCACCTAACCTGCACTTCTTTGGATTGTTGGAGGAAACCGGAGCACCTGGAGGAAACCCACGCAGACATGGGGAGAAAGTGCAAATTCCATACGACACCCATGGCTGGAATTGAACCCAGGTACTGTGTACTAAAGAAAAAACCAACATCACATTCACTATTATTTCCTTCAATAATATGCTTTCATCACTTCTATTAGGATTATAGAGAGGCAATTAAAATGCATAACTTATACTCAGTAATGCACAGATGAGCATGTTGGGCTTGCCTTTCTCTAACCAAGCAGTTTACTGAACACTTCTAATGGCTGCTGTAATTATAATGGATCAAGTCTCTTTGGAATGTGAAATATGTATTGAATGAGTATCACGCAATATACTCTGTTTGCCTTTTTACTGATGAGATAAAATGAGCAATGTGAGGTGGCTCTTGTTTAAATTCACAATATGCTTTCGTAGACAAGGTTCCATGAACACAGGACAGACATGGACTCCTCAAATAATGACAGACTGAGGGCTTTAGTGCTTGGAGTTCTGCAATTTATTTGTTGCTTGAAGTTCCCAGCGGGGAGTCACAGTCAAATCAGAGAATGGATGCCACAGTCTTATAATCCTGTCTTTTAAACTTGGGTTTCCACTGGCAGTGTCTGTAGGGGAAAGGAGGAATGGGTGAGTAACAGAGGAATAAACAACAGAATACAGGAAAAGGAAGAGAAATGGTCAGGAATGACTACTGGATGAGAGCAGGACTCTAGTGGAGAACAGATAATGTAATGGTTTCTGAAGTGAAATTATATCGAACAATCTGAGAAAAGTTGATCTCCAACAAAATATGATTGTCGGTCTGATTCTTTTACTGTTTTGTGCTAACATTTCTGACTCTATCATTCTTTTTTCTCTCACTGTCCTTTGAGTGTTCTGTTTTTCTTCCATCCTTGGTTCTCCCACAATGAATATGGGTAAAATGTCCGACGACTCTACTAATGATACAAATGCCAGGGACTTAGGGTGTTGATAAAGATGTAATGCTGGTGGTGGCTATGGAAATGGCGTGGAATGAGACAATGAAGGGATTTGAATAATGTGGATTTTAAGTGCAGTGTGTTGGTTGATGGGAAAAGTAGAGGCCAGTGAGAAAGCGAGTAGTAGGCAAACAAGACTTGGCACAGAGCATAATGCAGCCGGCTTAGTTTTCAGCTAGTTGGGGCTTATGGGAGGTGAAGGATGAGATGTCAGCAAGGAAGATATTAGAGAAATTGAGGTTTCAAATGATAAACGTGTGGAGAAGGTTTCAACTAGTGGTAATTAGAAAAGGATGAAGTCGAGGGAGAAATGGAATTAAATAACATTGAGAGGAGCTGGGAGGAGAGATAGAGGATGGTCTATGGGCGGACGCGTTGAGTAGAGTCAACGCGTCCGCAACATGTGCCAGGCTCAGCCTGATACAATTTAAGGTCGTTCACCGGGCTCACATGACAGTGGCCCGGATGAGCAGATACATTTTGGGGTGGAAGACAGATGTGCAAAATGTGCGGGTGGACCAGCGAACCATGTCCACATGTTCTGGGCATGTCCGCAGCTTCGGGGATTTTGGCAGGAGTTTCCAGATGTCATGTTCACAAGGGTGGCGCTGAGTCCAGAGGTGGTGATTTTCAGGGTGTCAGAAGACCCGGGAATCCAGGAGGAGAAAGAGGCAGACGTTCTGACCTTTGCTTCCCTTGTAGCCCGGAGACGGATATTATTAGCTTGGAGGGACTCAAAGCCCCCGAAGTTGGAGACCTGGCTATCGGACATGGCTAGCTTTCTCTGTTTGGAGAAAATCACATTCGCCTTGAGAGGGTCGCTGTTAGGGTTCACCCGGAGGTGGCAACCGTTCGTCGACTTCTTTGCGGAAAATTAATCGTCAGCAGAAGGCGGGGCGGGGGGGGGGGGGGGGGGTTTAGTTTAGTTTAAAGTAGGGGGTTAATAAAGGTGGAACCTGTAAGGAAGGGAGCCGGCTTTTGCCCTATGTTTATAGTTTCATGTACATTGTTTATTTTGTTGTTGTTACAATACCAAAAATACCTCAATAAAATGTTTATTTAAAAAAAAAACATTGAGAGTCAGATATGGGTTTTGAAGCTGAGTGCTGGGTTGGAGAGGAACACAATGCTTCACTTGGTTACATTCACTTGGGAGCCTCGGGGTCAGTGGCAGGAGAGAAAACTTTATGGTGGACGATGAAATCAATGACTCAGATTTTGCTATTGTTCAGTATGTGGAAATTCTGACAGTTAGAGGTGGTAGAGTGGAGGTAGGGGGTGGGTGAATGAAAAACATTGCTGGAGATATACTGGCTGTGTTTGGACAGGTCTAAGTGGAACCACTTGAGGATGTAGTCTTATAGAGCTAGACATTGGAGGTTATTCATGTGGTTGATCCGTATCAAACAATTATAACTGTAATCAACTCTCAGCGACGAATGTCCTCGGCAATGAAAAACAAATACAATTCATCTCTGTTGGTGCTAAATTAATTGGGTGTGTGTGGATCATAGACTCATTGACACAAGATGAGGTGCTTTGGGTGAGCAAACATTAGGGCTAAGTTTGGAAGTGATGCATGGTGGAGCCCCAATTTCACAACTGATTTTACACATCCCATTGATTCGCCTGGTCCAAATTCATCCCGAAGTTGATTGGATGGAATCCAACATTGCAACTGACGCATTTTTAAAAAAGAAAAACTGAATTTCCAGCACATCCTGAAATTGCAACATTTATCCTGTCTTTTTTTTTTAATAAACAATTTTATTGAGGTAGTTTTTGGCTTTATAAACAGTTACAGACATCATCAGAAAGGAAGCAAAAAAGGCAAAAATGTGCAAACATCCACGTACTTTCAATACTTCCACCGTAACATATTGCACAAGCCCGCTCCCCTCCCACCGGTACTACCCGCCATATTTTCCCTCCTACTCTACTCTAACCCCCCCCCCCCCCCCCCCCCCCCTGCTGACGCTCACTCTCCCGCAAAGAAGTCAATAAATGGTTGCCACCTCCGGGTGAACCCCTGCACAGAACCCCTCAAGGCGAACTTGATTTTTTCCATCCCCAGGAAACTCGACATGTCCGCAAGCCACCACTCCGTCTTCGGGGGCTTTGAGTCCCTCCACGCCAATAATATTCGTCGCCGGGCTATCAGGGAAGCAAAGGCCAGCACATCGGCCTCTTTCTCCCCCTGGACGCCCGGGTCTTCCGAAACCCCAAAAATTGCCACCCCTGGACTCATCACCACCCTTGTTTTTAGCACCTGGGACATGACCCCCGCAAATCCCTCCCAGTACCCCCTCAGCTCAGGGCATGCCCAAAACATGTGCACATGGTTCGCTGGTCCTCCCGCGCACCTAGCGCATTTGTCCTCTATCCCGAAAAATTTGCTCATCCGAGCCACCGTCATATGGGCCCGGTGAACGACCTTAAATTGGATCAGCCCGAGCCTAGCACATGTCGCGGTCGAGTTTACCCTACTCAGGGCCTCTGCCCACAGCCCATCCTCCATTTCCCCGCCTAGCTCCTCCTCCCATTTAAGTTTCAGTTCCTCTGTCTGGGACCCTTCCTCCCTCATGAGCACCTTATAAATACCCGAGACTCTACCCTCCCCTTCATCCCTCCCAGAGACTATTCTGTCTAGGATCCCCATTGGCGGGAGGCGCGGGAAAGATGGGACCTGTCTACGAACAAAGTCCCGCAACTGTAGGTATCTAAAATCATTTCCCCTTACCACCCCAAATTTCTCCTCCAAGCTCCTCAAACTCGCGAAGCTCCCTTCCAGGAACATATCACCCACCCTTCCCGCCCCTGCTCGCCGCCATACTCGGAACCCCCCATCCATACTGCCGGGGGCAAACCGATGGTTGTCGCAGATTGGCGCCCAGACAGACGCCCCCATCTCCCCCACATGCCTCCTCCACTGGCCCCATATCCGCAGGGTCGCCACCACTACCGGGCTGGTGGTGTACTTGGCCGGCGGCAGCGGTAGAGGAGCCGTGACCAGGGCTTCCAAACTGGAGCCCCTGCACGAAGCCGCCTCCACCCGCTCCCAAATAGACCCCGTACCCACCATCCACTTCCTTATCATAGCGATGTTGGCCGCCCAGTAATAATTGACCAGACTCGGCAAAGCCAGCCCTCCCTCGCTGCGGTTCCTCTCCAACATCGCCTTCTTTACCCGCGGAGACTTTCCCGCCCAGACAAAGCTCATGATCAGCCCGTTAACTCTTTTGAAGAAGGACTGTGGGATAAAGATCGGGAGGCACTGAAAAATAAACAAAAATCGAGGGAGGATTGTCATCTTTACAGTCTGCACCCTCCCTGCCAGCGACAGCGGGAGTGCATCCCATCTCCGA
The DNA here is from genome assembly GCF_902713615.1 of Scyliorhinus canicula. NCBI lineage: Eukaryota > Metazoa > Chordata > Chondrichthyes > Carcharhiniformes > Scyliorhinidae > Scyliorhinus > Scyliorhinus canicula. The sequence continues at coordinate 75,712,082 of NC_052149.1, read as the reverse complement.
AACTCTCCCTTCATTTGCTCCACCACCCTGGCCAAATTTAACTTATCCAGCCTGCCCCAGTCTCGTGCCACCTGGATTCCCAAATACCGGAAATTTTCCTCAACCAGCCTAAACGGTAGCCCTCTCAATCTGTTCTCCTGGCCCCTTGCCTGGACCACAAACATTTCACTCTTGACCGTATTTAATTTGTATCCTGAGAACTGGCCGAACTCCCTCAGCATTCCCAGTATAGTTCCCATCCCGGCCACTGGGTCCGACACGTACAGGAGCAGGTCGTCTGCATAAAGAGAAACCCTGTGTTCAACCCCGCCCCTCACCATCCCCTTCCAACCCTCTGCGGCTCTCAGCGCCATCGCCAGCGGCTCTATGGCCAGCGCAAACAGCAACGGGGAGAGCGGGCAGCCCTGCCTGGTCCCTCGGTACAACCTAAAGTACTCCGACACTTCTCTGTTGGTCCTGACGCTGGCCCTCGGGGCCTGATATAATAATTTGATCCAATCCACCAATCCCTCCCCGAACCCAAACCGTCCGAGCACCTCCCATAGATAGTCCCACTCCACCCGGTCAAAGGCCTTCTCGGCGTCCATTGCCACCACTACCTCCACCTCTCTACCCGCCGGGGGCATCATTATCACGTTGAGCAATCTCCTCAGATTGGCCGCCAGCTGCCGACCTTTCACGAACCCAGTTTGATCCTCCCCAATCACCTCTGGTACACAGTCCTCCATTCTCCCCGCCAGTACCTTTGCCAGGAGCTTGGCGTCTACATTAATCAGGGAGATTGGCCTGTAGGACCCGCACACCTCCGGGTCTTTACCCCGCTTCAATATCAGAGATATGGTGGCTTGTGACATTGTCGGCGGCAGGGTCCCTCTGTCCCTTGCCTCATTGAAAACCCTCGCCAAGACCGGGCCCACCAGCTCAGAGAACTTCCTATAAAACTCTACTGGGTATCCATCCGGCCCCGGGGACTTCCCCGACTGCATGGCCTTTAGGCCCCCCAATACCTCCTCTACTCTAATCGGGGCGCCCAGCTCTTCCACTTGCCCCCCCCCCAACTGTTGGGAATGTTAACCCGTCCAGAAACCTTTTCATCCCCTCCGGTTCTTCCGGCGGCTCCGAAGTATACAGCTTACGATAGAAGTCCCGGAATTATCCTGTCTTTTTTAATGTTACACCGCTGTATTGCTGAATTATTGTCAAATTAATTTAAATGACAAAAAATGAAAAAAGTACAATTTAGAGTAATGCAGTCTCTGGGGCTGTGACTGATATTCACCATTTACGAGTGCTAGAAATTTTTTTTATGGGATGCCGGCTTCACTGGCTAGACCAACATTTGCTGTCCATTCCTAATTGCCGTTCAATTATGAGCTCCCTTCTTGAACCGTTGCAGTATATCTTCTCTGCTGTTAGAGAAGGAATTCCAGGAGTTTGACCCAGCTACAGTGAAGGAACAGTGATATATTTCCAAGTCAGGATGGTGAATAACTTGGAGGGGAACCTCCAGGTGGTGGGGTTCCCATTTATCTGCTGCTCTTGTCCTCCTAAGTTATAGTGGTCATGCTTTTGGAAGGTGTTGTCTAAGGATCCTTGGTGAGTTCTGCAGTACATCTTGTAGATGGTACACACTGCTGCTACTTTGTGCCAGTGGTGGAGGGATGGAATGTTTGTGGACGGGGTGCCAATTAAGCGGGCTATTTTGTCCTGGATGGTGTTGAACTTCTGGGGTGTTGTTTGAACAGCACTCATCGAGGCAAGTGGAGAGTATTCTATCACACACCTGACTTCATGACATATGCCTTGTAGATGATGGACAGACTTTGGGGAGTCAGGAGGTGAGTTACTCAGTGCTGGATTCTTAGCCTTTGACCTGCTCTTGTAGCTACAGTAGTTGTTCAGTCTCTGGTCAATGATAACCCCCAGGATGTTGATAGTGGAGGATTCAGTGATGGTACTGCCATTGAATATCAAGGGAGATGGTTTGATTCTCTCTTATTGGTCATTGCCGGGTGCTTGTGTGATATGAATGTAATTTGCCACTTATCAGCCCAAGCCTGGGTATTATCCATGTATTGCTGGATTTTCACGTGGACTATTTCAGTGTCTGAGTCTTGAATGGTCCTGAACATTGTGCAGTCATCAGCGAACATCCCCACATTTGACCTTATGTTGGAAGGAAGATCATTGATGCAGCAGCTGAAGATGGTTGGGCCTAGGACTCTACCCTGAGGAACTCCTGTAGTGATGTCCCAGGACTGAAATGACTGACCTCCAACAACCACACCTATCTTCCTTTGTGCCAGGTATGACTCCAACCAATGGAGAGTATTCCCCCGATTCCTATTGACTCCAGTTTAGCTAGGGCTCCTTGATGCCATACTCGGTCAGATGCTGCCTTGATGTTAAGAGCAGTCACTCTCACCTCACCTCTAGAAGTCAGCTCTTTTGACCATGTTTGAATCAAGGCTGTAATGAGGCCAGGAGCTGAGTGACCCTGGCAAAAAACAAACTAGGCATCAGTGAACAGGTTATTGCTAAGTAGGTGCCGCTTGATAGCACTGTTGATGACCCCTTCCATCACTTTACTGATGATTGAATTATCTCATTGATAATGAGACCAGCTGATCAATTTTCCCTGAGGCCTTTGGCCTCATTTAGTGTGTGCAGTATGTGCTGCATCCAGATTGCATTGCGATTTGAACACAGTTTGATCTCTGGGTCTTCAGGTTTCACAGACCTACGTTGCCCAATGTTTGTATTCCACTTCATTCAGCTACAAACATTGAAAATATTCTGAGGGGGTGGGAGTCAAAAGGGAACGCTTGCGCATTTCCTTGCACATTTTCAAGTTATTAGTTACATCAGGTTCTGATCATTATTCCGATATTGCACTGGATTTTCAGCTTCTACATTCACCAGGTCCACAATTTCTAAAGTGAATCAATGGAAAATCTTGACTCATGGGTCCGATCTACCCAAATGGGAACAGAGTCCCTTAGCGAGCACGTTTAGCCGTGTGCTTCCTGGCGCGCTCAGCTCCGAGAAACACCCCACTATCTAATGCCCATCCGATTAAATATGAGGCGTCAGCGGGGAACGCACACCCAAGGCTGCACTCAGCCCCGTTTAAATTGCGTCCTGATCTCTTGAACTCCCGACGTGATCCCAAACCCTCCAGCCCCAACTCATTATAAGTGGGTCCCTGGACGTGACACACACGGAGTATACTTCCCCCACCCCCCGAGCCCAATCATCACTGTGTGAAAAATGCCAGCTTGGCACCCTGGTAGTGCCACCCAGGTGGCAGTGCCTGGTTGGCAGTGCAAGGATGCCACCCTGTCCAGAGAGGAAGCACCTGGGAGACCCTCGTGAGTGCCGTCCCATTTGTGGAGACCGGCACTGAATTGCATTCACCCAAGGTTTCCAAGAGGAAGGGGATATATGCCAATGCATTGGTTACCTCACGGAACTGCATTTTAGAGTGAGATTAGCTGCCTCGCTCTAATATGCAGATTCGCCAAAAAATGGTCCCACCACAATGGGCGGGCTTCACATTGCGACTTCTCGTGAGATTGCGTTGAATCCCGCGGGGCATATCGATCCGGGTAGATCCTGGGACCGGGGTCCCCCGTTATTTACCGGCCACGTTGCGCTGAATCGCTGTTTTGCGGGTTCAGCATGTTTGGTTGATTGTGCAATGAGATTGTAATATTATGGACACAATCAGGCTTTTCATAGTGAACTCTATGCAATAGAGCAATGTTGCAAGGAACAGTTCATTGTGATTGATCAAGTTTATGCAAACAAATTATTCAGCGTGCAGAAGTGTTAAAATGCAAGGAAAATAGTTCAATTGTAAATGATAGAAGAAAGAACGCAAGTCCCTCTGAATGTTTTCACCAAAGCGTAAAGAATGAAGCAGGAAGTACAAATAGATTCAAGATACAACAAGATCATTTTCTGGAGATATAGAAGAAAAGCAAGGATATAGACAGCAGGTGGGTATATAGGATTGATGGCAGGTTTTAAAAAAAAAAATTATTTCTGAGATGTGGATGTCGCTAGCTAGACCAGAATTTATTGCCCATTCCAAGTTGTCCTTGAGAAGGTGGTGGTAAGCTGCCTTCTTGAACCACTGCAGTCCCTGAGGTGTAGGTACACTCACAGTGCAGATAGGGAGGGAGTTCCAGGATTTTGACCCAGCAACAGTGAAGGAACGGCGATATATTTCCAATAGGTGGCGGTGACTTGGAGGGGAACCTCCAGGTGGCGGTGTTCCCATCTATCTTGTTCGTGTCTCTCTAGGTGGTAGTGGTGATGGATTTGGAAGGTGCTTGGATGAAGTACTGCAGTACATCTTGCAGGTGGTACACACAGTTGCCACTATTCATCGGAGGTGGAGGGATTGAATGTTTGTGGAAGGGATTATCAAGCGGGCTGCTTTGTCCTGAATGGTGTCAAGCTTCTTGAATGTTGGAACTGCATTTTTCCAGGCAAGTGGAGAATATTCCATTTCATTCCTGACTAGTCCCTTTCGGATGGTGGGCTGGCTTTGGGGAGTCGGGAAGTGAGTTACATGGTGCAGCATTCCTAGCCTTTGACCTGCTCTGGTAGTCACAGTATTTGAATAGCTAGTTCACTTCAGTTTCTGATCAATGGTAACCCCCAGGACGTTGATATTCGAGCATTCAGCGATGGCAATGCCATTGAGTGTCAAGGGATGATGATTAGATCCTCTCTTATTTGAGATGGTGATTTTCTGGGACTTGTGTGGCACGAATGTTACTTGCCACTTGTCAGCCCAAGCTTGAATATTGTTCAGGTCTTGCTGCATTTTGACATGGACCTCACCAGCATGTCAGGAATTGCGAATGATACTGAACATTGTGCAGTCATCAGCGAACATCCCCACTACTATCCTTATGATGGAAGGATGGTCATTGATGAAGCAGTTGAAGATGGTTGACCTAGGACTCTTAGCCCAAGGAACTCCTGTCGTGATGTCCTGGAGTTGAGATGATTGACCTCCAATCACCACAACCAACTTCCTTTGTGCGAGGCATGACCCCCAACCAGCGGAGAGTTTTCTCCCTGATTTCCATTGACTCCCGTTTAGCTGGGGCTCCTTGATGCCATACTCGGTCAAATGCTGCCTTGATGTCAAGGGCAGTCAATCTCGCCTCAACTCAGCATTCAGCCCTTTTTCCATCTTTGAACCAAGGCTGTAATGAGTTCAGGAGCTGAGTGACCCTGGCAGAACAAAAACTGAGTATCCGCGAGCAGGTTACTGTTGAGTACGTGCTGCTTGATAGCGCTGTTGATGACTCCTTCCATCACTTTGATGATGATCGAGAGTAGACTGATGGAGCAGCAATTGGCTGGGTTGAATTTGTCCTGTTTCTTGTGTACAGGACATACCTGGGCAATTTTCCACATTGCTGGCTAGATGCCAGTATTGTAGCTGTACTGGAACAGCTTGGCTAGGGTACAGTCGGTTCTGGAGCACAAGTCTTCAGTATTAGCCTTTGCAGTATGTAGTGCCTTCAGCCCTTTCTTGATATCACATGGAGTGAATCAAATTTGCAGGACACTAACATCTAAGATGCTGGAGCCCTCTAAAGGAGGCCAAGATGGATTATCCACTCGGCACTTCGGGCTGAAGATTGTTACGAATGCTTCAGCCTTTTTTGCACAGATATTCTGGGCTCCTCCATCACTGGGGATGGGGATATTTGTGGAGCCGCCTCCTCCACTGCTTTGTTTACGTGTCCGATCTGTTGTTTGTGGGATTCATTAGCTCTGTCTAATACTTTTTGCTTATGCTGTTGGCACACAAGTAGCCTTGTTTGTAGCTTCAGGTTTGCACCTCATGTTTAGGTATATCTGATGTTACTACTGGCATGCAGTGCACTCTTCATTGAACCAGAGCTGATCCCCTGGCTTGGTGGTAATTGTAATGTCAGGGATATGCCAGGCCATGAGGTTACAGACTGTGGTTGATGCTGATGGCCCACAGTGCCTTCTGAACGACCAGTTTTGGGTTGCTAGATCTGTTTGAAGTCTATTTAGCTCAATGGTAGTGTCACACAACATGATGGAAGGCATCTCCAGTGTGAAGACGGGCCTTCATCTCCAGAAAGACTGTGCGGTGGTCATTCCTACTGATACTGTCATGGACAGATGCATCTGCAGCAGGCAGGTTAGTGAGGATGAGACCAAGTATGTTTATCCTTCTTATTGGTTCCCTCACTACATGCTACAGTCCTAGACTAGTAGCTATGTCCTTTAGGACAAGGACAGCTTGATCATTGGTGGTACTACCGAGCTATTCTTAGTGATGGACATTGAGGTTCCCAGCCGGAGTATATTCTGCCCCCTTGCCACCCTCAGTGCTTCCTCCAAGTGGTGTTCAACATGGATGAGTACTGATTATCAGCTGATGGTGGCCCGTACGTGGTAATCAGCAGTAGGTTTCCTTCCATGCTTGACCTGATGTCATGAGACTTAATGGGGTCCAGAGTCAATGCAGAGGACTCCCAGGGCAACTTCCTTTCCACTGTATATCATTGTGCCACCACCTCTGCTTGGTCTGACCTGCCAGTGCCAATGTTGAGGCTAATGTGATTCTCCTGTTTCTAAGCACTTTGCTCATGGAAAGCATTTATTTCCCTACTCTATTGCTCTCCATTTTTAGTGTTCAAAAAGCACCAATCTGCAAGAGGTTTGTAATGGGCTCGTATATTGGACAGTACTGTAATGCTATTGGAAAGCATTATGAACAGCCCTGAATGTTCCTACTTTCCTCACTAATTCTGCCAGTTTTCTCACAATTCAAAAGCTTTTCTTTTTGGTTTGTACCTTGCTAGAGCTATATTTGGGCTTCAGGTCCAGTCCCAGCTTGTGAAACATGTAGTGAATCATAACAAAGTTATTTTCCCTTCTGCCTTTATGATTGAGAAAGTGATACATGACCACATGGTGGTCTGATGTGGGTACATTTCTGCAAGTCTTCACAAAGCACATTCCCAATCACAGCCCAATCACTGGAGGAGTTTGAGGAGCCACCATCTTCATGCAAAAACTGTTGGGGAAAATGTTTGTGTTTGTTTATTTACAAACACGCATCGTAGTGTGTCAAACCGAACCATTGCGTCTCATTTATCTTTAAGAAGATTTCCATTTTTGATTCCCACTTTATGATATCTTATCTGATCTCCGAGCAGCTTGTCGTTGAGTCTCTAATTGGCCTCATAAGTCCTAGTTATGGGAGGGGTAAGAATTAGCCTGGATTCCTATTCTGGTCCCAACTCCTCCCAGAAAATATGCCTGTGCGAATTGTGGTAAGGACAGGAGCAAACTGTGCCTATACCACAAATATTGCTGACAGTTTGTCTCGACTCTCAAAGACAATTTGCAGTTTATAAACGGGGACATAAAGTACAAAAGCAAGGAAGTTATAATAAACCTTTGCAAATGAGTGTGTATAGCCCAGCTGTAGTAATGTGTCCAGTTTTGCATACCATACATTAGGAAGAATGTCAAGGTCTTGGAGGAAGTTTGCGAAAATTATACGAAAAATGAGGGATGTCATTCTGTGAAGAGGCGGTGGGAACTGGGATTGTTCTCTTTCAAGCAATGAAGGTTAAAAGAAAAATTCAATAGAGATGAAAGTCTCACGGCCCCGAGGTGCCAGGTTCGATCCCAGCTCTGGGTCACCCTTCATGTAAGGTTTGCACATTCTCCCCGTGTTTGCGTGGGTTTCGCCCCCACAACCCAAAGATGTGCAGGGTAGGTGGATTGGCCACGCTAAATTGCCCCTTAATTGGAAAAAATGAATTGGGTACTCGAAATTTATTTTTAAAAATCATGAAAGGTTTTGGTTGAGTAAATCATCCTATCGGGCTGCATCACAGCCTGGTATGCCAACTTCTCGGCCCAGGACCGCAAGGTACTTCAGAGAGTCGTGAATACCGCCCAGTCCATCACACAAACCTGCCTCCCATCCATGGACTCCATCTATACCGCCCGCTGCCGGGGGAAAGCGGGCAGGATAATCAAGGGTCCCTCCCACCTGGCTTACTCACTTTTCCAACTTCTTCCATCGGGCAGGAGATTCAGAAGTCTGAGAACACACACGAACAGACTCAAAAACAGCTTCTTCCCCACTGTCACCAGACTCCTAAATGACCCTCTTATTGACTGACCTCATTAACACTGCACCCTGTATGCTTCAACCGATGCCAATGCTTATGTAGTTACATTGTATATCTTGTGTTGCCCTATTATGTATCCTCATGTATTTTCTTAAATTTTGTTTAATTCCCTTTTCTTCCGTGTACTGAATGATCTGTTGAGCTGCTCGCAGAAAAATACTTTTCACTGTACCTCGGTACATGTGACAATAAACAAATCCAATCCAATCCAAATCAGGAGAAGAGACTCGGGTAGCTGAAAAGGCCATGCAGATAAGTAGTTTATTTTTCCTGATGCTGAAGGTAGAGTCTTCCCTTGCCCTGGATTTCTGACTACCTCTCCCCACCCCACATGTCGTCAAAGTCAACTTCTTGCCAGGTGCCTGGGTATTGCTTGATTTTTCAAAGGCCGATGACAGTCGTTTCTCGCTCACTGCCAGCGACATATTAACAATGCCCAGACATTAAAATGGTCATGGCCTTAGACTGTCACTGAGAAAGATGCAGAGAACTAACTCAAACCAACGGTTTCACGCCAGAAACTATCTGCTCCTTAAAATCCATCCCCCATACTGTTTAATGAAAGGTTATAGGATGTGTAAAGGTTCACAATGAACTTGCCAATTCGGTCATATTAATAGGTAGCAGCATGAATGTGCATGTCTACAATTATCCCACAGACAAAGTCACACTTGTGGCTGTCTTTATGCTGTTTAGTATAAAGTAAATTTTAGGGTGCTTCGTGTCTGGGTGACTCCCAATTTCTGCATTTACCACATCAAAGAGATGCTGCAGTGTTTCTGTGGAAAATGAAGCATGCTGAGTCGCAGTCAGCCAGCTGTTGGAAGAGGTTCCTTAAGATGGATTGCTTGATTGGGTTGAGCTAATGTAAAGTTTCTCGTATCACAAATCAGTTGAGCGACAAGTGAAATAATTTGTAAATTCTATTTTGTCAGCTCAGTATAGTTTGTGTTTACTGTTATGACAAAATGTCAGGAAATTCTGGCATGGAAATTGTTGAATCCTCTTGTTAAAAATCTTCCTTCCTGCTCAGAGTGTCAGTATGAGATCCTGTTCAGCCTGGCCATGATTAATCTTAGTGTGTATTTAGTCACACACTGATTCACAATGTGATAAATTTTGAGTATTGTTTTTGTATATATTAGTCAGCACCTTCTACATTGCTTCCACTAATGTACTTTTTGTTCAAGTTTAAATTTTTTTTCATGTTTCAAATTTAATTCCCTCTTGTTTCTTCCGAAACAAAACTCTGGTGCGGCCGCATTTGGAGTATTGCGTGCAGTTCTGGTCGCCACATTATAGGAAAGATGTGGAAGCATTGAAAAGGGTACAGAGGAGATTTACAAGGATGTTGCCTGGTATGGAGGGAAGATCGTATGAGGAAAGGCTGAAGGACTTGAGGCTGTTTTCGTTAGAGAGAAGAAGGTTAAGAGGTGACTTAATTGAGGCATACAAGATGATCAGAGGATTAGATAGGGTGGACATCGAGAGCCTTTTTCCTCGGATGGTGATGTCCAGCACGAGGGGACATAGCTTTAAATTGAGGGGAGATAGATATAGGACAGATGTCAGAGGATAGGTTCTTTACTCAGAGTGTAGTAAGGGCATGGAATGCCCTGACTGCAACAGTAGTTAGGGGCCTCACGGTAGCATGGTGGTTAGCATCAATGCTTCACAGCTCCAGGGTCCCAGGTTCGATTCTCGGCTGGGTCACTGTCTGTGTGGAGTCTGCACGTCCTCCCCGTGTGTGCGTGGGTTTCCTCCGGGTGCTCCGGTTTCCTCCCACAGTCCAAAGATGTGCGGGTTAGGTGGATTGGCCATGCTAAATTGCCCGTAGTGTAAGGTTAATGGGGGGATTGTTGGGTTATGGGTATACGGGTTACGTGGGTTTAAATAGGGTGATCATTGTTCGGCACAACATCGAGGGCCGAAGGGCCTGTTCTGTGCTGTACTGTTCTATGTTCTATGTTCTAGCAGTGGACTCGCCAACACTAAATGCATTCAAATGGTCATTGGATAGGCATATGGACGATAAGGGAATAGTGTAGAGGGACTTTAGAGGGGTTTCACAGGACGGCGCAACATCGAGGGCTGAAGGGCCTGTACTGCGCTGTAATGTTCTATGTTCTATGAAAGTGGCAGAATTTTGACCAAAGATTAAATGAAGAAAATATTCCAATTTTCTTCACTCCTCTCCTAAAGACATTATTTCAAGGGAACAAATTCAACCTAACTTTTGTAACAGATGAAGATTTTTTTTCCTTCCAAACTTATTTACTGCAGGAAACAACTTGTGCTCGAAGGCATGAAAAATATTATATTCCACAAACCATTTCATTCATAGCTGCCTCATATTTCTGTTAGATAATGGCAAACCATTTCCTACAGATATAAATTCTGCTTGTCCTGGTTGTTGGTGCCCAGAATCTGATCCACTTCTGTTGCAAAAGCTGATCCATGTTGGGAGGAGGTGAATGGAAAGGTGCTCGCAAAGAAAAAAACTTGAACTTATTGTATGTCTTTCATGCCCCAAAGTATTTCACAGTGAATTGAGTACTTTTGAAATGTAATTACTGTTGTAATGCAGAAAATCAAGATAGTGAATGGGATTTTCCAATCCCCCCCCCGCCTTACTAACGATGGAGGTGGATCAACGTTGGCCCGCTGATGCCCGCAGTGTTTTACATGGCTCGCCCATCCCACTGCCAGGGAGCCCGCTGGTGGGAAGCACCAGAGAGTCCTGCCCAATGAATTTGTGTACAGTAAAGGCCATTGATCGGCAATGAAATAAATGACCAGGTAGTGTGTTTTAACGATGATGGTTGTTGCTTAGTCTCCTAATTGTCTCGATCAGAGATGTAGTGCCTTCAGAGCCCACTGGAGCATCACTCTGGCACCTACTATTTAAAGGCTTTAGTGGCTAATCCTCCTGGCTTCACTGTTGCAATCTTAGACAGTTTAAACTTTATGGTGTGTTAGTTGAAATCTTAAAATTAAAGGAAATTGTTAGGACAGGATGGAAGTCTGCAATAAAATAACTACAGATTAAAAGGCCTGATCATAATAATAACTTGCATCTGTAGTTCTGCCTGGTGCTAACAAGTGATAACCATCCTGGGAGAGGCAGCAGGAACGGATTGTCAGAACGATACAGTAGCTTCACTTGAAGCAATGATTTGTAATCTTTTTTTAAAAAAACATTTCCAAATAAGTGGCAATTTAGGGCCCGAATCCACCTACCCTGCACATCTTTGGGTTGTTGGGGGTGAGACCCCACACAGACACGGGGAGAATGTGCAAACCCCACACGGGCAGTGACCCGGGGCCAGGATCGAAACTGGGTCCTCGGCACCATGAGGCAGCAGTGCTAACCACTGCATCATCATGCCACCTAATGATTTGTAATCTTAACTTGGGAGCTGATTCCTGGATCTCAGTTTATTGTTGGCATTTTACCGGTTTGTGTTTGTTCTTGATTGAAGACACTTACCGTAGAACATTTGGCGCGATTTAACTAAAACATTATCCTCTGGGAGGGATTAGTGGGGTTGTTCCCAGGGCTACAAGCCCTGCCCACTAATGGCACATTAGGTTGTTTTGAGTGCCGGCGGGAACTGCCCAACCGAGGTTGCACTCAGTTGCATTTCCTGCACTGAGGAGCTCCAGCGAGGTGGATCTCCTCAGCGTGTCGTGTTATTGACCCTGGGGTAACACAGACTGCAACTAGATGCAGTTGTACTGGAAAGCAGACGCCAAACTTAGACGTTGGTTCAATACGATTTATTGAACTTCTGTAACTAGGCACACAGCATGCTGTGGGTTGTCACTTTAATACTCTAAGTATGCTAACTCTAACTAACTCGACCAGGCCAGCCCTGAGCCACGTGTAGAAGGTGCTGGCTAATATATACACCCTGACTGTAACTACAGTTGTCACCAGTGGAAAGAGGCGGAGTGCTGATGCCTCGTGTGTTTTATAGTAGGAAGCCCCCCTCTTGTGTTCTGTCTAGTGATTAGTTGTGTTCTGCTCTGTGTGTTGATTGGCTAACCTGGGTGTCTATCACTGCCTGTCTTTACCTCACGATGTGTGTGAGTGCATATTATGACATCCCCTTTTTATAAAAGATTTTGTCGGTTGCTTAGAGCATATATGACGTATGTACAGATTTAACTATTTACAGCGAGTGAATGCATATGTACATGTAAGGTGCCTAGCATGCAGATACAGAACAATATGTACAAAAGTAATGTCTATAAGTCAAATCTCTGGGGCTGCGCCGGATCCGTGCCGATCGCCGGAGATGTAGAGGCAGGGACGACGGCGCCTTGACAGGAGGGATTGCAGCCAGAGTGGTGGCCTCGTTGCGTGAGGTGTCCGGAGAAGGCATATCGACAGCTGGAAAAGTGAGATTCGGTGGCGGGTAGGCAAGTCTGCGTAGTGCCCTTCTGTTGCGCCTGACAATGGAGCCATCAGCCACGCGAACCACGAATGACCTAGGAGCAGCCTGTCGAACAACAACAGCTGACCAGCCTCCATCCGGTAACTTAATGTGAACAGCATCTTCCGGAGAGAGCACAGGTAAATCAGTAGCATGAGCATCATATGTCAGCTTTTGCCGGTTCCTGAGTTGCTGCACCTTTTGCAGCACCGGGAGATGATCCAGGTCAGGTAAATGAATGGCCGCAACAATCGTCCACAGGTCACGATTCATAAGGAGTTGTGCTGGAGACATACTGGTGGACAGAGGGGTTGCCCTGTATGCCAACAGTGCAAGGTTAAAGTCAGAAGCCGAGTCCGCAGCCTTGCCGAGCAATTGCATCATGATGTGACCCCTTTTTCGACCTTCCTGGTAGATTGAGGGTAATGTGGGCTGGAGGTAATGTGCTTGAAATGATACAGCTTTGCGAAGTTGGACCACTCTTGGCTGTGGAAGCAGGGACCATTGACAGTGAGCAGAATACCATGTCTGGCAAATGCCTCCTTGCAGGCCTTGATGACTGTCCTTGATGTGAGGTCGGACAGTTTCACCACTTCCGGGTAGTTCGAAAAGTAATCGATAATGAGCACATAGTCACACCCATTGGCGTGAAAAAGGGTCAATTCCCACCTTAGACCACGGAGAGGTCACAATCTCGTGTTGCTGGAGTGTTTCTTTGGCCTGAGCAGGCTGGAAATGTTGGCAAGTTGCACAATTGAGGGCCATGTTGGATATGTCCTGGTTGATTCCAGGCCAATAGACAGCCTGCCGGGCCCTGCGCCTGCATTTCTCAACACGGCAGCAGGGTAGCATTGTGGATAGCACAATCGCTTCACAGCTCCAGGGTCCCAGGTTCGATTCTGGCTTGGGTCACTGTCTGTGCGGAGTCTGCACATCCTCCCCGTGTGTGCGTGGGTTTCCTCCGGGTGCTCTGGTTTCCTCCCACAGTCCAAAGATGTGCAGGTTAGGTGGATTGGCCATGATAAATTGCCCTTAGTGTCCAAAATTGCCCTTAGTGTTGGGTGGGGTTACTGGGTTATGGGGATAGGGTGGAGGTGTTAACCTTGGGTAGGGTGCTCTTTCCAGGAGCCGGTGCAGACTCGATGGGTCGAATGGCCTCCTTCTGCACTGTAAATTCTATGTCTATGTCTAACACCGAGGTGTCCCTCGTGGATCTGTTTAAGCGCTAAGCTCTGGAGGCTGCGAGGAATAACGATCCGATCTAGCTTGAGGAGGAGCCTCTCGACAACTGTTGGGTCGTCCTTGACATTAAAGAACTGGGGGCATTGCCCTTTCTGCCAACCATTTGCAGGGTGATGCATGACCCATTGCAGAAGAGGGTCCTTGGCAGTCTCTTCTCGAATGTTGACCACTCTTTTGTCTGAGGCTGGGAGGTTGCTGGCACACAGTCGCGCCTGTGCCTCAATTAGGCTGGTGAAGTCGATCTGTTCACAGGGCATGGTGATGGCACACGACAGGGCGTCCGCAATGATTAGCTCCTTGCTCGGTGTGTAAACCAACTCAAAATCATACCTGCATGGACGAAGGAGAATGCGCTGAAGCCTGGGCGTCATTTCATTCAAGTCCTTATGAATGATATGGACTAGGGACCTATGGTCAGTCTCTACTGTGAAGGTTGGTAGACTGTAGACGTAGTCATGGAACTTTACAATGCCGGTTAGGAGGCCCAGGGACACTCTTTTTCTATCTGAGCATACCTCTGCTCAGTGGGAGTCATGGCCCTTGATGCATAGGCCACTGGAGCACAGGACAAGGAGTCATCCTTCTGGAGGAGCACCACACCAATGCCGTCCTGGCTGGCGTCCATGGAGATTTTTGTCTCCCTCTCCGGGTCAAAGAACGCTAGTAGTGGAGCAGTGGTGAGCTTTGCCTTTAACTCGAGCCACTCTGCTTGATGTGTGGGTAGCCACTGGAAGGCCGTTGACTTCTTCACCAGCTGCCTGAGAGCCGTATTGTGATGCGAGGTTGAGAGTTAAGTGTCCCAAAAAGTTAACCATACCGTAGTACCGCCTTCTTGTCTTCCGGGGTCTTCATGGTGTTGATGGCCTTGACTTTGTCTGAGTCTGGTTGCACACCCTGCTGGGAGATTTGATTGCCCAGAAACTTGATTGATCACATGCCAAAGGAGCACTTGGCCTTGTTTCACTTGAGACTGTTGGCATGGATGCGTTGAAAGACTTGTTTGAGATGCGATGTGTGTTCCTCTGGGGGTTGTGGACCATATGATTACATCATCTACGTAGACCCGCACACCTTCAATGCCCTCCAGCATCTGTTCCATGATCCTGTGAAAGATTTCAGAGGCTGAAACAATACCAAACGGCATGCAGTTGTAACAATACCTTCCGAAAGGTGTATTAAATATGCAGAGCTTCCAGAGTTGTATCTGCCAGAAACCACGCGAGGCATCTAGCTTCATAAAGTATTTGGCGTGTGCCATCTCACTGGTTAGCTCCTCCCACTTCGGGATCGGGTAGTGTTCCCGCATTATGTGTCGGTTAAGAGCTTTGGGATCTATACATATGCGCAACTCTCCTGAGGGCTTCTTCACACAGACCATCAAACTGACCCAGTCAGTCGGTTCCGTCACTTTGGAGATGGTGCCCTGGTCTTGGAGTTTCTGTAGCTGCGCCTTTAAACTTTCCTTCAGAGGAGCTGGCACCCAGCGTGGAGCATAGATCACAGGCATGGCATCAGGCCTGAGTAAGATTTTGTAGCGGTACGGCAGCGTACCCATCCCACTGAACACATCTGGGTATTGTGACAGGATTTTGTCAATGTCAGCCTGAAGATCCACATTGACAGAGGACATGGCATGGACTCGCTGCATGAGATTGAGTAGCATGGGCACCAAGCAGGGAAGCCTTTTCAGGCTTGCCGATTTCGAATCTCAGTGTGGCTTTGATGGCCTTTTTAGAGACGTGCAGGTGACAAGACCCTAATGCAGTAATGGCATTGCCATTATAATCAAGAAGCTGGCAGGCCGGCGGAAGAATATTTGGTCACCTTTTGATGCGATCAAGATCTGCTTGTGATATGAGATTGGCTGAAGCACCAGTGTCCAGCTTGAACTGGATGCTGCACTGGTTAACGTAAACGACAGCACGCCATTTGTCCGCAGAATCCACGTTGAGGATAGATAGACGTGTTGCTGAATTTGAGGAGGCGTTGTCACACGTAGTAATGATGCCCACACGATATGGGAACTCCAGGCAGTCGTCCTCTGGATCCGTGGTGCAACCACAATCAGAATCCAGCAGCCCGTGCTGCACACATCTAACACATTTGCGTTGGAACGGGGATCTCGGGCAGCACGATGGCCTAGTGGTTAGCACAACCGCCTCACGGCGCTGAGGTCCCAGGTTCGATCCCGGCTCTGGGTCACTGTCTGTGTGGAGTTTGCACATTCTCCCCGTGTCTGCATGGGTTGCACCCCCACAATCCAAAAATGTGCAGAGTAGGTGGATTGGCCATGCTAAATTGCCCCTTAATTGGAAAAAATAATTGGGTAATCTAAATTTATAAAAAAAAAATTTTTTAAAAGGAACTGGGATCTCCGGGCCATGACCGGTGGTGCAGACCTGCACAAGACTTCATAATGTCCAGGCTTCCCACAATTTAAACACCGCCTGCCTCTTGCAGGGCATTGCCACTTTAAATGGGTGGTGTCGCAGTTTGGGCACGTCATGACGTTGACGTCATCACGCTCCGTGCATCGTCGCACTTGCGCAGTGTGGTCAGCCGTTCTTCGCACCTGCGCAGTGTGGTCTTCGGCCGCTTCGTTTTCCCGTCCGTGGTACGCATGCGTGGGACTCCGGGAAAAGCGTGCGAAATGGCTACCTTCATCGATGTTAAGGCGCCACATCCGGGCGATGGCCTCTCTGCCTCATGGGAGGCAAGTTGGTCCTGTTCTGTCGACTTAAGGCGGGAATAACGACTTTTCACCTGTTCGGGCACTTAGCACGTCTTGATAGCGACTGGCAGGGTCATGCTTTTTATTTTTAGGAGCTGCTCCTGCAGGGCGTCGGAGTGGACCCCAAACACAATCTGATCCTTGATGAGGGAATCAGCGGTGTCACCATAGTTGCAGGACTGCGCTGATATGCGGAGATGAGTTAGAAAGGATTGGAAAGGCTCATCCTTACCCTGAAGGCTTTGCTGGAAGACATGGCGCTCAAAGCTCTTGTTCATTTTGACTTCACAGTGACTGTCCAATTTGGCTAAAATGGTCTTGAACTTGGTCTTGTCCTCGGCAAAAGTGAATGTGTTGAAGATTTGGATGGCTTGGTCCCCCGCAATCGATAGGAGCAGTGTGATCTTTCTGGCATCGGACACATCCCCAAGGCCCGAGGCCTCAATGTAGAGACTGAACTTCTGCTTGAAGATCCACCAGTTGGCGCCGAGATTTCTGGAGATCCGGAGCTGTGGAGGGGCCTGGATCTTCTCCATGCCGCTTGAAGGCCCTTGCTGGGAATCACTGAGCTGGTTGTCACTGAATTATTCAAGGTAAATTACTTAGATGAAGTAGTCACTCCTGGTATCATGCTGTGTTATTGACCCTGGGGTAACACGGACTGCAACTGGATGCAGTAAGACTGTAAAGCAGACACCAAATTTAGACGCTGGTTCAATATGAGTTCTGTAACTAGGCACACAGCTTGCTATGGATGGTCACTCTACTACTCTAAGTATGCTAACTCTAACTAACTCGACTAGAACCACGTGCAGAAGGTGCTGACTAATATATACACCCTGACTGTCACTACAGTTGTCACCAGTGGAAAGAGGTGGAGTGCTGATGCCTCGTGTGTTTTATATTAGGAAGCCCCCCTCTAGTGTTCTGTCTAGTGATTGTTTGTGTTCTGTTCTGTGTGTTGATTGGCTAACCTGGGTGTTTATCACTGCCTGTCTTTACCTCATGATGTGTGTGAGTGCACATTATGACACAGCGCAGGAAGAGATTGTGGTGCCATTTCTAAATGGTATCCAAATCTCCCGATTCCCCCAGACATCCCAACTCGCCTACAAGGGAGTCTTCAGGGTGGGGCCTTCTTTGCACCCCATCTCATATGAGCTGGGCACCCCCGGCCCTAATCCCTGGTGCGGGCAAAATGCCAGCCTGGCAGTGCGACCTGGCAATACCAGGCTGGCACCTGGGTGCCACCCTGGCAGTGCTAAGGTGCCTGGGTGGCATCTGCAATGCCAGGGTGCCACACTGCCTGCAGGCCGGCCACACGAGGGCCTCCGATCGACTGGGATCCCCCCCCCCCCCCCCCCGCACAAGTGTCGTTCCGCCTGATCCCTGTTGGTGGGAACCAGTGCTAAATGGCACCCGGCTGGGGTCTCCTCAGCGAGGCCGATAGATGCCAGGCGGCCGTTCAATCTGGTGTCAGCACTGAAAATGCACTTAACTCTGTGAGACTGGGTCCCGCCCATTGTGGGCGGGATTCTGATCCCGATGTCTCGCGAGTTCTGGTTAGATTTCAGGAGGCATAACGACCGTCGAGGATCCCGGAAGAGGCCTCTTCCGGATCTCCCAGCCGCGTCCAGTCCCGATTCCGGCGCATAAATTTGCAAATTGCGCACGTTAACTAAACACCAAGTCATCCTTCCTGCACAAATTAGGTATTTTATAGGCATAACCAATTTGTATGCTAAATTTAATAGATTGCATATTTTCAGTTTGTTTCAGATGGATCATATTTATTTATTTTTTTTTTTTAAATTTAGATTACCCAATTATTTTTTCTATTAAGGGGCAATTTAGCGTGGCCAATCCACCTATCCTGCACATTTTTGGGTTGTGGGGGCGAAACCCACGCAGACACGGGGAGAATGTACAAACTCCACACGGACAGTGACCCAGAGCCGGGATCGAACCTGGGACCTCAGCGCCGTGAGGCGGTTATGCTAACCACCAGGCCACCGTGCTGCCCCATGGATCATATTTATAATCGGTATCGGAGGGCCAGCATGGTGACACAGTGGTTAGCACTGCTGCCTCATGCCGCTGAGGACCCGGGTTCAATCCTAGCCCTGGGTCACAGTCTGTGGAGTTTGCACATTCTCCCCGTGTCTGTGTGGGTCTCGTCCCCACGACCCAAAGATGTGCAGGGTCGGTGTATTGGCCACGATAAATTGTCCCTTAATTTGAAAACAAAATTGGGTACTCTAAATTTATTTTTATATGTATAATCAGTATCAGTTAGTTGGGAAACCACAATGTGTCGCTCAGTACATTTTATGAGCTTCATTGTTTAGAAAGAGTAATTAACGCTTTAGGAAGTATTAAAGGGAGAATATCAAAAGAATGGTAATTGAGATCTATTTCCACATTATCTTCAAAATCTCATATTAGTTGATCTAATCAAAGATTAGGAAGAAATCCTTGCTTTATACAGCACCTTTTGCCAGTCTAGGATGTTCTGAAGCACTTTACAGCCAATGGGGTACTTCAGAAGCACTGTATAGTTCTTGCTGTAATGTACAAAATGTTTATTTAAATGTGTGAATCAAGGTATTGGTATAATGGTGTATTATTGATATGATTCAATCTCCCTTGGTGTTGCATGTGTCAGAGAATATCATCTCATTTACCTTGAGTATTTCTTTGGCTGTTTCCCTCTATCTGATCAATTTGACTTTTGCCTCTCTTACCCTTTTCCTGAACTTCTGTTTGTCTTTCTCCTCACCCTCAACTGATTTTTCTTTTCCTATTTTTGGGTGAGAGGTGTTATGTAAATATGGCTTGCTGTGGTGATTTGAGGAAAGGAGGCACCATTGACTCTCTTTGACAAATGGGGTGGGAGCTCTGGAGGAAACATGGCTCTCTTCCAATCACTCACCTGTTTCTTCCAGCCCCTCCTCCCATCACATCCTCCACTCTTCCAATTCCCTGTTACCCATTCCTCTTCCCTGTCCATTCAAATAACTGTTTGCCCCCTCTCCTTACTCTATTGGAATTCTGTCACCAATTGTACTTAATCCACTTTCCATTTTAATTCACTTTTTCAAAGTGTGGATTCGGAAGGAGGCCACTCATCCTCAACCTGTTTCCTCCAATATTCCTTCCTATCCTATCTGACTGAAGTATGCTATGCTTATTTGATATTTAACTTCAGTTTTAAAAGTCAAATTAGAATGGGGAAAGATGGTGGACGGAATTTAGCCAAGCCCTCACTGGCGGGTTCAATGGTGGGCAGAGGTGGAGAATTTGGTGGGGGGCCCAAACATTGATTTTACGCTGGCGTGAATTTCCCACAGGATATTTCATTGGTGCCCGCCATAGCGGATCAGGAATAGACCAGCATGAAATCGATTTCCATCCCCCACCCACGCCTGATGCTACGATGCCAGCAAGCTGGCCCAGAAAACATCTGAGATAATGTGGCATGCAGACGTCACCACATACCTGAAGAATACCTGGGGCTGCCTCCGGAGTTTGGGATGGAGGCCGCCCGGACCCTGGAATATCACAGCAGTGAGTGCAGGGAGATGTTTCAGGTAGATCTTCCAGCTTCAGTGCCTTTTGAGGAGATCTATCTTCCAGCCCCTGTGTGTTCCTGGAGATCCATCTTCTTTTCAGAGAGTCCATCTTTTTCTCCAAGTGATGTTGGATGCCTTTTAAATATAGCACCCAAATATGACGAAAGGATGTGCGCCATCAAGCGCTCCCTGCCACGGAATATGGCGTTTAATCTCCAGATGCACAATTAATGAGGTTGGGGATATAGCGGGCTAGATTCTCTGAAAATGGGGCTACAAATGGCGCAAAAACGCACTCCCGAGTTTTCTAGAAAAAAAACAACCCGATTCACTTACCTGCAGGGGGCTAGCAGAGACCCAGAGTGCTTCACGCAGCTTTGGCTGAGGATACGGACCCTGCACTTCCGGTTCCAGGTCCGCGCATGTGCACGGCAGCGCCCTCCAGCGGCCGTGCCGAGCGCCCAATCGCTGCTCCGCCCACCCATAAAGCACCCCCCCCCCCGGTGCTTGATCCCCCCGGCCCCCAGCAGGGCGGCCGCAAACTGAGTCTGTAGCCGCTACGCGAGCATACTGACCGGCAATACCACATTAGTTCCACGCCATCAGGAACTCGGCCGGTCGGGAGCGGAGTATCACTGGGGGACCTCTGGCAATGGCCCCCCAGCCATGCGGCGTGATTTGCGGACGCACGGTTATTCGGGGCCCGGAGAATTGCTGGAACGGTGCCGGGCCTGATTCCGTTGGGAAATTTGATTCTACGCCCCCGTGCCGATATCGCGTTTGGCACGGGGCAGCGGAGAATCCAGTCCAGTCCAGTATGTTTTCCCATTAGCCTCTGCAGCGAGATACACTCCTTGTCCCTTCCACTTAGTCCTCGATGGGATAATTCCACCCGGTGTGTGTTGCCATTCTCCATCGTGCTCTCTCTTTCTTTGGTGTCAGTAATTACTATCTGTTTCACAGGAGCAAGGAATTACTGTTTCTGCTAACAACACAGGTGGCTAATTGGCTTTGAAGTGTAAGACTTTTGGAGGAAACTGAACATGAACGTGCAAGTCTCTAACTTTCTCTTTCAGCTTAATATACATAAAGTTTATAGAAAACAAACCAAAAACTACAAACGGTCACACTGTGTGATGTTGAATAGCCACCATATTGAAGTAAGATATCCTATGATCTGGCTGCTGGCTTTCCACAAATCAAAATTCCAGGTGCTCCCTTTAAAAATAGAAATTTCACTTTGAGTAACAAATGTTTAATGTCCAAAATACGGATTTAAAGAGAATGTAAATTTGAAAAATGATATATTCCAGCACAATATCATTTAATTATTCACTAAGGCAAAGCTGACACCAAACATGTAATCAAAGCACTTGGCTGATGATGAGAGTATGTTATCCCATGATGATAAAATGTTCATTTTATCACGGTTGCTATTGTGTTGAATATTGAAAAGGGATTATCACAGTTCTACTTAAGTTTCAATAAAACATGCACCCTTTGTCACAAATGGATTCTGTATATCATAACATTTTTTGCAAACTTACCTAATAGAATTACAATCTTTGAACTGGCTCTTTCTGGACATTATGAATCTCTCTGCCTTTTAGCTATTACATGGTTGCCCAGCATTTGTTCAACTACCCCCCCCCCCCCCCCCCCCCCCCACCCACAGTCAGAAGTAAATGAAGCTTTCTGTAATTCATGTTTTTAATAGCCTTGAATTAAACATGAAAATGTTGCATAATGAAATTCAAGCTGTGCTAAAGACTAATGTTACTGTTTGTAAATATTGCATGGTTCAAAATAAAATGCCTATTGGAACTAATATTTTTAACTTAAAAAGCATAGTTTTACTGACTTTTTGGGGACTCAAATGATGAATACATAAGAAAATAATGTTAATAGTAGATTCAGAAATGATATGGCCAACACATTTTCTGAGAACTCCCGCACCGCAAAATGTGGTACAGCACCCCTGCCCAGGACACATGGGGAACCACCCTGCTTTTTAAATGTGACATGAGATCTTTTACCAGTTGAGTGTGGGCAGACAAGTCCTCTGAGTAACAATTCATCCTCAAGGCACCATCCCCAACAATGCAGCACCTCCTCAGTCGGGCATTGAAGTGTCAGCCTTGATTATGTGCACACACGTCTGGAGTGGGACTTGAATCCACTTCTGATTCAGATGTAAGAGTGATATCATTGCATTCAAGTTGTCACCATCTTGACATATATCTTGGCAGTTTATGAATGGAAAATAAGCAAATCCTTTGCAGTTGTTGAAGTAAAACCAGCATCTCTGCAGCTCAGGGGAGCAGATGTCCAGATCAGCCGCAGGCAAGTTTAGTATTGAGGCCGGGAAAAACATCACACAATATTGTATTTGGTTTCTTGAATAGTCATCTGAGTAGGGTACTGGAGATAAAGGGCGCAGTTTTATGCCCACATTACACCCAAAAAGCAGCTTGCCATGGTGCAGCATGGCTGATAGAAGCCGGGAGACCCTGCTCCGGGGATGCACCCGGCTCACAACACCTCATGACGCGATTTCACGAGATGTTGTGATATAAATCTCGCCCCATTGTGGGTGGGATCACTTTTTAGCAAATCCTCATATTAGAACGAGACAGCTTGTCTCACTTTAATATGCAGATTCCCAAGGCATGGGCCTTGGAGACATTGGGTGAGCACCGTTCAGTGCTGGCCTCCACAAGCGGGGACCAGACGGAACGGCACTCGTTGGTGTCTCCCAGGCGATCGGAGGCTACCAGGTGCATGCCCTTTGGGCAGGGTGGTATGGTGGAACTGTTGGTGGCACCCTGGCAGTATCACCTGGGTGCCAGTCTGGCACTGCCAAAGTGTCCAGGAGGCACTGACAAGGTGCCAAGCTGGCATTTCTTTGCATGGGTGCGATTGGGCCAGGGGTGCCTTGTGTGTGTGTGTGTGTGTGTGTGTGTGTGGCGAGCGGAGCACCTTCGTGACAATACAGGGTTATGTGCGGCCTCAGCGCTCTGAACGCCAGAAAACACGAGTCTAAATGCGCTCGCTTTGGGTCTTTATTCTCATTTAATAAAATCGCACCCAAAGACTGAAATTACTTGAGAGGCTGTTTTTATACTGTGAAGGGAGGACTGTGGCTTTCAAGTCAATGATATGTTGAATTGTCTCCCTCTCTCTGTAGTTAACTTTGTATGATCAGTCGCTTGTATTTTTAATTGTTGTAAATTTTAGCTACATTTTCATTTCTTGGCTATGAGCCTTCATGCTCTTGGGCAAGGCATATAGGCAAAGTAGAAGATGCATTGCTGACCTATTTGAATAGGATTTACCAGAAAATATGGTGGTCTATGCATCTGGTAGTTACTCGTGTTGTGGCTGAAGTTGTACCTCCCAACAGTATCAGGGGACAAGTTACCTCTGCAGGAGGTACTGGATCATCATGGCCATCTCTGACACTGCACCCATTGTAATACAAATGTGATGTTATTACAATATTAGATGTGTGCAGCTTTTTAAAAGGGGAAATTCTGTAAAACATCATGAAAGTCAAGATTGATCCTGGAAGAATCCATTTTGTATCCATATACTGTGTCCAGTGTATGTCAGTATATCGAGAGCTGACAAGTGAAAGGCTGACCAGGTTACTGCCTTGCTGTGGGTTTCTAAAAAAAAACATTGATTTAATTCGGAAAAAATACTTTTCCCAGGATTAAAAGAAATGTAAATCTGGACAGTAGAGAGAAAAAGCAGGGCAGACAATGGCTGGGATCTTGCTCTGGGTACCTGCTGATCGGGCATGAAAGTGGAAGAATAATGATGCACTGTCATGCAGAGAGGATTAGGGTGTACTTGTCCCCGATTGGTTGTCTGTTTGTTTGTTTTGTGTTTCCATGGTGTAAACCATTGGCTGGAGATTGATCTTCTTTAATTGATTAAAT
Organism: Scyliorhinus canicula; assembly: GCF_902713615.1. Taxonomy (NCBI): domain Eukaryota; kingdom Metazoa; phylum Chordata; class Chondrichthyes; order Carcharhiniformes; family Scyliorhinidae; genus Scyliorhinus; species Scyliorhinus canicula. Next base: position 75,687,938 of record NC_052149.1, on the reverse strand, counting down.
ATTGTAAATAGGGAAGGAAAGGAATCAATTGGCCATGCAAAGCATTCCCTCACACACAGAATGAGCTCTTTTCTTTTCACGCTCCTGGTAGAACCCTGAAATTATACAGCTGACCAGTGGGTCACGGTTGTTAATTAGCCTCACAATAATGACATTATTAAGAGATTTGCACAACTAAAAAGTACCTGACAAGATTGACACTTTTTTTTGCAGAGAAGCATATATGCTCATTAACTGTGCATTGTAATCCTAGAGTTGTTCCTTTGCCCAATAATAGTTACATTTACTTTTATAACTAATTTGCTGAAGCTATTTAGGTAAAGCTTTTGGTGTTCGATGCTAATGAGTGAAGCCCCCCTGGTGGCTCAGGTGGTAAGTGCTGCTCCATGGGATATTTAGCCATGCTGTTTGGAAAGATTGCACATTCCATCTCTGTGCTGAAGTAGTTCATTTCCACCAGGAAAGCAGGAGAAATATTGCAATTGATCTCAAAATCTCTCAGCCAGGGAGAGGGAGGGAATTTCCCAGCAATGTGATTGATTTTTAACTGCCCTCTGAAATGGCACCCGCAAGCCACTCCGTTCAAGGGCCATCAGGGATGGGCAACAAATGCTGGCCCAGCCAGTAAGTCCGCATCCCATGAATGGATTTTTAAAAACCCTAATGATGATTGTGCTGTTGCAAAAGTAATCCTGCTCAGTATGTGAGGACCTCTGGTTCAGACATTTGGTGGATGTGCTTGGCTGAGGAGGAGACAATGGAGCAAAGCTCCCTTCTGTGGGATTATGACTGAACCCCTCTAAGTCAGAATTTCCCCTAATCGTAACATTACCCTTGGAGCTCGGGTCACTGTTTAGCCTGGGAAAGCTGACTCCGGTCAGTGTGTAGTACCATTCAATTCAAGGCAGCAGTGTACCACCTCTATCCTGTTAATGCACAGCATGTTCCTAGGGAAGAAATATCTGAGTATAGGATATCAGCTTTAATCGGTTTCTGCTTGGCATTGACATCAAATGTGCAGGGTATCTGTGCATTCATCTACATGCTGCCCCTTAGCGACATCACCAGAAAGAACAGCGTTAGTGTTCCCATGTACACTATATGACACTCCTCTCTACCTCACCATCAGCCCTCTTGGCTCCTTCACCGTTGCTAAATTATCAGACTGCTTTTTTTTTTTTTTTTAATTTTTTTATTGGAATTTTTTGCAGAAAATATAACAAAAAGTATAGCAAAAAGCAGTAATATGCAACTAACAGCCCCATAACACCCACAATTCCCCCCATACCGTAACATCACATGTATCACATTCCCCCCCCCCCCCCCCCCCCCCAAACAAGAGAACTTAACCATAAATTAAAATTAGATAAATCAAATTTAAATAAAATAAGCTAAAATTATCAGACTGCTTCTCCGACACCCAGCACTGGACCAGCAAAAATTCTATCCAATTAAGCATTGGGAAGACCGAAGCTGATGCTTTTTGCCTCCTACTCCAAACTCTGCTCCTTAGCTATCAGCTTCATCAACTCCCTGAAATAAAACCAACCAGTCTGCGATAAAGCCAACATGGGAATAAAAGCAAACATGTAACAAAATGCCCCAAGGGGCTTCACAGGAGCATTCTTAAAATATCTCACACTGAGCCACTTAAAGAGATGGGGAGGTGATCAAAAGTTTGTTCAAAGTGGTCACATGTTTGCCCCCTGGATGCCCACTGCATCACTAAGACAGCCCATTTCCACTTCTGTAACATCACCCAACTTCACCCCTGTCTCCGCTCCTCTACTGCAGAAACCCTCACTCATGCTTCTGTTACCTCTAGGTTTGACCATTGCAGTTGTTATACAGATGAGGAGGGGGCAAATGACTCCACCCTTTTCCCACTCCACTCATTAATGCAAGAGGGCTTTTGTGGAAAGGATATTCAATTCTGTGAGCCTTTAAATGTTGTGATCCTTTAAAATACAAGACAAGTTTGCTTGAGTTTCTCAAAGGAAGAGGTTAGCCTGATTATACTTAACCTAGTCTAAATAAAATAATAAACGGGCTCCACCTTTCACACGTGCACACAGACATGCACACGCAAACACAAATAGGTTAGAGTGGGGGAAGATCAGGTAACAGGATTCCTATTTTGTTATGCTCCTGGATAAGGGGGAATGAGCTGGCTCCCTTTCTTTATTCAAGCCTCTTGGTTATCTGCAAAGTGGTTAATTTAAAAGAGATTCCTTTCACTTTGGATATATTTTCCCAGTCCAAATGTATTTATTTTTCAGAAGGCAAATTGAAGCAGGCTTTCCTGAATCAAATAATGAGTGAATTTATTGATCACTAAAATCTGATAAAATGCAACTCACACAGTCTATTCAGAAGTGAGTGGTTAAGATTCGAGATAAAAGAAAAAAATATATAAGGGTTCACCTTTGGCTTGTCTGTGAGGGTAGATGGTGGTACGTTACTGATAGGTTGGGTGCTTCCAGTAGAGTTGGCTTTTGGCAGCTCAGCAGTCAGTTCCCCGATTTTGAAGCTATGTCCTCATGCTGGCATGGGAACGGTGGCGTTTTACGTTTGAAAATTTGGCGCAAAATGGCCACCGATCCTCCGTTTGGCTGGGGATTAGCAGCAAGGCAGCGCAGACCACCCAGCTCTAACAGCCGATGTAGCCCGGAGATTTGCCAGATCCGTGGCCGCGCATGCACACAGCGGCGGCCTGCAGTGGCTGCACCGTGAAACATGGCGGCCACCGCCCGATGACCCGGCCTGCAAAATAGTGCCCCCCCTTTGGCTGGCTCGCACGCTCCGGACCACTCTCCAACGTGCCCCCAGTCCCTGACAGAGTCTCCCTGCCCGCGGATCGGCCCTCCTCCGACTGTGGTGGCGCTGGACTGAGACCGCAGCCGCCATGCCGCGTTCCCGATGGGTGAGACCATGAGGGACCCACGCCATTGGGAACTCAACCGGTCAGGGGGTGCATTAGGGGGTAGGCCTCAGGCAATGTCCTGTGGCCGTTGATACCCCTCTTTGGAGGTGGCGGAGCATCACTAAACGGCGCCGCCCCCCCAATTTGGTCAGAACGTTGATTCTCCGGCTGATTGCCGAACACAAATTGGGCATCGGCAACTGGAGAACCCAACCCCTTGTGTTCTGTTGTGTCATTGGAGTGTTCCTTTAAGAAGTGTTGTTGTCTGTATCATGTGGCTCCAGTGATGTCATTGTGTGGGTGGAGCTGGGCTGTGGCTCTGGATTTTTACTTTCATTTTTGAATTGGGAGCTGGTTGTGGCCCTGAGTTTTACTTTTGTTTTGGTTTGGGCTTGTTTTGGTGACTGAGTTTTTTTGCATTCGTTTTCAAAATTGGGTGTTGTATTCAGACTGACAAGTATCTTGGAATGTCTCTCTACCTTCAGTTTAAAAGCTGTTTCCAGATTGCTTGATAACTTGAAAAGAAATAATTGTTTTCTGGAAGAACTTCAAACCTGCTGTTTTGAAAAGGAAACAAGAGCATCCATACCAGGTCTTGAGTGCTGTTTGCTGGGCCATACGTTTGAAAAGGGGTTTCTGGTTTATGGGATCTTATTATTAAATTGGAACAGCTAAAGGGGGAATTTATTAAGGGGTTATACATAGAGTACTGTAGCTGTGTGGGGTATTTATGTTGGTAGTTGACATAAATGCTTGCTGTGCGTGTTTATAAAAATGTTAACTAAATTCATAGAATAAACTTTATTTTTGACTGAAAGTGCTTCTGGCCTCTGTTGAATTACACCTTGTGCTCATTGTAACCAAAATAAATAAACAGTTGTAGGTCAGGTGAACTCCATGATATATTTTGGAGTTTTCTAAACCCTGGCTCATACCAGTTGTGCTATTTCCTGTCAATGGTGGCTTCTGCTGAGCTTTCCTCCAACAGGAGAGAGAGAGATCCTTCCCCTGCTTGTCCTTTTGTGCAGTGGTGATTGACGGCTGTTTCTTTTTGTTTCCATGTCACTCACCCACTGACACCAGAACAGATCTGTTCTGTAGCAAGCTTTTTAAATCCATTTCCCTATGTATTCCTGGAAGGGTGTACAACAACTTCTTTCACCCAGAGTCCATTTTCTTTCAACTCGGACCGTTCCCACATTCTGAGATTTAACTCAACAGAAGATGGGTTTTGCACGTCTACTGAGATGTGACAACCAGGTTCTAGTGTTTATGTAACCACAGAAGATTAGAATTGAGCCTTTTGCATTTCATCTCTTTCATTCAAGTGTCCAGGGATGGTGGGACTGTCCTATGAGGAGAGATTGACAAGGCTAAGATTGTTCCCGCTGGAGTTCAGAAGAATGAGGGGGGAATCTCATAGAGACTTATAAAATTCGAACAGGACTAGACAGGGTAGATGCAGGGAAGATGTTCCCAATGGTGGGTTTGACCAGAACCAGGGGTCACAGTCTGAGGATTCAGGGTAAACCATTTCGGACAGAGATGAGGAGACATTTCTTCACCCAAAGAGTGGTGAGCCTGTGGAATTCAATACCACAGGAAGTAGTTGATGCTAAAACTTTGAATATATTCAAGAGGCGGCTAGAAATAGCACTTGGGGTGAATGGGATTAAAGCTATGGGGAGAAAGCAGGATTAGGCTATTGAGTTGGATGATCAGCCATGATCCTGATGAATGGCGTAGCAGGCTCGAAGGGCCAAAAGGCCTCCTCCTCCTCCTATCTTCTTTGTATCTATGTCTGTGTCTAAAATAGGCCTGCGACATTCCATGGTCTCTCGGGACAAGTCAGTCAAGTATGATCCACATAGGAATTTTTGAGAAATTAGTTACTTTACATCACCAGCCCCCTCCCCTCTTGCCCAGTGTCTTTAGCTTATATTTCTTTTCAGAACACGTCTTCCTTAAAAAGTTCATTGTGTCTGTCCGTAAGTAATCCAGGGCTGTGATCCGCTATCTTGACCAGGGGTATACGGTCCGTGGAGTTTGGTGACCTGGCCACCTTCAGGATGAATATGGTGATCTTGCTGTATCCCTCGTGGATGTGATTTAAAGGACATAGCCAGCTAATGTCCTTCGAGAGATAGCAGAACAAGGTTGAATTCCTTCAAGAAGACTTTGTCTGCAGCAGGGGCATCCCTGGGTAGTCACGGTCAAGAAACAGGGTTAAACAACTTGCAATGTGGGTTGCAGAGACCCCACTTAGATCTGTCATCACATCTCAGCTTTCTGTCCTCTTACTGCAGAAAGCAGAAACTTAAACCCACAAACAGTGGGCCTTGCATGTGATCAGCACCCAATGATTCAAACATGGTCATTAGTAGTGTATTCTCCATTGTAGCTGAATCAATTCATGTCAGGAAATTCCCCTCTGTCAGCCAGGAGCCCATTATCCAAGTAGCTTTAATGGTTTGTCTCCACCACATGAATATCTGGGGGTGGGGTAGGGTGATTGCTTGATGCCTTGCTAATGGGGGCAGGAAATGTGGTTTACTCCTATTCCCCTAGTCATTGTTCTTGGTAGGTCTTTGCAGACTGGAAATCGCATCCGGCGGCGGGGTGGAGAATCCACTTTCGCGCACAAATTCAAGTCCGGCGCCGGTATCGCAATTCTCAGCCCCTCAAATCGGCCTGCTCCGCGATTCTCCGTCCCCGACCGACCAAATTCCTGACGGCGTGGTTCTAACATGGTCCCACCGTCCGTGATACTCGTGTGGTGGCTGTGGACTAATTCTGGGGTCGCCACAGTCGGGGGAGGGCTGATCAGAGGGCAGGGGGAACTTCATTCGGGACTGGGGGCTATGTGTGAGGGCGGCCTGGGGCGGGCAAGCGGCCAATGTGGGGCACTATTTCGGTGGTCCAGGTCTGCAGGCTGAGTCCACCATGGAGCATGTGCAGCCTCTGACCCGGAAGTGTGGAGGGCCATATCGGCAGCTAGACCTGCGAGCTCTACGACAGCTGCTTGCTAGCTTTCTGCAAGAAGGTGAATTTGTGGTCTTTTGACACCAGTTGTCCTGCCGTAAAAGACCACGACGGCGTGTGGACATAGTCCCAAAAATGGAGATCCAGCCCAAGGTGTCTCCATCTCAATGAATTGGAACTTGCAAGGTATAGTGATGCAAATTGGGTTATCATTGGCTGTATGCTCCAGTCACTCTTTGTCTCCTTTTTAAATGTTCAATTTGGCTTTCCATGTGATCGATTCAAAATCATATTTAAGATAAAGCGCATTTTTTCTGATGCAGCGCATTCTTGGCTGGTCTCCCACATTCTATCTTCCCCAAATTTGAAGTCATCTAATGCCTGTGTCTTAGTTCATAAAGAGTCCCGTTCACCTATCGCCCTGCGTTGGCTGACTACATTGGCTCTGGCAACGCCTTGATTTTAAAATTCTCATCCTTGTTTTCAAATTTCCCCAATGCATTGCCCCTCTCTAACTCTGTTATCTCTCTGAGTCCCACAACCCTCCAAGATATCTGCCCTCCTGTAATTCTGTCCTCTTGTGCATCCCTGATCTTAATCACCTCGTGCTTGGTGGTCATGCCTTCATCACCACTTCACCTTTCTACCTCCATTTCCTCCTTTAAGAGATTACTTAAAAACAGATGGGAATTCTGGCTGCTAATCCTGGCCTCACAAAAACTCCCTGTTTTAAAAAAAAACAAGCCTGAAATTTCCTTTTTCTTTACCAAGTTTTTTCTCATCTGCCATAATATCTCCTTATGTGGCTTGATGTCACACTTTGTTTACTAATGTTCCTGTCAAGCACCTTGGGATGTCAGCAGTGCTATATAAATATAAGTTTAGTTCATGCTGTTTAGGACCTGATGTTGGGTGTGACACAGCTTCCTGGAGATCATCTCCCAATTCTTAACTTGTGAATTCATATTGGTGTATGTCCTGCAGATGCATATGTGCAGGCATCGCAGCGCACCTGTTATTCACCTGCAGTGTGTGGACAGAGGAAATTGCTCACAGTTTACAATGAACATTTACAGGATTTAACCAAAAGTTAAACACTGAGTACAAGGCCTTGGTAATTTAATTAAATGTTTTGAAGATGTAGCCTAGAGGCAGTGATATTAAACTGTCAGAGCAGGCTGTGTGCTGTCAACCATTGACATTTACGAGCACACATAATAGGTTAGTCTTATTGTTCTGTTATTTATTTTGGCCTTTTTAAAAGAAACCCCACTTCATGCTAAAATGGAAATATAAATAATGCACATTGTCCTTGTTTTCAGAAGCATTCGCCCTTCACTTTAATAGTTTTTAAATATATCTGAATCATTTAAACCCATGTGGACAGTGTTTTTCTACCATCTTAGTGTGAGGCCTGAGACATATTGAGGGCCAAACCTTATTGTTATTTGACGGGTAGAGCCAAAACTAATAGGACAGACGGGAATTCAGGCTGGTCACCCTGGGCTCACAAAAACTCCGGTTTGGAAAAAAAAACCAAACCCGAACTTTCCTCTTTCTGCGCAGCCTGCAGAGATTCCTTGAAGAACTGCCCCTCGTTCGTTCTCTTTACCCTTGGCGCCAGGGGATGGAGTGTGCAACCACCTGCCTGCTCCGCCGATGGGTACCGAAGGAAATGCTGTTGATCTCTGACAAGTGTTGTTGGGGGGGGGGGGGGGGGGGTGTTCTAATTTGCATTGTGAAAATAGGCTTCCATTTGAACCACATGGGCACTGGGACTGAGACCCGTACGTAAGAAGGAGCGGGTGGGAAGTAATGCATTGCCTCTTACAGTCTGCCACACCCTATTGCCACCAGGCAGAAGCTATTTCTCCTTCAATATTCCCCTCCCTTTTAACAGGCTATGATCCCTTGATGAAATATGATTCTGTCGTGTTCTGGTCACTTCCTGCATTTTCCAAATGCCCATTCGAGTGTACCAGAGCTGAAATTATCATCACCCAGTGTCCTCGCACAGCCACCTTTCAACAGTATTCAGCTAATAATCAATAGCACGGATTTTTCCCGAACCTAATTATCCCACTGGAGCTTTAGTTTAGGAATCAGTCAGCTCTGTGGATTTAGTGCGTGATCTTCTGATCACTACAGCACAGTAGCACAGTGATTAGCACAATTGCTTCACAGCTCCAGGGTCCCAGGTTCAGTTCCCGGCTGGGTCACTGTCTGTGCGGAGTCTGCACGTTCTCCCCGTGTGTGCGTGGGTTTCCTCCGGGTGCTCCGGATTCCTCCCACAGTCCAAAGATGTGCAGATTAGGTGGATTGACCATGCTAAATTGCCCTTAATGTTGGGTGGGGTTACTGGGTTATGGGATAGGGTGGAGGTGTGCGGTTGGGAAGGGTGCTCTTTCCAAGAGCCAGTGCAGACTCGATGGGCCGAATGGCCTCCTTCTGCACTGTAAATTCTATGAAAACTACTTTCCTCTGAACTATCAAGACAGTTCATTTCTACCTTCTTGGTTGAACAGTTCAACAATCTTTTGGATTAATGCCCAGTATAGCTTTGTTGAAATCTAGGTTGAACCATTGATTTGAAATGTTTACAGTGAAAACAACCCTGTGTTTCCAATTAACTACAGTAATGAGGTTTGAGCCAGTCGTTTGCTAATATGTAACAGTGTCCGTTAGATTTGTTTCGCTTTAGACAGAATTTGTTCAGACCAGCCTGGTGGCTTTTAACTCTTAGGCTGCTGGCAAATTCCAGAAAACTTGCAAGTTCGTGAGCCAAGTGGTTTTGTTTGTTTTCAGTTCACGCTGAAAACAACATTAGCAATAAAGTTATCGCGGCATCAGGAATCAGTTTGGTGCTGCAATATTAACCCTGAACTACGAAAACAAATTCTAAAAGCATGACTAATTACACAAACATTTTTAAAAGGAAAAACAGTGTTGTGACTGTGAGAGTCAGTGTGGCAGAGTGTGTATTACTGGTTCATGTTGCTTCAGTAAGAAGTCTTATAACACCAGGTTAAAGTCCAACATGTTTGTTTCAAACACTAGCTTTCGGAGAACTGCATTCACCTGAGGAAGGAGCAGTCCTCCGAAAGCTAGTGTTTGTAACAAACATTGATGAACAATCAATCGAATGCGAGACAAGTTGCTGTACAAAAGTTAGGCTTTAATAAGCTAGAAGTTAGCCCAGCGGTCGACTACAGTAAATGGACGACCGCCGGGCGTTCTGGCTATTTATACCTCGATCTGGAGCGTGGTTAACTCAGCCTCTCGAACAATCGGAGAGCCGTCACATGACTGGTCTCAACCAATCGGTCGAGAGGCACGTGACCGACCAGGGCCAATGGTAAGCCGGTGTTCTGCACCAATGGCAGACAGCTATGCAAATCATACCACCACAAACATGTTGGACTTTAACCTGGTGTTGTAAGACTTCTTACTGTGCTCACCCCAGTCCAACGCCAGCATCTCCACATCATGTTGCTTCAATTAGTGTGCAGACCTGCAGCTGAAGTTAGGACTGCCTGTGGTGGCAGTGGCTACATAACATCTTTAGAAAGAGCAATGATAACAATTTGCAATTATAGATCACCTTTTAACATAGGAAAAAGAGCAAAGGTGCTTCATAGACGTGTAATCATTCAAAATTTACCATTGGGCCAAAAAAGGAGGCTTGTATTCTTATCTTATTCCAGTATGATTCCGGAACTATATGTTCATGCTTATGAATACATAAATATCCAGAGTGCCAGCCATGTCACTCATGACTGCACTACAGTCAGTGCATCTGAGAACTAACGATATATCAGTCCACAGCGCACTGCATGATTTAAGAAGTACATTCAATTAAGTTCCAGCATTTCCATTTAAAAGTCTTATTGTTTCAAATTTCTGGAGCCCACGACATGACATGGTGACAGCAGGTGGCTGTGAGTAAAACTCTCAAACATTTTAAATGAGCTTCACTCTGAGTTAGACTGAGAAAAATCAAACCAAATGAGTGCCAGGGAGAAAAGCGGAGTGAGTTGCACAAAAACAAAATGGTCGCTGCCACAGCAATGAATGTGCAACTACAGCCCAGGATGAATTGGGAAGCTGGTGCTGTGGTACGATTCTGCACCTTCATGTTCCTCGTCCAACCACTCTAGGTGCCTGCCTTCCAGCTATTTCTCAGCTTCCTGCTGTGCCCATTCTGCTTGGTTTTCTGCATTTTGTATTTCCTCTTGTAAATACACCAGCATTTCTCACAGCTTGTTATTGGTCTCCAGTTAATCATTCTCCAACTGTGATATAGTGTTGAGTTGCATTTGGAGTTCACTGATTTGCTGTCTTAACTCTGCACAGACATTCTTTTCTTTCTCGTGTTCTTTTATTTGAAGCATGTGCTATTAAGATTTTGACCTGAAGTTCAGGATCTCCCTCTTGGATACCTCCTCTGCAAACTGCACAGTTTGCATTTCTCTTCCATGTGCTCATTTTCAACAGGCCAATAATATCCCATTCAGCCTTCAGTCTCGGCCAGCAACCCTATTCTCTAGCTATAATGTTTTCTTTTGGCGTTGTGCCTGGGGTGGGACAGCAAGTCGTGAGGGGTTGTGGTTGGAGTTGGATCAGGCCAGGGGATGGGAGAGGGTGGGGCCTTGTGGGGGATGGGGTGGTCACATCGGGGATCGGGACGAGTGGGGGGGCAATCGGGTCGGGCCCAGTTTGAACCTCAGTTGCCGGGCAGTATGTTCATGGGCATATATACACAAGTATCCTGAGTGTCACATCATTCACGTCTGCATTACAGACTGTGCATCAAACTAACAATGTTATCAGTTTGCAGCAGATGATGTGATCTTGAGACATGCATTCGATGAAGCTGTAGCATTTGAGTTTCAAAGTGTAATCATTTTACACTTTATCATTAAACCCGTGGAAAGCACAAGATAATAACAGACATGAAGGTAGATGGTCAAAGAGTGAGGTTTGAGGGAGCATTTTTAAAATAAATGGATTGCTGGAGGTTCTGTGTTTCTATTTATTTTATTCTGTTCTCTTTCTCAAAATGCCATGCCATTAATCACCCATCCCTACCACACTTAATGGAATTCATTGCTCCCAGTGTTTAATGATTGAGTGGTGATTGACTGAGCTTTAGAGAGAGGTCAGCTTTCACACAATAGCTGACTTGTTTCATCTTCGGCCACGCCCCTCCCCCACCATTTTCCAGTAAGTGTTAATAAATTATTTGGCTGCGGGGATGGGGGGGAAGCAGTTTAACAAAACTTTTTACTACCTATACCCTAGCGAGACTAACTCAATGTCCCGAACACTACCTCAGCTGAGGTCAACCAGTTCAGTATAAAGTAGGGAAGCTGCTCTTTACAATCACATGGCTCGATTGTTCATTTAGTCATTGGGGGAATAAGGAAGTGACATTTGGCTACTTCACTGCTGCCTTCTATTCTCAATCTCAGCCCCTTCCCTTTCTGAAACCACACCTACAACACCTTCCAGGATGGCAAGATTGGAAATTTCCAGCTGAGAATTTCTCTCCCTCAGAGAATCATTCTTCAATGCATTGGAGTAGTTAGACCTGATTCAGGAACAAAGTTGAATATTGGCCAACTCTCAAATATAATTTATTGACATCAGCTTTGGAAAATGGCATCCTAAAATGCTTCATTATTCCCTTCCCAGAAGTATATAAAAATAAGTTAACAAAGTCCATATGGAAATTAATAGATCGTGCCAGTTTCATTGCATTTGCATTGACGGTAAATAAATAATTCTTCACATACACAAAAATGTAAAGTTAATTTTATAAGTATCAAAAAATATTTTCAATATTTAACCCAGGATTGACCATCAATCGAGGATCAGTTTAAGATATGATTCAAGTTTCTTTGCTGCATTATTCAAATGTTCCCTTTTAAGGTCATAGAAATTCCTAGCATGGAGAAGGCCAATTGGCCCAATGTGTCCATGTCGGACAACAAGGAGCCATCCAACGTGATTCCACTTTCTAGCTCCTCATCTGTAGCCTTTTAGGTGATGGCACTTCATGTGTAATGTAATGCAGGTGACTGGAGCAGGAGTTGGTGCGGAGTGGCTGTAGAATCATGCAGAGTAACCTGACTAAGGGCCCTGAGACTGGGCAGCATAGCAAGTGAGTCACATGCGCGGTGGGAAGACAGTGAGGCCACTGGAAGTGGCACTTCGATAATTTGGGTAGTTGAGGAGCCTCCAAACTCTTGAATGGATTAAATGCAGCCTTTCGAATTAAATGAACAATGCAAGGGGCGCCATCGGAAACCAGACAATTTAATGGATTGGAGGAGAGATCTCTGACGTTGAGTGGAAGGGCAATGAATTTGGACCATCCTCTCATTGCAATGTAGTGTTTGTTCAAAAAGAGAGAGAAAGAAGCATTTTGGCAAAGGAGAGGGTCATGACCTAACAAGCCTTGTACCCGAACAGGTGCCAGAGTGTGGCGACTAGGGCATTTTCACAGTAACTTCATTGCACTGTTAATGTAAGCCTACTTGTGACAATACTTATTATTATAATAATTACTTTTTTTAAATTTATTTTTTTATAAATTTAGATTACCCAATTATTTTTTCCAATTAAGGGGCAATTTAGCGTGGCCAATCCACCTACTCTGCACATTTTTGGGTTGTGGGGGCGAAACCCACATTATAATAATTATTAAAGGGATATTGATCTTGCATCTCGAAAATATCAAGTATACCATCAGGGGCTCAGTGGGGAGGTTCTACCAGAGATGCTAGCCATTCATTTCATTCTTTAAAGACCTGGTCATGTTCAAAGGTTGGGGGGGGGGGGGGGGGGGGGGGGGTGAGTTATAAGGGGTTAGTTTAGATATAGGGAATTCTTGTCCATTGTATTCGTTAATCACTTTTTTTATTCTTGATTGGTTTTTTAAATAATATATATTATATGTATATCTTTGTCAATATGTGTGCTATTATTTATATTTGATAATTTAATAAAAATATTTGGGGGATAAAATCCTTAAAGGGAAATGTTAGCTTTGAGGAGCAGAGGAATAACTACAGAACGTTGCATTCAAGAGCAGCAGCCAATAAAAGGGTGATATGCAAAGGTAGGAATCATTCGCCCAGTCTTCCTGGAATAAGGGGTGCTGGAGGAGAGGCACTGAGGGGAGGGAGCATCAGAGCCACCATTCCCAGCATTGCAGGAGCAGCATGAGGTGCAGGCTGCAACTGGACAGGAGGCACCAGAATGCTACGTGAAACAGTAGCAGAGGAGAGGCAGAAGACAGGTGGCAATACATCCCAGAGTTGTTGTGAATGAACAGCCAGCCAATGTCCGAGTACCAGCACCAGAGAAGACTGCACAGCTCCAGTCACCGACCTCTGTGCGATGTTGCAGGACAACTGATGTCCGATGGGAATGGGTGCCCACCTGATGCCAGTGGGTGCACAAACTGAACACAGCGCTTAACTTTGTCACTCCTGAATCATTCCAAGTATTCACCAGAGACAGGTGCGGAATATTCCAGGCAGCTACGCACCACTGCATATAGGATGTGACTTACAACCTGTTTCAGTGGGCTGGAGAAACTATAGTTCTATAGTGCACTGATTCTGAAAGCAAGCTGAGAGCTCTGTTGGATTCTGTGCCATAGCAGGCACAGAATTTCTCCGTGTGCAGGCAGGGTGTCATTGTGGGTATTGAAGCTTCATCGGAGCAACCTGCAGTCTTCAGTAGCAGATGGGGCTTCTATTCCATCAGGATGAGATTTGGTTGTGGGGACTGTTCCGATAGAGCTCTGAAATATGAGTCAGTGAGGGAGTGACGTATCGGTGTTGTCTGATGAGTCTTTGTACCATGATGATGTGAAAAATACACAAACCTCCTCGGACAAGGACATATGGTCGAGGAGGCCAGAATGTTACCCCAGCTGCAAAGCATAGAAGTCGGAGAATTTTTAAATAAAAGCTGCATTTACCTTTTAAAATAGGCAGCCATTGGGATTGCGGCATTCAACACCCAGCTGAGGGAGAGCTACAGTGAGGGGTTTGCAGCCGGCACCATAAGGTGGCCGAGCTGGATTGAAGTTAAAAATAAAGTTTTTTATAAAAAGGCAGAGTAGGCTGGTGCAGTGGTTAGCTCTACTGCCTCACAGCACCGCGGACCCGGAGATCGATCCCGGCACCGGGTCACTAACCATTTGGAGGTTTCACATTCTCCCCATGTCTGCGTGGGTCTCACCCCCCACAACCCAAAATGATGCGGAGTGTAGGTGAATTGGCCACGCTATACCGCCCCTTAATTGGAAAAAAAAAATTGGGTACTCTAAATTTATTTTTTTAAAAGGCAGAGTAGAAAGAGAAAGGAAGAATCGCTCTGAAATCAATTCTCAAAGCTGTGAATTGCTGAAATTTTGAATTTTTTTAAAAAAATGGCCCGTAATCGAAGCACGAGCACATCAAACCTGACCAGAAGATCACAGAGAAAAAAACCTGGCAGCTGTGTAACCACTTTGACTGCCTATTTTAAAAGGTAAATGCAGCTTTTATTAAAAAATTCTCTTTTTGTTTTGCTCACCCTTCTTATGATTTGGCTAGGTCTAGTGATTCTGCCTTCACTCAGGCCTGTCTCATCATCTACACAGTGAATTCTTCTTTTGTCAGCCTTTTACCTTTTTAAAAATAATTTAATCTCCAAGTTGTGGAGAGTGCAGCACTTGTAAAAAAAAAAAGTCTGAAACACCACCAACAAAACACCATGGGGGACAGCAGACCCCAGAGCGAGGGAGACAGGAGAACACCAGCCAAGAGAAAAATACTCAAGGATACAAGAAACCGCAAACCATACCAGCGCAATGACGTGCATGATCTGACGAGTTTAGTGCAGAAGAAGGAAGTGGCGGAGAAGCAGTTGAGTAATAAAAATTTTTGAAAATGCTGGCACATTACCCAAACTGCAAAAGGAGGTGGTAGTACAGAGTGAGCAGCTGGCTGTGAATGAAGGAAAGCTATATGAGATAACCCAAAAGAAACAAAACCTGCAACGAAAGAAATTGAAGCTATTTCTATAGGAAAATGGTTGCAGGAAATGTGAGTTGAAGGAACTCAACCAGAAGTGCAGTCAAGCATAACAGCAGGCAGAAAAGGCACTCAAACAAGTCGCTGCTCTGAAAGGCTCTATGAAGAATCAATACATAGGCCTGGAGAAACGTGAGGCACTACAAGAGATGTTGACTTCTACTTCAGCAAAAGCAGCATTGGAGCTGTAAATAGCAACAAAGCAAAACACTAAAGCACAGACCGAGTCAATAAGAAAATAAACAGTTGAAAAAAACAGCTGATTGTCCTTTTAAGATGAAATGAAAAAAGGAGTTCAGCAGCATGAAGAATTTCTGGAATAGCAGAATGGAGGAACAGCAGAACAAAGTTGAGAGGACTCCATTGAATTACAAGAAAACTCCAGACGAAACAAGGCTTTGCAAAGAAGAGGAAAACCTGTTGAGGAACCTTCACACGCTTCAAGGATCCCTCAGGTCAAAGTTTGTTACTCTGGAAGATTGCAAAGAGAAGCAAAACTAATTCAATGTCACTAAAGAACTGGTTGACTGAGAAGACTCGGCAATATGCAATATTCCAGGAGGAAGCCAAGATGTCCAAGAAAGGCTGAAGAGCTGAATGGGAGAGGGGAGAAATTGAAAGAAAAGGCTGCTGCACTCCAAAGCTGATGAGTGGATACTGCAGCCTTGAAAAGCACAATTATAGAACTGAAACAAGTTAAGACTTTGCCAGGGACAGACCTGGCCAACAGTCAAATCAAAATGAAGGACAAGGACAATGTTCTGCTGCAGACAGAGAAAGAAAAGACACGAATAAGGTTGGAAATTTTAATCTGATGCTGAGGCTCGAGGTACTAAAAGAGTACTGAATACCTCAAACTTACTGCGTACCATTGAGTTTTTGAAAAATTACTTGACTAAAACTGTGAAATAAGTAGGAAGGAAGATTCTATTTGTGAAACAATAAACTTCCAAAAAGAACATGGCGGACCTCACAGAAAAAGAAAATCTAAGTCCACTCCAGGAATGAACAGAGTGAATGCACCCTTCAGAAGGATTAGGACAAATCCACGGTATCCATACAAAGCAGATGACTTGTCGATAAAGTGAAACGCAACTTGAAGGAAAGTAAAAAGCAAATCAAATTGAGATAACCAGGTACAAGGAAACACAGAGTACTACAATTTCAGCGCCAAACTGACAAAAGTCAATCCAAAGCAAATGAAACTACCATTCCTCTAAACTGTTTTGCTGAGTAAAGGTTAATGTGGAACTGGAGAACAGTTCCACCCACAGTATGATGTCGGGCAGTGTTCTTAAAAAAAAATTTCCAGGGACCCATTTTTGCCAACCTTCGGGACCCAACCCGGCCGACCTTCGCGACCCACGCCGTCCGACCTGCGCGACACACACCGGCCGACCTGCGCGACCCACCATTTTCTCTTACCTTGTTTGCTGCTGACAAAAATGGAGGAAATAGTTTTGGGTCCCTTTGGCCCTTGTACACGCTCCTCCAATGGAACCTGTTGGATGAAGGTGAAGCCTTCCTGTGTCGGAAAGTATGGAGTCTCCATCTGTCCAAAGTTCTGAATTTTCTTCCTGTCAAATTTTATTAAATAAACCCCCGCCCCGAACTTGTAAAAAAAAGAGTAAAATAAATGAAAAAAATGAATACCCTCCTGAACTTGTAAAGAAAAATAAAATGAGTAAAATAAATGAAAAAAAACCACGACAGAACTTGTAAAACAAAAAGCTGCAACCGTTTAAAACAAATAGCGGCTGCAATGCGCATGCAGAGCCGATCTGCAAATCCCTTTTTAAAAAAAATAATTTTTATTGAAATTTTTTGAAAAATATATATCAACAAAACAATACAATAATAACAATAATAATAAACACCCCCCGGCACCCGTAACAACGCATATAACAAATCCCCCACCCCCCTCCCCAACCCCAATAAACAACAGAATAAATTAACAATAAGCAAATTAACTTAAACACTATCCCCCTAAACCCCCCCCCCCCCCCCCCCCCCCCCCCTCGCTCCGGGTTGCTGCTGCTGCTGACCTAGTACCTTATCGTTGAGCCAGAAAGTCGAGCAAAGGCTGCCACCTCCTAAAGAACCCTTGTATCGACCCCCTCAGGGCGAACTTGACCCTTTCCAACTTAATGAATCCCGCCATGTCATTAATCCAGGTCTCCACACTCGGAGGTCTTGCATCTTTCCACTGCAGCAAGATCCTCCGCCGGGCTACTAGGGACGTAAAGGCCAAGACATCGGCCTCTTTTGCCTCTTGCACTCCCGGCTCCACCCCAACCCCAAATATCGCGAGTCCCCAACCTGGCTTGACCCTGGATCCAACCACCCCCGACACCGTCCCCGCCACCCCCTTCCAGAACTCCTCCAGTGCCGGGCATGCCCAGAACATATGGGCATGGTTCCGATCGTGCAAATCCCTGCGCAGCAGCCGGCTTTTCATAATGCCGGCTGCAAGCGCCTCAAACATGTTTTAAAAAAAAGTTTGCCCGCATTGCGCATGCGCGCACGATGATCGGCATGCGCATTTGTCATGCGCGCCGATCATCATGCGCAATGTGACCGAACTTTTTTTTTAACATGTTCAAGGCCGCTTGCAGCCGGCATTATGAAAAGCCGGCTGCTGCGCAGGGATTTGCATGATCAGGAGCGCCGAGGACAACGGCTCAGTGACCCTCCCGTCACCCGCCCGCGACCCACCCACGGGTCGCGCCCCCAACTTTGAAGAACACTGATGTAGGGAGTCATATGATAACTTTCTGCGGCACAGACTCGAGAAGGAACCAGCATAGAGACAGCATCCATGCAGGGAAGTCCCTTCATAAAATACATGGTTATGGGCTATCCATGAATGGTTTATGCTTAATAATACAAGCCTCCAGACTTTGCCATGTAACACCAAATATTTCTCCTGCCGGCTGAAGGGGAGAGTGAGTCTCCAAAACATCATCAACTAGCCCCCTCCTCTCATGGCAGCTCTTAAGCACATGATGGGTGCTCTCTAGCCTCTTTCTTGCATGTCCAGTCTCATGGGACATGGAAGACACAGGTACTCAGAGGCAGATGCCTGTCACTCACCTAGTCATTCCTCCTGAGGTAACTGCTGCTGGCACTTAGTATTCCTTCACTTTCTCAGCCAAACCACATTGAGACCCATTTCTGTTTGCCACCTGGCAGCCACAGCAAGCTCACCATTCACTCAGACTGGTCCTACGGGGGAGGTCATTGACCCACATCCAACATTGGATCTGGTTGCACGGCTAGATCTCAAGGCTGCTCATCTTCGCTGTTAAGTCCGTGCAGCGTTCCTTGGCCAGGCAGGAGGGTTTTTTTCCATCGGACTGTAACAAGACCTCCCACCATTCACGGGCTGCCTAGAGGTTGACAGGGAGGCATCACTGAACCATGGGATCATCCTTTGTCTGCTCTGTACCATTCCACAGCGTACAACCGTTTGCCGTTACATGTCCACTGGAGGCTGCAGACACTGAGGAAGCAGGATGCTGTTGTGGCCAGTGATGGATCCAGATTTTACCTCAGATCTTTACTGGCTGCTGCTTGGCGAGTCCCCTCGGCTGCAGTGAGAGGAATAGTTGCAGATCTTGGTATCACTGCAGGTAAGTCTGGCTGACTTTTAAAACTGCTATCAGCTTCTGTGCTGCCATCAGCTGATGTCAGCATTTCCACCGTACTGCTGCTGTTACTTGATTGGACGGGCCCAGTGCCTCTCGCTCGGTAATTGGTTGATCACGACATGATCATGTTTGCCCAGCCAATAGGCAATACAATCAGCATCCAGGTCTGGCTGGCTACCAGATTCTACCCTTCGAAGTGCATATTTCCAAGTGCATATTTGAGCTCTTTTGAAATGCAATGAGTGCTTATGCATCATGGGCCCTCTCAGACTGTCTTGCCCTTCCCCAAGCCCCCCCACACTAACATGCGCACAATACACTAGAAATGTCCATGAGGGTGAAGCCTTTGGGGCCCACAGAACTGGGTCAGATCATTCTGCCACCTGTAGTTGAAAACAGCAGCAACAGACTGTTTGTACAACTGCTTTTGGAATGTGTGAAGTGGAATCTAAGATGTATGTGATGTAGTGCCTTTGTCATGTGCTTGCTTCTACTTGAAGGGGAAAGCTAGTGGGGGGAAAAAAAGCCCCTTTGAATTCTTTGATATTTGCATTGGTATTTGACCTATTTCTTCTTTCCTGACTCTAATCCTGTGAGATGAGCTTGACCTGGATTGTGTTACACAGACACAAGCCCTCATGCTGACACTGCACTCCCCACTCATCTGTCCTGTTTGCAACCACAATGAAAGAAAACAAAAGCCTATAATTTTAGTTTATATACTTTCCATTAGTTCTGCGGGTGCTGAGGCAGGTAAATGCATGCTCTTGCAATGAGTAAGTGCACACTGCACAGTGTGATATAGAGCCATAAAATTCAAGAAGGTTTACAGTTCAATCCAAGAGCTCTGCTGAGTTGTCTGGTTTGAATCAATGTGTTCAAATGGTTTTGGCTAGAGAGGAGAAAATATCAGCAACTCGTATTCTGACCAAAATCCAGTGACTGCTCCAGGAAAGGTCCCATGAGTGGGACATTAATTTAAGACGGCATTGACTCTGGGAAAAGTACTTGAGGGACGCACACGAAGCAAGAGTTTTGGCTGGTAAGGTACTCACCTCATGAGAGGGCATTAAAGTCTGCCCAACGTGTGATGTCTTCTCCTATTTTACTGGTATCATTTGCTGCTCTGAACATTTCTCTTTTTCCTCTAAATGCTCTCCCCACATTCCAGCTGCATGAAGTGTAACTTATTGTACCGACTCCTACTAAAAATCAACCATTCCAAGCATCTGAAGTTTATGGAGCTCCTGATCTTCCTCACGTGAGGCATGTCTTTTCACATATAAATCTCTCCATGGTTTTCCCCTTCCCCCTCTCTGTAATCTTATACAACTCACTTAGAACTGTGTATTCCTCAAACTCTAGCCTCTTGTGAATCTTCAGTCTCCTCGGCAGCTGTGTTTTCAGCCACCTAGGCCCCAAGCTCTGGTTTCCCTCTCTAAACCTCTCGCTCGCCTCCAACCTTTATGACCCTCCTTTAAGCCTACATCTTTGATTGTGTTTAGTCACCTGTGCTAATAACATTCTCTTTGGCAAAATGTTGCCACTTGTGCTTGGCTGAAGTGCCTTAAGGCACGATATAATTGCAAGTTGCTACTCTCTTCTTGGCCCTTGTCCTTCAAAATTCAGTAACCAACAATGCACAAATTAAATCCTCCTGCCTCCAGCTCAGATGATCTTCTTGATCTCCTTGACTAATACCTTTTGCCTTCACCTCTTTTGTAATATAGCTTCCTACCATTGTAATGAATTAATTGTTTTACATTGAGATACAACCTACCTTTCACCATTATCTGAGCCTTTGAAAAATTGTGAAAATGTTGCCTGTTGGATTTGTTTTGATTTGATTTATTGTCACCTGTACTGAAGTACAGTGAAAAGTATTTTTCTGCAGCCCAGGGAATGTACACTGTACGCACATAGTAGACAAAAGAATAATCGAGAGAGTACATTGACAAACAGTAATTGGTTACAATGCGGAACAAGGGGCCAAACAAAGCAAATACATGAGCAAGAGCAGCATAGGGCATTGTGAATAGTGTTCTTACAGGGAACAGATCAGTCCGAGGGGGAGTTATTGAGGAGTCTAGTAGCTGTGGGGAAGAAGCTGTTCCTATGTCTGGATGTGTGGGTCTTCAGACTTCTGTGTCTTCTACCTGATAGAAAGGTCTGGAAGAAGGCAACGCCTGGGTGGGAGGGGTCTCTGATAATGCTGTCTGCACTGAGGGTGGGGAGGACCCTGCTACAGAGGCAGAGGCAGCGGGGGGTTGCCGTTGCTAAACTTGCTTCATTATTATTGGGTGGCGGATGTGGACAAGGTGCGGTGGTGGTGGGAAGAAGGGGTAGAGTGCGTTAGGATGGAGGAGGAACCTTGTAGGGGGTCTAGTTTGAGGGCTATGGTGACGGCAGCATTGCCAATGGCTCTGAGTAGGTATTCAGGGAGCCCAGTGGTGCAGTCCACGGTGAAGATATGGAACCAGCTGAGGAGGCATTTTAGGGTGGAAGGGATGTCTGTGCTAACGCCGCTATGCGAGAATGATGGGTTTGAGCCAGGAGGGATGGATAGTGTATATAGGAGGTGGAGGGATGTGGGACTGGTCAAGGTGAGGGATTTGTATTTGGAGGAAGGGGTTGCCAGTCTGGAGGAGCTAAGGGAGAGGGTAGAGCTGCCGAGGGGTAGTGAGTTCAAGTATCTCAGGTTAGGGACTTTGCACGAAAGGTCTGGAAGGGTTCCCTAGATTTCCGGGATACACTCTGCTGGAGCTACTGCTGCTTCCGGATGTGGAAGGGGAGGGAAGAATTGAGGATATATACTAGTGGCTGGGGGAGCAAGGAGGCGAACGGGTGGTGAAGATCAATGAGAAATGGGAAGTGAAGTTGGGAATAGAGATCAATTTGGGAGTCTGGAGTGAGGCATTGCGAAGAGTAAACGGGACCTCCTCTTGTGCAAGGATCAGCCTGATACAGTTTAAGGTGGTGCACAGGGTGCACATGACTCAGTCGAGAATGAGGGGGCTCTTTCAGGGGGTATCAGATGAGTGTGAGAGGTGTGGGCGGGGGCCAGCGAATCATGCGCACATATTTTGGGGTTGTGAAAAATTGGGAAGATTCTGGGCGGGAGTGTTCGCGGTCTTAGCCAGGATAGTGGAGGAGGGAGTGGACCCGGACCCTTTGGTGGCAATATTTGGGGTTTCAGAGAAGCCGGTGCTCATGGAGAGGAGGAAGGCAGATGTCTTGGCTTTCGCCTCTCTGATTGCACGGTGATAAATTTTGCTGGAGTGGCTGTCAGCATCGCCATCGGGGGTAGCAGCTTGGCTGGGTGACCTGTACGACTTCCTGCAGTTAGAGAAGAAGGGGCTCAGCAGGGGGGGGTTTGAGAAAAGGTGGGGGATTTATGTGACCGTGTTTGAGGAGCTGTTGCATCAACGTGAGTGGTCCAGGACAGACCTAGTGATGGTGACCTCCAGGAACTTAAAGCAATCTCCACTTCGGAGCCATTGATGCTGGTTGGGGGGGGGGGGGGGGGGGGGGGGGGTGGTGTTGTGCTGCACTTCCTGCAGTCAATGATTTGGATTGGCCTTCGAGTATTTCAAATCCCTGCACTCTGCCTGTAAAACCATAGGAAAAATAGAAGATTTTTCTATTTCTTGGAATCATTTCCTGGTGCTGATTCTGTATTTGTCAGCATGACCTTATGGTAGGCGGCCTCCTAATTGATCACCTTTCCACCATCCAGTTAAGGTCAGAGGTGGATTGCTGAGGGTTTCGATCCCGGCCCCAGGTCACAGTCTGTGTTGAGTTTGCGTATTCTCCCCTGTCTGCATGGGTTTCACCCCCACAACCCAAAGAGGGGCAGCACGGTAGCATTGTGGTTAGCACAATTGCTTCACAGCTCCAGGGTCCCAGGTTTGATTCCGGCTTGGGTCACTGTCTGTGCGGAGTCTGCACATCCTCCCAGTGTGTGCGTGGGTTTCCTCCGGGTGCTCCGGTTTCCTCCCACAGTCCAAAGATGTGCAGGTTAGGTGGATTGGCCATGATAAATTGCCCTTAGTGTCCAAAATTGCCCTTAGTGTTGGTTGGGGTTGCTGGGTTATGGGGGAGGTGTTAACCTTGGGTCGGGTGCTCTTTCCAAGAGCCGGTGCAGACTCGATGGGCCGAATGGCCTCCTTCTGCACTGTAAATTCTCTGTAAATGTGCCTGGTAGGTGGATTGGCCACACTAAATTGCCCCTTAATTGGAAAAAAAGAATTGGGTACTGTAATTTTTTTTTTTACATTTTTAAAAAGTAACAAAGAATAGTTCTTTTTTACGCCAATGAGTATTCATGGCATTCAAATGCATTACAAGTATGAACCGGTTGTAGGCCAGCATGATGCTCAACATAACGAAAATACACTGCTGACTTTATCTCTGCATCGCAGCCTGCATCAGAAAATCAAGATTTCACGTCCCACCTAACTAAGCCATATTTCCTGCTCTTGTGGGCTTCATAAAATGTCTCTCTCTCCTCTCTTCTCCTCTCCCCCCCCGCCCCCCCCCCCCCCCCCCCCCCCCCCCCCCCCCCCCCCCCCCCCCCCCCCCCCCCCCCCCCCCCACACACACAATTTGCAGTCAAGATCTCTGAATAATGATCAGAAATGGAAAATCTGTCCAGCTTTGCCTTCACCCAATAAAGTTTTTGGCAGCCCCATTCTTGCAGGGGAATGGAGGATTTGAACAATTGTTTGACAGTGACACCTCTGACACTTCTAACTTTTGGAGACATTCTTTAATAAAATAGTTATTTAAAAGGAAATGATAAAACTTGTAGGAATGATTGAATGCCAAATTACAGCAAAGAACTAGACCATACAGCCCAACTGGTCTATACTGGTGTTTATACTTAAGACGAGCCTCCTCCGACCCTACCTCGTCCGATTCGGCTGATCTTTTCTCCTTCAAGTATTTATCTAGCTTCACCTTAAGTACTTCAATGCCAATCATCTCTCCGCCTGTGCTAGCAAGTTCTGCTTTCTAACCACTCTCTGAGTGAAGTCGGCTCTCCTGAATTCCCTATTGGATTTCTTATTCTTTTAAATGGGATTTTCTCCCAATATATAAGTCGGACAATTTCCATTAACAGCACCTTTACACATTCTGTCAGGCTGTACAAATAAAAGGCTACAGTTGTTATTTTAGGTCATGTTGATGGGTTTTAATAACTTGCGCCCCAGAAAAGAACACAGTAGAAGAAGTATTTACTCAGGGTGAGCTACAGGTGAGACATAGTTCAATGAAAACAATACAGAGCTGAAGAAGGCAGCCTGCATTGTTATTTGCTGAAATCAGTCCTCTGCCAAGAGCTTCAAGAGGTGAACTAATTACCCTTTATGGGGGTTGGTAGGAGTGCAAGTGATTTGAGAATCATGGACCCTTGGAAACAGAAGCTACAGATAAGTTATTGGAATCTACCATCGAGGACAGTGACAAGTCTGAGATGATCATGAATTTACGAGGAGCAGCTCAAATTGGCGCTAAATTTTCACAAGATTGATCAAGAATGAAAGTGCACAGAGTTGAAGGTGACCTTGTCACATGGGTCACTACTGTGATTAGTTGGGAGATGGGAGACAGAAGTAGAGAAAACATTGCCTGATGTGACAAGTATGTTACCCCAGGAATCTCTTCCGGGTCTTCAGCATTTCACTGTGAATATTGCTGACTTGGATGAAGGAATGGAGAGTTGTATCTTTGAGTTTATAGATGACACTGAGGAGGGATAGTAAGTTGTGTGAATAGGAACAGGAAGTTAGAAAGAGACAGCAGCATAATGTTATGCTTTCATTAAGCTCTGTCTGGCCAAAATGAAGGCAGCTGTCTGTGTAAGGCACAGAAAACAGTTTTGCTGTGGAATGATGTATTGTTTTGTTTCATATTTGCAAGGAAAATTGATCATACCGTTAACTCTAGGTTCCATAGCACATATCCCTGACAGTTCCAATGAAAATTCCTGCTTTTATCACATTGTAAATTACAGAAACTCTGACTTTGGGTTTCATAGTTTTTATGAGGGACAGATTCTACCTGGGTATAGCATTTCGTTCATACCTAACGATGCATTCTGGCTCCCTGCTGGAACAATAAATCTGGAATACTGGTGTTGTGCTCGCCTCATTGTATAGTCGAAAGCAATGGAAGTAAAATAGGGAGCTGCATATATTGAAGCAAGTTGTAAATAGCTCCAGGAAGCTCAAACCATAATTACCCTGCCATGTGTTACATAAACTGTTCTCTATCTTCAGACCAACAGAAGCTGATTTTGTGGTTCTACCTCATGTGAATTTTTAACTACCCCCTCAAGGTATTATTACCCTCCAGTTATTCGCCCAGGTGCTTTTCCCTCACGTGGTTGTATTTCATTTAAGATATTTGACTGTGGCCTGAACTTGTTCTGAACTGATTATCATGAGTCCTGTTTCCTAACGGAAGCCACCGCTTCTGTGCAAGTGTGATCAGAGCAGTAATACTAGGTGATTCTCCTTTTTCCTTCTCAGCAGATACTCTGAATATTCTCCTCAGAGTAGGCAAGCTTAAGGGGCAATTTAATAGAGATGTTCAAAATTGTAGAGCTTTTTGATAGAGTAAGGGAGGCAAAGCTGGTTGCAGGATGGGCAGTAAACAAAGGACATAGGTTTAGGAACTAGGGTGAGATGGGAATTATTTTTATACAGCAAGTTGCTGTGATCTGAAGTGCACTTAAAGGTGGTGGAATAGGCTCAAAGCACCTTTCAAAAGGGAATTAGATATATACCTCAAAAATAAACATTTTCAGAGCTTTGGGGGAAGGAGCATAATTGATGAATTGAGATTGGGATTAATTGAATGATTCTTTCAAAGGGTCAGCACTGGTTCTTTCAGTATCATATGGTTATTTGCCAGCTTGCTTAGGATCAGCTAATTCAAAACAATCCAGGGATTGAACCTGAAGCTTCCTAGTCTGCAGGGCTCAGCACCACATCACTCTGTGTAGTTCCTCACAGTGAGCTGAAGAGAATGTGTACCTTGGCAGAGCATCAGCGGATAGAAGCAAGACTGAAGTACTGCATATAGTAAGAAAAGGTAAGAGGGATATACGGTTGGATTTTCATCTTTGAGGTGGGTAACACGCGTCGGCAAAATGCCTGGCATGGCCGCTTAAGGAAGAAGTGTGCGAAAAGGCGGGATTTTCCTTCCAGGGAGGCAGGTGTGGGATGGAGTGGGGCCCGCCTACCCTAGAAACTGTTTGGGGCCAGGCACTCAGCAGCCTGGTTAAAAGGCCTGCCTCTGTGTCAATTTTATTTAATATAGCTAGTAGCCTTCAGCCCTCACATCCCCAACACCCTATGCTCCATCCATGCTAACGTATGTCCCCCAGCCAAGCCTATAGCTCCTCACACCATTCAAGACAACCTTTGCTGTTCTACACACCTGCCCATGGCCCCTCATAACCACCATGCCAACCTAAGTCCTTATGCCCACCCCCATGGCCCCTCCTACACTCCATGCCAATATATGCCCCTCTAACTACCACCATGGCCCACATAGCCCGTATGCCAACTCGCACCAATCCATTCCCCTCAGCCACCACCATTTGCTCTTACGCCCCACACCAACTCACTGAGTATCCACCATGGGCAGACCTCAGGGCCATGCTAAGATTAAATAGAATAAAGTTCAAAGTATCTATGTTTTTTTAGAAAACATTTTATTGAGGCATTTATAATTTTAACATTTCAACATATTAACATTCTAAATAACAGAGTGGTTCACACACACAAAAACCCCACAGTAACACACCCGTTCTAAGTATCTATAATAGACTTCATGATATAATAATCTTTATTATTGTCACAAGTAGGCTTACATTAACACTGTACATTAACTGGCGCCTGTTTAGGTACACAGAGGAAGAATTCAGAATGTCCAGTTCACTTAACAAGGACATCTTTCGGGACTTGTGGGAGAAAACCGGAGCACCAGGAGGAAACCTACCGCAGATACATGGAGAACATGCAAACTCCGCACAGACAGTAACCCAAGTAGGAATCGAACCTGGGACCCTGGCACTGTGAGGCAACAGTGCTAACCACTGTGATCGTGCCACCCACTATAAAAAACACTTATAAAAACACTCTGATGAAACCCTATTCAATAGATTCAAAACCCTTTGAGAACTTTTGAAAAAAATAATTTAGAACACCCAATTATTTGTTGCCAATTAAGGGGCAATTTAGCGTGGCCAATCCACCTACCCTACACATCTTGGGTTGTGGAGGTGTGACCCACGCAGACATGGGGAGGATGTGCAAACTCCACACAGACAGTGACCCGGGATCGACCCGGGTCCTCAGCGCCGTAGGCAGCAGTGCTAGCCACTGTGCTGCTCCAACCCTTTGAGACATTAATCCCTTAATTAAGCATACATTTGTAGTCCTAACCGACATCAAAGACAACTAATCCCTTCATAGCCTCTTTGAGCTGTCAATTAAACTGTGAATTTACAGACCCCAACTGTGAGAATGACAGATTAAGCTGTAATAACACAATAATAGCCCTCAGGCTTATGTCAATAAGCAGCTATTGAAATGGCAAGTACTGGTTTAGTTGGCCTGAACACACAGGCTGCCCCCTCCCAAAAAAATTTAAAGGGCTGGCAATTTAAATAACATGACTGCTTGACAGTTGCACAGACCATATTCAGCCTTCAAAGGCATTTACATCTTCACAATAAAGTCGTAAAGCACACAATTTGGGTTGGGGCCATTCCTAGTGCAAACATCTGATCTCCTTATCTTGTGCACTGAGTTTAAATTATCCAGTTGAGGTTCCCTCGTGTGCTTCACATCCCAGTCCCTTTCCCCTTCCAATGAAAATGGAACTGTCGAAAATGGAGGAGCGATATTTCCAGATCTGGATCCTGTCTGCCATTTTGAAAGGTCGTAAAAGTATTCCTGACTTTGTGAAAATCCAGCCCAAAGTAGATAAAGAAAGCATAGTGCTTTTTGCTGCTTCAAGATATCCCAAAGCTCTCCACAGCCAATGAAATGCTTTTGATGTGCAGCCACTATTGTTGTGTACACGTTTGCACACAACATGGTCCCATAATAAAAATCAGATAAATAGTCAATCTGATATAATGGTTGGTTGAGGAAAGAATTTTGGTCATGAAACCAGGAAACTCCTGCTCATCTATGAGTAGTGTCACTTAATTTTTTTACATTCATCTAAACAGACAGAGGTGTCGTCAGTTTAACATTTTCTTTCAACAATATTTAAAAAAAAAAAAATTTAGAGTACCCAATTATTTTCTTTCCCAATTAAGAGGCAATTTAGCGTGGCCAATCCACCTACCCTGCACATCTTTAGATTGTGGGAGTGAGACCCACGCAGACATTGGGGGAATGCGCAAATTCCACACGGACAGTGACCCGAAGCCGGAATCAAACCCGGGTCCTCAGCGCCGTGAGGCAGCAGTGCTACCCATTGCACCACCGTGACACCCTCTTAGTTTACCATTTTATCTGAAAGTTAGAGCTTCCTTTCACATTGCACTGAAATGCTGGTCAAGATTAAAGTCTTTGCAACAGGGCTAGGACCTACAAACAGCTGTCTCAGGCAACAGTTTGACCACCAAACCAAGGCTGGAACTTAAGGATTTAGTTGAAAGTGATCTCGATATTTAACCTGTCCAACCAATGCAAAGTCGCAATCAGCAGAGATATGTTGAATTGTACAACCAAAATGGTGGAGCACAAAATGGAGGAAAACGGGTAATTGAGCCTGTTAGATCACACACCTTGAAGACCTGGTCACCAAGGCACAATGGATTTAAGCAGATGCTCGAAGCAATGAATAGGTGAGCCACAAGACTGTCCCATTATGTTAGAGATCTAAGTTATGAAGCAAGACTGGGAAATCTTAGGGTTTTCAGCCTTATATAGGGACATATGCAAGCTTGTGTTTTGAGAAATACAAGTAAATTGAAAAAATTGAAAAGCACATAAAGAGTAATCGACACATGGAATAGACTTTCAGTTGAGTAGTGGAGGTAAAAACCCTGAAACCATTTAAGAACGAATTAAAACATAGCAAGTGAGGGGGATGTTAAGTGTTTGGTGTTGGGAGTGCAATAATCTGACATGTCCTATCTGGCTTGCTGTAGTCATGTGACTCTGCCATGAGGTAACCACAATTGGCTGCCATTAGTGATCGGTTCAATAAAGACTTAGCATATTGAAACATGAAGCACAGCTGTACTTAAGCATGAAACATGGGGTTGGGTCTTATCATGGCGATAAAACAGATTTTTGAATCCCACAAATGCTGCAGAGAAGGTCCAAATCAGCAAAAAAAAGCTGCTGAGATGAGGACAAAGGAAAAGCACACTATGGCTGCAAGTAAACTACAGGCTCCAGCTAAGGAAGCCACGCAGAAACATTCAAATCTGCAGAAAGTTACAAAGGCAGAAAAGTAAGCACAAAAGGAAAGCAAACACATCCCAAAGGCTGCAAGTCCCAGGTTCGATTCCTGGCTTGGGTCACTGTGTGGAGTCTACACTTTCTCCCTGTGTCTGCGTGGGTTTCCTCCGGGTGTTCCCATTTCCTCCCACAACCTCCCACAGGGGCTTTTCACAGTAACTTCATTGAAGCCTACTTGTGACAATAAGTGATTATTATTATTATTATTATTACAAGTACCGAAAGACGTGCTGCTAGGTGAATTGGACATTCTGAATTCTCCCTCTGTGTACCTGAACAAGCGCGCCGGAATGTAGCGACTAGGGGATTTTCACAGTAACTTCATTGCAGTGTTAATGTAAGCCTACTTGTGGCAATAAGATTATTATTATTATAAGTAAATACTGAGTAAGTAAATTGGCTGCAGTAGATTTTCAATCCCAGCTCCAGTAGTCGTGAAATGCGATAAGTGGTAAAATTGGCAGTCTTTTCACTTACAATGGCAAAACTAAGATTGCAACAGATTTGATTTAAAAAACCTGAACCACTGCTGGGAAGGGATCGCTGGAAAATGTATAACCACTCTAAATATAACCGACAAACAAAGGACAACGAATGCCTTGAACTCTGACTGAAAGCTACATCTTCAACACGGGAGCACGAGATGCACAGGAAACCATTGGAAGTGAAACTGGACGGCAGTAACACAGTTCACAGAATTATGTGAATTCAGACAGCTAAAAAAATTACTTGATTAAAGCTAGATTAGTTTTAGGCATCTGAGACCCCTCCGTGAGAGAAAGTCTACTGAAAGATGAAAAATTGACGCTAAAGAAAGCAATCGATGTGTAACAAAATGTGGAAGTTGTGAAATGTCAGCTGCATTATTTGTATGGGACAGCAGAGGAGAAACATTATGCTGAGGGTCATTTGAGGCCAATAGAGCAGACAAAGAGCTGGATGCAGTACTGTGGAAGACAGTATACAAAGAAAAAGGAATGCCTGACGTGGGGAAAGCAGGGTTTCAACTGGAAGAAGCAGAATCGTTCCGCATATCAGTGTTTGGCAAGTGAAAAACAACATGGGCATTGGAGAGATATTAGCAGATGAGTCTGATGAAGAACAGGTTGCTTCAGTCAAGTTTATGAGCGAACAAAATGGTTTGTGACTGTTACAAAGTTTGTGGGAATGGCACCCTCAAGAGAAAGCACATCAGACGAACAGCCGATGTCAACATGTGCGTGTGCCATTAAGAGACCTGCACGATCTGCACCATTTCATGACTGTATCCAATATATGTGCAGTGACTGACTTGTTGAACAAACAGTTCTTAATACATGAAAACAGTCGGTGAAAAATGGGTAACTTTGGTAATGCAAAACCACGCATGCAAATGCAAACCCTAGGACCCAGCCAACTTGGTCTGTCATGGTACTATCAAGCCACTCTTGGTGAAGTCCCTCATCCAGATTACATTCTGTGCCCTTGGTACCATCAGTGCTTCCTCCAAGTGGTGTTCAACACGGAGGAGTACTGATTCATCTGCTGAGGGGGGACAATATGCGGTAATCAACAGAAGGTTTCCTTACCCATACTTGACCGGGTGCCATGAAACTTCATGGGGTCCAGAGTTAATGTTGAGAACTCCCATGGCAACACCCTCCTGACTGTGCACCACTGTGCCATTGCCATCTCTGCTGGGTCTGTCCTGCTGGACATAACCAGGGATGGTGTTTGTGGTGTCTGGGACATTTAAGGTATGATTCCATGAGTATGACTATGTCAGGTTATTGCTAGACTAGCCTGTGTGACAGCTCGCCCATTCTTGACATAAGCCCGAGATGTTAGTAAGGAGGGCTTTGCGAGGTCGGTGGGACTGGGTTTGCTGTTGTCATTTCTGGTACCTCGGTCAATGCCAGATGGTGCATCCAGTTTAATTCCTTTGTGTTTTCTTCAGAACAATTGAATGTGGCTTAGTGGGCCATTTGAGAGTAACCACATAGCTGTGGGTCTGGAGTCATATGTACGCCAGACTCGATAAGGACATTAGTGAACCAGATAAGTTTTTACGACAATCAACAATGGTTTCATGATTATCATTAGCATTTAAATTCTGGACGTTCTTTCTTTCCCCCAATTAAGGGGCAATTTAGCGTGGCCAATCGACCTACCCTGCGCATCTTTGGGTTGTGGAGGTGAGATCCACGCAGGTACGGGGAGAATGTGCAGGGCAGGCATTGAACCCACGTATTCGGCACTTGAGGCAGCTGTGATAACCACTGCGCCACCATGCCACCCAATTCTAGATGTCCTATTGAGTTTAAATTCTGCCATCTGCCATGGTGGGATTCAAGCCCTGGTTCCCGGTGGTTTATCCTGAGTAACTGGATTACTTTTCCAGGAACATTACAACTGTGCCATTGCCCACCGGATGTTTGATCTGGCTTGCTATAGTCATGTGACTCTGCCATGAGGCAAACACTGTAGGCTGCCACTTCTGATCATTTCAATACTTACTGTGATGAAACACTGAAGAAGCACAGCTGTCCTTCAATATAAAAGATTAGGGGGATCCTGAATAGATGAACTCTAATGAGCTAAATGACCGTACTTATTTATAATTATCTTTTGTGAACTAGGTTGAGTGTAAGTATGTGTATATATATCTATATGTATGGAAGTAATGGCACCACCCAACCAAAGCTGCAGCTCTAGTGTAAAAGTAACTTTAAGTTTCTATTTCCTTTGTCATCTTTTTTTCTGTTTTTGATGGCCTCCTTAATTTTATTAATCAGCCAAGGCACCCTTTCTCCTCCAAACCCAATGTCAGTGAGGGATTTTAGCTCTTGCACAGAGCATGTGTGTGAACCAATCTACATCTGGTCAAGTGATCCAACTTCACTCAATACCATCCTTGCACCACCCCACAACCCCCACCAAGGATGAATATTCACCCTGTGGAGAATTGTGCACGTTGGCCTGTGTCCCAGACAAGAGCGCACCATAATCATATGTATCTGATTTGAACAAAAGAGCTTCAAGATGCACAGACCAGGAAGGAAGGTTCCAGGTTGATGGTCAGTATGTGCTGAGTAACTGGATCTCCGCCAGGGCAGTATAAGGGTGGCATAGTTGAACCGTTGGGTAGAAGTAGAAATTTCTGGAGGACCATTATCCATTGATCCTTGCTGGAAGGTTGACGTTTAGATGTGTGTGGAAAGAATTCGGCCTGGATGTGATGGTTAACTAGCCACAGCATAAGGCTCAGACTGGACAAAGGCTATTTTTGGAGAGCTAGTGAGGTCAACTATCACCCATGGAACTGTGTCTCAGATAGAGTCACCAGGTCAGAAGGGCAGAAAATTAGAGGGAGGGTGAAAATGCATGCACTGGAGTTACATGGCATAGCACCACAAAGTAGATGTTAATGGAAAATGCTGGATAAACTCAGCAGCTCTAGCAGCATCTGTGGAAGGGTCATATGGATTTGAAATGTTAACTCTGTTCCTCCCTTCACGTGAGTTGCCAGGCCTCTTGGGTTTATCCAGTGTTTCCTGTTTTTATTTCCGATTTCCAGAGTCCACAGTATCTTGCTTTTAGATGTATCTGAATGAGGCTAACCTTATGGAACTCTTCTAGCTCTGATATGGCCCACAGTCCATTTCCAGAGTTCAGCCCCTCATCACAGAGCAATGAAAGCCAGGATAATGCTTGTTCTGTCCCCTTGAATTGTTGTTTGATGGTTGTGTCGCTGCATGTGTTTATTTCTATACTGCATGCCCAAGAATGTATCACACCATGACAAATCACCATACATCCTGGGCTGATTAAACAAAGGTAACCGTTAAGTTTTACGGAATCATAGGCCTAGACTACAAAAGCCACTTTCGGCAGATTTGAAACCTGATACTGAAACAAATGCTGAATATCAGGACAAACACAACCTAAGCTGAGTATCACCAGGGCAGCACAATTTAACTTCTAAAATGAGGAGATATGGTTTCCATCGTCACATTTACTGAGTCACATCGAGAAATCAGATCCAGTTATTTGCCCTTCCTGTGTTAAAATTTCTGATGCGGGCATTAAATAAGGTTACCCGGGGGTAATTGAAGGGCACATAAAAGACACAAATGATGGATCATATTTCCAAAAAGCTTAACCGCCTTTGGGCTGCAGTGGTTCATGTCATTAGTAGCACTGCTCTGCTATAAACTTATCACCCCTCTTTTGTAATGTGAAACTTTTTTATTGCCTGTTTAATGGTGCTTTAATATCTAAACATGAAGACGGCAACTGCACCTCCGTAAAATTTCACATTAAAAGGAGCTGAATGCTTAAATTTTACCCCGAAACACCATTAGAACCTTGTTTAAAAAACCAACAATGCTTTTTTTTAAACAAAGAAACTAACATAACATTTCCATCACCTTGATACATTTCGCAGTTTTTTTAAAGAAATATTTTTGGCTTTCAACAGTGAATGTTGATGACATCTCAGTAAAAATGAAGATGGGAAATTGCTTGGACAGGGTAAAAAAAAATGAGCTGTTTTCATTCGAACATAAGAAAGATGATGTGATTGAGATGTTTAAAATTATGCAAGATTGGGAGAGAGGAACATATTTAGGGTAGCATGGTGGTTAGCATCAATGCTTCACAGCTCCAGGGTCCCTGGTTCAGTTCCCGGCTGGGTCACTGTCTGTGCGGAGTCTGCACGTCCTCCCCGTGTGTGCGTGGGTTTCCTCCGGGTGCTCCGGTTTCCTCCCACAGTCCAAAGATGTGCGGGTTAGGTGGATTGGCCATGCTAAATTGCCCGTAGTGTCCTAAAAAGTAAGGTTAAGGGGGGGGGGGGGGGTTGTTGGGTTACGGGTATAGGTTGGATCCGTGGGTTTGAGTAGGGTGATCATTGCTCGGCACAACATCGAGGGCCGAAGGGCCTGTTCTGTGCTGTACTGTTCTGTGTTCTATATTGGGCGGAATTCTCCGACCCCGCGATGGGAGCGGGAATCACGCTCCGCCGATCAGCGTGCCCCCCGCGGTGATTCTCCGGCCCGCGATGGGCTGAAGTCCCGCCGCTGACAGTCCTCTCCTGACGACGTGGTTTCAACCACCTCTGGTGGCGGCAGAATTGGCGGCGCGAGCGGGCCCCCGATGTCCTGGGGGGGGGGCGCGGGGCGATCGGATCCCGGGGGGGTGCCCCCACGATGGCCTGGCCCGCGATCGGGGCCCACCGATCGGCGGGTGGGCCAGTGCTGTGGGGGGCACTCTTTTTCTTCCGCCGCCGCCACGGCCTCCACCATGGCGGAGGCAGAGGTGACCCCCCCCTACCGCGCATGCGCCGGTGGTGATGTCAGCGGCCGCTGACGCACCGATGCATGCGCGAACTGCGAAGGCCTTTCGGCCAGCCCGATGACGGCCGGCGGGTGTCAAAGGCTGTTGGCGCCGGTTTTGGCGCGCGTAACCACTCTGGCGCGAGCCTAGCCCTTAAAGGTGCGAAGAATTCCGCACCTTTGGGAGGCCTGACGACGGAGTGGTTGGCGCCATTCTGCTACGCTGGGACCCCCCGCCCCGCTGGGTAGGGGAGAATCCCGCTCATTGTTTCCAGTGATTGAGGGTGATGTGTCAGGCAGGCTGGGTCGACGTGGACTGCACTTGATGCAGTGTAGCGAGAGATAGACTTCCAACACTTGATAAGATGCAACACGATTTTATTTAAAGTCTTAACTACTATACATGTTCAGCTGTGGGTTGACACTATACTGAATTGACTGGAGACCTAGTACTAGCCTGACCAGACTTACTAGCTACCGCATGGTGTTTGCACTGGCTAGCTCACGAACTCTGACTGTCGCAGTGGCTGGGTCCAGAGATAGCGGGAAACCTAGTGCCCTCTGGCTTTATAGTGATAGTGTCCTGTGTGGTGATTGGCTGCTCTGTTCTGTGTGCTTACTGGTCATCCTGTGTGTCAATCACTGCCTGTCTGCACTCCATTATATACATAGATGTATATTATGACAGAGGAGGCATTGATATAAAGTGAAAAGCCAGATACTTGAGACAAGAAAGTCAGAGCAACTTTTTTTCGACAGAGGATTAAGAGGCTGTATAACATATTACCAATAACTAGTGATTGTACAGAAATCATGAAAACATGTAAGGCGAGGTTAAATAAGTAGTTAAAAGGGAAGGAGGAATAAAAGGATATAAAAACAGGTTGTGCAAATGGGATTAGGGCTACTGCTTGTGGAAAGGTTAAGAAACTGGCTGGGCCCTGCGATCTCATTTCTCTGTAATTCTATGCAAAATTTTCTACGCAAAGGAATTGAAATATATTCCGTTGGTTTTAGAAAAATATAGAAACTGAATTTGGTGGCTCCCGCTCGGGTCGGACCGTTGGACCTTTTCCCCCGATATATTTTTTTGTCGGATTTGATTCGTAAAAGTGATGGTGGAGGCAATTTTGAAGAGGAATCCTACATCAGTGCATGGAGAGGCGGACCATAAGTTCTCGCATAGGAAGAAATCGGCGAACAGAGAAGGCTTGGGCTGAGGCTGCAGCAGGAGAAAGCATGGCGGATGACCAGGGTCCTGGCTTAACGACCCAGCGGTCGACGGAGCAGCTGATGCAGTTCATACAGGAGGGCTTCGCCATGCAGAAAAAGGAATGCTTGGACCCGATTAAGGAATCGATTGCGCGACCGGAACTTAGACTGGATGCTCAAGATTGGGCGATCCAGAAAGTGGAGAAGGCGCTGGCTGAGCAGGAGGAAGACCAAACAGCAGTGGAGTTGGAGGTGGGGATGCTGAGAGACCAGCAGAAAAGGTTCCTGGAGAAGGTGGAGGACCTAGAGAATAGGTCCTGCCGGCAGAACTTGAGAATCGTCGGTCTCCCGGAGGGGTCCGAAGGAGCGGATGCTAGGGCATACATAGCGGGCATGATCGAGAAGTTACTGGGGGATGGGACTTTCTCCCGACCCTTGGAGGTGGACAGGGCTCACAGAGCGCTCGCGAGGAAGCTGCGTATGGGGGACCCCCTGAGGGCGATGGTGGTGAGATTTCCCAGGTACCTGGACAAGGAGTGTATTTTACGGTGGGCGAGGCAGACACGGAGCTGTAAGTGGGAGAACAGCATCCTGCATATATACCAGGATCTGAGTGCGGATGTGGTCAGGAGAGGAGCACGGTTCAACCAGATAAAGTTGACCCTTTTCAAGAAAAAGGTTAAGTTTGGACTGCTATATCCAGCCCGTCTTTGGGTCAGGTATGAGGAGCAACATTTTTACTTTGAGTCGCCCAAGGAAGTGATGGACTTTGCTAGTAGGAAAGGGCTGGTGGTGGCCTGAGGTCTTTAAACTTTGCTGAAGCGTTCATGTTGAAAAAGTTTCTTGTTTTTCGGACGTTATATGTAATGCCTTCTGTATTGATTTGGGGCCTGCTGCAGAGCTGTGTCAGTTAAAGTTTGCATTTGCACTGATGGGGGATGGAGATGTGAATGTTAGATGTTGGATCTTCTGTTTGATTATTTTTGTGTTTCTTTCGGGCAATTGTGTTGGGATTGTTTTTCTTTTGTATATCTGTGTCCGAGCCCGGGGAGGGGGGGCGAGGGAACAATAGGTGGGAAAATGTCTGGCACCATGGGCGGGGGTCACCAAGCTAGCTGGGCGGGCTGGCTCATGGAAGCGCAGTGGGGGGTGAGCAGATGTTATGCTTGTTGAAGAGTATGGTTTGCATAGTGCTGTTACTGGGGTGGGGGGGGGGAAGAGGGGGGGGGAAATGTTCTGCTGATGGGGGAGATACTTTTGCTGTGGGACAAAAAGGAGGTCGGGGGCGGAGGCTGCCTGGGGACGGGCCTGCGGATGTGTGGGGCGCTGTCTGGTTTGAGTTTTAGATGTATCTCAAATCTAGTCATAGAGTCTAGCAAATCTTTGAACACCAGCCAGGTTTCTCCGTTCGGGAGTCTAACTGCTCCTGCTAACAGAGAATCAGGACTGGTCTCCACTGGCACGAGGAGCCCCCGGCGTGACAATCCATGGCACTTGGAAAAAGATTTTTCACAAATCAGGTTTTCCATTGGCACACTGTGATCTGCGTGCAAATGAGAGGGGCAGGACCTAATCTCTTGGGACAGGTTCTGCACCTCTGAGATCAGAAAATTGCACTCCAATCTCCATTAGCTGCTGCAGCCCCCCGCCCAGATTGCAGGCAATGCATCACCCTATCCTAATTGCTGGAAAGCCCCCCCCCCCCCCTCAGAATCCCCTGTAACACTCTGCTTCAGTCCCTCCCTGACGCCCTCTTCTGCCCTCTTCCCCCCCCCCCCCCCCCACCCCTTGACGGTGCCAGCCTGGCACCTTGCATCTGAGGGGTGGCAAGGTGCTTAGAACCCTCTCAACAATTGTCACCAAGGGGTCCTTCATGGGAGGTGGGTGTCAGGGGGAGGTTTGTGCTGGGCTAGAGGGCTCGAATCTTCCCTGGGATAGGCCCATTGGGTGCTCACCGCATCTGTAGCCATTGAACTCATTAAACAATTAGGCAGCAGTGCTAACCACAGCGCCACCATGCCACCCTAGCTAACCTTCTTAAAGATGCTACGAACTGTAAAATGCTTTCATCATCTTCCTGACTACACTGCAACCAATAACGCTTGGGAGAGAAATGCCCTCTACGATTTGCATTAATTCAATGTAGGACTTAGCTCCTGGTTTAGCTGGGTGAACTAAACCCTGCAGCAGCATAAACTTTTTATGCCTTACTAAGCTGAGAAATGTTGGGACCTGTAGGTCCTCTGGTGCCTGATTTGGCACAAGAAATAATTGGAATCTTTCCTCAGATGAATTCCATGTCTCATAATCCTCATCAAATGCATCCATGATGCCCGCTTTCTCTGCCATTTTTGGATCCCGGCTCCTAGGATCTATACTTCATCCCTTCCGATTTTTAATGGGAAGTATGGCACAAACAATCCCTTTTAAAAATTCTTGTCCTTGTAGCCCATTTAGCATTGCCACATGCGCAATCCCTGCAGCCCAGATTCCACTCATATCAACGCAAACAAGTCTTCCCTGACTATCGGCCTTCACACTCTCAGTTACCGTCGAAAATATTTGTTGAAACCTTCAGCATCGGCAACGGTTTTTCGCCCTCAAATGTGTATGTATGAGTCCAGTCCCAAGAATTGTCTGTTGTTCGCGATGCCATTAAACTGTTATACAAAAGCTTCCTTTTCAGTGATTTTTTTTTTCGTGCATCAATCCTTATTGTCAGTTTTCTCTCCTGTTATATTTCTTTGTTGCCGCAAAGAGAAAAAGTATGGACATGCCCACATCCTGGATTCTTGTTAAACACGATGAGAGGTTTATTAGAGATCTGCTCATACAATCAAAGATGGGGATCAGCTCAAAGCCCACACAAACACTCTGCTGATGTCACTGCTCATCACGGGATGCATAACCAGCGGGAATATATTCTCTGCTACACAGGATGACTTTTTATTTGATGCTACAAAAGCTGACACCTTGTCACTTGGTGATTCTGCTATTTTTGCATGGACCTGTAAAGTACTTTGAGATGTTTCAACAATGTATGAAACTACTTAAGGGGAGGTTCTTTGTCAGGTGAAGACAAGATCATGTGGAATGAGGGTATCTTCAGTTTCAGTAGCTGTGAACTCTGTCTGAAGCAGTGTCAATGGGGTGCTCACATGCAGTCACTGTGGATAACTTTGACTGTGTTCTGGAACTAGGGAATTCTGGCAGCTTTTAAAGCTTTTTATTTTTTAAATGTTTATCGTGCATTTCATGTTTATGGGTTTGACTCAATAAACAGTTAGAAAATTGTGTTTAAACCTTCTGAAACATCCATAGCACCTTATAGGCCGAAGTACTTAAAGTGTGTATCGGTCAGAGAACGTGACTGTACAAGTGTCCAACTCACTCAGTGAGCTAATGTTTAATCCACGGTCTGTGCTGAGTAGCTGACCTCTGCCATATTAGTGGTAGAAGTGCTACAGTTTACTGCAGCTCCTGTAAATGGGTCAGGGTAGGGGACTGGACAGCATCACTGCTGGGAAATGAGTATGAAAGTTTAGTGAGAACAGATTGGTGATATTCTTCCCCTCAAACCTAGCCCCCACCCATGCAACCAAGTACCTCCCAACTCGCATGAGTTGATGTCTGTGGAACCGTATTCTCACAAGTGGTCTCCAAATGCAGCCTTATGATTCCTAAGATAGCGAATTTGGATCTTTTCAGAGAGAGATAAACGACTCTGAAAGTTTGTTCCAGCTTATTTACTATGGAGTGCTTGTTTGACATGTGTCAGCTGTGGCTTAGTTGGTGACACTCTCAGGTTCTGGGTTCAAGTCCCACTCCATCGTTTGAGCTCAAAATCAAGTATAACTCTCCAGTATAGATCTCAGGGAGTACTGTATTGTTGGCTATTATTAATAAATCATTCTTTCAGATGACATATTAAACGGTAACCCCATTTGCCTTTTTGAGTGGATATAAAAGATCTATGGCACTATTTCGAAGAAGAGCAGGGGAGTTATCCCAGCTGTTCCGGCCAATATTTGTCCCCCAATCAACATCACAGAAAAACAGATTATCTGGTCATTATAAAATTGATGTTTCTGGCAACGTGCTGTGCACAAATTGGCTGCTATGTTTCGTACATTATTGGGGAGGGCAGTGGCATACGGGTAATGTCACTGGGCTAGTAATCCAAATGCCCAGGCTAATATTCCGGGGATAACGGCACTTCACAACCACAGCAGCTGGTGGAGTTTGAATTAAATTAATAAATTCAGTTGAGTAAGCCAGCGTCATTAATGGTTCCATGAAACCATCATTGATTGTCCTAAAAGCTTATACGATTCCCTCACGTTCCAGAGGGAAGAAAATCTGCCATCCTTACCCCGTCTGGCCTACATATTACTCCAGACCCACAACAACATGGTTGACTCTTAATTGCCTTCTTAAATGTAAGCCACTCAGTTCAAGGGTAATTGGAGATCGGCAACCAATGCTGGCCAAGCCCACATCCCATGAAATAATTTAAGTAGTTACAACAGTGACTACACTCCAAAAGTACTCCATTGGCTGCAATGTGCTGCATAAATGGAAATCTGTCGTCTTCCTTTTAAAAAAATCAGAGGCCAAGTCTCATGGTGGCAACAGCATTTAGATCAGTGCTTCCCACATTTTTTCCCATGCAACCCCATTTTAATACCTCAGACTTCATGTAACCCCAAGGGGAGGAGGAGGTGGAGGAGGGCAGTAATATTTAGCTCCTTATTGGGTGGGGTGGTGGTTTAGTTTGAGAATTAATGAAAAGATGCAGTTCATACAGGTCAGTCACAAACATGCCTTGGCTAAATTATAATGATGAGCACTTCACCGAACTGAAAGTCATGGGAAATAAGAAAATGAAGAGGATATGTGAGCCGGATTCTCTCAGAATGGAGAGGAATGGATAATCTAGAAGCGAGCACGTCATTTAATTGCCACTTTGCGGGTTTTGAGTATCAAATAAAACCTGACAGTGCAATTTCTTCCCAAAATGTTTCCAACAACGAGAAATAGGCTTCGAACAAAAGCAGTTAATATTATGTCAAGTAACACTTTTTCTAAAAAGAGTTAGATGAACATCTGTAAGAACTTGTAAAATGATTGTAAGTTGTGTGGAACATGATGGTTCCTGAGCTGTAACAGAACATAAATGTTATGCAGAGGAAGAGAAATGGTCAGAGATGTAACATGTCAGGATGAAAGATTTTTGGCACCATTTACCAGAACTGCAGAATCTTTTGGGTGATGAAATATGTAGCTCAAGTCCCATCCCAGGGCAAACTGCATGTGGGTTATGGAAAGAAAAGTAATTGGCTGAATGCCGACTTGTTCTCACTTTGCTTCTCTTTCGATTGCAGTTGTACAAGATGGGGGAAGATTTTAAAATCTCTAATATAGTAAAAGGTCCCAGCAGAATTACTCCAATTTAGCCATAACAAATGTTTAGGTGACTGAGGCGTACCACTGATAAAATCAAATGACCTACGTCCCTTCTGAACGCCGTCATGGGTGTACCCACACCACATGGACGGCAGCATTTAGAGAAGGCAGCTTACCACCACCGTCTAATGCCAATTAACAATGAGCAACAAATGCTGGCCTTGCTCTCAATGTCTGTATCCCATGAACAAATAAAAAAAATTGTAAAAAACAAAAATGCTTCTTGGTACGTCTTTTAAGAATAAATGACAATAGCAGCTGTTGGTAGCACTTGCTGTTTAACGGAGTTGATTTTTATCTGGCTCAAATCCATAGATTTCATAGCCCCAAATAGCCTCCTATTAGTCTCATATGAGAGTCATAAGTATCTGAATTTCCGTGAAGGTTTTCCTGATCTCTCCTTGTAACTTTGGCCATTTTAACTAATCCTCTGGGGTTCCACTGAAACCCTGCCAAAGTTCTAACAGGAGATTGGGATTTCTCCACGGAATTCACCTTCTGCTACTCATATGTTGGTCCAAACCAATTATTCTACTGCCCTAGTTAAATGGTTGCCTTATTCAAAACAGTTTTATTAAAAAAACAAATAATTGTGAAAAGAAAGTAGTGGCTCTTCCATTGATGTCTATAAATGTACTGCTGCTTCATGGTAATGATTCAATCATTCAACTGTCTTATGCCCAGCCCACAGAATAACCTGTGACCTTGCTATGGCATAAACAATAGCTCTGACAGTTTTTAAAAGTTGAATTATAAACCATTGCTGTCCCCTTCAAAGCCAAGGCTAAGCCTCAACATTCAACCTCATGATGCTCTCGTGCCTAAAAATGATTTGGCTGAGATGCGCTGTATGAGGCCAAATAACAACACGCTTTTTGTGTTGAATTCTAAAGTGTCTCACATTGGAACAGACTTTTGGCTCGAGTTCAACTGGTGAATGGTTCTGGTATTTAGTGCAGGAGGTGGAAGTGATTGTTTTTTTTCTAGTTTATCATTCATCAACCTATTTTTTGTATATGATGCTGATCTGTAACGTGTACTTTATAGTTCTTTGCCTCGAAAGTGGTAACGTGCATGGCTTGTATAATTTTGTCTGTAACTTGTGTTGTGTTTATATTAGAGTCCTGACATTGATAGTTCTGGAAATTTAAAAAAACTTTAATTTGAATTGAAATCATCCAACGAAACAAGAATAACATCTCTATGTGTGACATATAAAACTAAAAATCTTGCCACTGCACATATTTCATGTCTACAAATCCGTATTATTTTTTCATAGTGAGCTCGAGGACAACCTGTTTTAAAATAGGATTGTCATTAATAAATCAAGGGGGTAAAAATATTATAGAAAAGAAGGAACTATCATTTTATATGACAGCTTTTGTGATCTTGTGTTCCCCATTGCATTTGACAGCCAATTAAGTACTTCTGCAGGTGGGCAGTTATCATTACGGCAATGTAGTAGTCAATTTGCATATATCGAAACACAGCAAACAGTAATAGGATAGGGAACCAAATTTATTTTGGTGATTTTGATTGGGGACATACGGGGAGAACTTCCCTATTCTTGATAAGTGCCATGGGATTTTTACATCCAATAAATATAAGATCTGAGTTTAAGATCTGATCTGAAAGATGGCAGCTCAAACAGTGCAGTTTTCCCCAGTGGGGCAGTGTCAGTTTAGATTATATGCTCAAATCTCTGGAGTGAGTTTTGAATCCATGATCTTCTTACTCTGTGAGAATGCTGCCCCTTAATCTAGGCAGACATCTAATTAAGTGTGACATATCCAGGAATTTGTAATAAATTGCGATTCATTTTCTCATGACATTACACGTGGAGAATCTCGAGTGTAGCCATCAGGTAAAGTTAAATTGAGAGTAAGGGCTAATTGAATCAGGTTACACAGATGTAATTCAGTCCCCAATTTAAAATCATCCATTCTATCCTTATGTTGTACAATATTTTGATATGATAATCTCATTTATATGGCAGATTGGGTCATAGTAGATTTGTTAGCACTGCTGCCTCACAGCGCCAGGGCTCCAGGTTCAATTCCAACCTCGGGTGACTGCCTGTGTGGAGTTTGCACTTTCTCCCCGTGTCCGCGTGAGTTTCCTCCCACAGTCCAAAGATGTGCAGGTTAGATGGATTGGCCCTGGTGTCCAAAAGGTTAGGTGGGGTTACGGGAATAGGGCGGAGTAGTGGGCCAAGGTAGGGTGCTGACTCAATGCGGAAATGGCCTCCTTCTGCACTGTAAGGTTTCTATGATTTGAAACCGGCTAAAGAACTGGGAAACACTATAGTTTTGTCGTTGTCGGAGGATGTCATTGTAATGCAAGAAGTGTATATTGGCAGGATCTATTATAAATATCAAAATCAGAATGTTTAGTTAAAAATGGTCGACTGAAAGTGTGTTGCAGAATTAAGATGTTCAAAACGCTAGCTCTTGTGACATTGCACGTGTAGAATGAAGACCAAGTGTAGTTTCCAGGCAGTGAGTCAATACATGGGACCAAATAATGGAATGGGCAGAGAGTGGAGTCATATTGGTGAAAGAGAAAGGTAGAGGAAGTGAGGTTTGGATTCAGAAAGGATATTTCCTCTTGTGGGTGCATCCAGGGGGCACTGTTTTAAAATTAGGGGTCACCCTTTTAGGACAGAGATTAGGAGAATTCTTTTCTCTGAGGGTTGTCCGACTTTGGCACTTTCTACCTCGGAAGGCGGCAGAGGAGAGGTCATTGAATATTTTTAAGATAGAGGTAGGTAAATTCTCATTTGCCGAGGCAATCACAGATTAGTGAAGATAGATGGGAATGTGGAATTAAAAATGCAAACAGATCAGCCATGATTTTACTGAATGGCGGGGCAAGCTCAAGGGTCCGCAAGACTTACATTTGCTCCTACTTTGTATGTGTGCTGGATAGATGGCAGTGGGATGGGTCATGGTGTTGTGAAGATGGGACAAGGGTGAGGAGAATGGGGAGAGCAGGTGGATAGGTGATGTTAATGGGAAACAAGAGAATGGCAGAGTTGGGGGGGGGGGAGGTGAGGAAGAGGGAAAGCGTTGCTCAGATGACTAGCGGCAGAAAACAGTTTGTCAGGGTCTGTTTCGATCTTCTCAACAGGAAGGAGGATGTTGGATTGGAACAAGATGGTTTCTCTCATTCCACTGGTGAGGAAAGGTTTTATTGGTCGGTGAGCAACAATGTTCCTGTTCACAGAGGGGGGGATGTATCATGGCCCTCAAGCAATTCATTCCACTACTTCAAGACAAAACTAAAATACTGCAGATGCCGGAAATCCTAAATAAAAACAGAAAATACTGGAAATATTCAGAAGGGCAGCCAGCATCTGCAGGGAGAAACAGAGTTTAAACATTTCAGGCCAATAACCCTTCATCAGGGGTTCTGTCAATCTGCATAATCTGTTCAGGGATTTGTGATTATGTAAGGACAAGGGTCCTGTTACGTGGGGTGAAGGGATGGACCCAGACGCTGCTTCATATGGAATTTACTGAAATACTGATCAGTGTGAGGGTTCTTGCTGTTTTCT
Organism: Scyliorhinus canicula; assembly: GCF_902713615.1. Classification (NCBI taxonomy): domain Eukaryota; kingdom Metazoa; phylum Chordata; class Chondrichthyes; order Carcharhiniformes; family Scyliorhinidae; genus Scyliorhinus; species Scyliorhinus canicula. Next base: position 75,643,249 of record NC_052149.1, on the reverse strand, counting down.
CTTCCATTGCTTGCGATCATTTTCATGAGCAGGATTACAGAGCGAGTTTCTTTCTTTCACCAGAAAATGCTCCTTTCAGTAGAGAACTTTAAGGGGCGATTTAATAAAGGTGTTAAAATTTTGCTGGATTTTTACAGAGTCAATAAGGAGAAAATTGTTTCCACCGGCCAATCATTTGGTAACCAGACAATTCAAATTTAAGATCATTGGCAAAAGATCCAGAGCGGAGATGAGATGAGGATATTTTTAAGCCACGAGTTCTGATAATGTGGAATGCACTGTCTGAAAGGGTGGTGGAAGCTGATTCAGTAGTAACTGTCAAACAAAATTGGAAATGTACTTGAAAAGGGAAAAAATGGATAGTTCCTTCAAAGAGGTGGCAAAGTAATGAAAGGCCCCTTCTCTGCTGCATAATTCTGTGACAATCTGTTGCTTTAGGATCATGCCCTTGGCTGCCGGAGCAACTGTCAATTTGTATAGCAATGTGCAGAGTTATTTTAGAAATCACTGAGGGCAGCACGGTGACGCAGTGGTTAGCCCTGCTGCCTCATGGTGCCGAAGTCCCAGGTTCGATCCCGGCTCTGGGTCACTGTCCGTGTGGAGTTTGCACATTCTCCCCGTGTTTGCGTGGGTTTCGCCCCCACAACCCAAAGATGTGCAGCTTAGGTGGATTGGCCATGTGAAATTGCCACTTAATTGGAAAAAAAATGAATTGGGTACTCAAAATGTATTTTTAAAATGAACAAAAATAAAGAAATCACAAGTGAGCAGCTTCGAAACAAAACCCTCAAATCTGCCTAACTGCTCCATATCTGCAGCGTGTAAACAGTGACAATGGCGGGATACCAGATATGGATTCATTCTGTTCGTTCACATCTTGGAGGCTATCAGGAAAGTGTTGTAATATATCTTTGAGGGACGTTAGCATGACATCACTATGGCTGGAATTCTCTGGCGGTTCATGCCAGTGGGATATAGATCTGAGGATCCCGCCAACGGTGCACTCATGTCTGTGGGTTTCCCAGTGGGGTGGGACCAATGGGAAATCCCATTGACAGCAGCAGAGGATCCTGCAATGGCCACCAGCTCCCGTCTCCCCGTCATGATGAAAATGCTGGGGAGGCCAGAGAATTCCTCCCCTTAGAAAGGAAATGTGCTATTTGATCCAGTCTCAATTTCACTTTTGCTTTGAGCAGAGCACATGCATTCAGCTCTGCTGCTGATGCATGGTAGCACACTGCTTAGCACTGTGGCTTCAAAGCACCAGGTTCCCAGGTTCGATTCCCGGCTTGGGTCACTGTCGGGGCAGAGTTCTCACGTTCTCCCTGTGTCTGCGTGGATTTCCGCCGGGTGCTCCGGTTTCCTCCCCCCAAGTCCCGAAAGATGTGTTGGGTTCGGTGAATTGGACATTCTGAATTCTCCCTCTGTGTACCTGAACATACACCGGAGTGTGGAGACTAGTCGATTTTCATAGTAACTTCATTGCAGTGTTAATGTAAGCCTACTTGTGACAATAAAGATTATTATTATTATAACCTTTATAACTATGTATAACTGTTTAGATGTGCCTATCCTTTATGAGCGAACGGTACCTTCTGTCTTGTGCAGTAAATAAGCCCGAAGTATTCCATTCTAATAACACAACACGGAGAAGCACATCCAAAAACCACCAATTGCAATTTGCTGTGTTGGTGTTCTAACTCTTTAATGCTCCAATATATTCCGAACTGCCAATAGAAATCTCTAGGCTGTGGTTGTTCAGGTGGTGATGTGCTTAGCAAACCTCCTGTTCTTCCATTTTTGTTCATGAGCAATTAAGTGAAATGTAATTTTCTCCCCCAGTTGTGCTCTTTTCCCCTGAAAATAATGATTGTTGTGATACAGTTTCATGGTCCCTTCGCCCAAAATGATCATTTCTCATGTGTAAACTTAGATTTTTTTGCATGGCTTGGGATATGACTTATCCTACCTTTTGCCCAAACTTAACACATACCTTTAATATTAGGAGACACGAGATAATGATCACAGGCAAGATCTCTGCCCTTATTTACCCCCTTCCTTCCCTAGTTTAGACCAATCGGACTCCAGCTGAGATCTAACTTGGCACAGACGGCTTATGAAAGGTTGGAGCTCAATTCCATACGTTAAAGCAATCAGGAAAGTTTAATGGCCACAAAGGCATCTGACGCTGATCTGAATTAAATAGTTGTGTTCTATTTTCTCTTTAGTACAAAATCCTGTCATTTCACAACATTTAAAAATATAATTGTTTTGTTTAATAACAACACTGAGTCATATTAATGTCTCAACTTCTAGCCAGTAAAAATGGTTCTTTGCAAAAAATCTGAGGAAGGTTGCGTTCCCACCAACATATGTGTGTAATTTACCTGAGGGAACTCCTCAGTAAAATAGTTTAGATTTATTGGAAGAGTATTGGCTGTGAATTTAATGGCACATAATCAGTCCCAGACGCACTTAGCATGAGCAGAGGAGCTGATCGGTGCCAACAGAAGTTGATATAATTTACATTCTGTCAAGGATGTCACAAGACATTACTGCAGCGGTTCATGGATGTGTGTTAACACCAATTGAAAACAAAAGGCAGTATCTAGATCTACCAACATACGCCATCTGGGGTATACGAGTCTGAGATTTTCAAATCCAGTTTGAAATTACACAATGGTGAGATTGTCATGATTGAAAGTTGATTCTGCCGGGAGCCAGTTTTGATTTTTTTTTTGCCAGCCAGACTTCAAAAGCTGATTGCATGAATCATTCTGCCAAAACGTTTTCGGCATGACGTCATTTTCCGTGGTGCCGTAGCAGAAGCAGAATGCTCCTCGTTATCACATTTTCGCTTCGCCGTGTGTTTTCGGCCTCACTTTTCTCTTTTCCCAGTGACTGTGCAAATTGTTTTGATTGTCAAATTCAGAGATGTTACAAAGTCAGTGGAAATCTTCCCACTCCACCATTTTGCGCTCTCCAGACAGATGAAAAGGTAGACTGAAATGCCTCTGCTCTGGCCGAACAATGTGCTTCCGCCCCACCACATCACTCTTGACTTTTTTCCATTTACTATTCCAGCCACCTTGGGGCCTCTCTGAGTGCAATTGCCCATAAGTTCTCATTTTGGAGGTCGTTCTGTGTTGTGGAAAATAGATTGGCGTTTCACAAAGTGGTTTCACAAAGGCCTTGTCAACCAACAAAAATAAGTTTCATCCTATTGGTCAAGGCTGGATTTGAGCAGAGTCACCAGAGATATACGGCTCCCTGTTTGTGTCTCGCTTCCCATCTTGCACCACTTCGGAATGTACGGATCCATAATTGGATGTAGCTCCACAAACACCAGAAGCCATTTGAATCTTGCCCAAGTGGCAATTTTTCAGGTATCCTGGATAATAAGGACATTGACACTGTCACCAGGGAGTCCTAGCACAGCCTGATCCTCTCTTCACCCAGCTTTTTTTTTTATAAATGTTTTTATTCAGTTTTCATATTTTATATTGAACAAATTACAAATTGTTAGGAGAGAAAAAGAACAAAAAAAACAAACAAACACGCAAAAATTAACATACATATTTACAGGTAAGCATCTTCGTAGTAGTAACTGCGCCCGCCCCCCCCCCCCCCCCCCCCCCCCCCCCCCTCAACATGTTTATTTAGTTTGGTTTTGGGCCTTAGCTAGCCATCGAACCCCCGTACCCAACCTGTAGCCCCCCCCCCCCCCCCCCCCTCCCGCTACCTTCCCCCGACTATTCTTCCTCTTGTACATTGGCCACAAATAGGTCCCGGAACAGTTGCATGAATGGCTCCCACGTTCTGTGGAAGCCGTCGTCCGACCCTCGGATGGCAAATTTGATTTTCTCCATTTGGAGAGATTCCGAGAGGTCGGACAGCCAGTCCGCAGCTCTGGGCGGTGCTGCTGACCGCCAGCCAAACAGGATTCTACGGCGGGCGATCAGGGAGGCAAAGGCAAGGGCGTCCGCCCTCCTCCCCAGGAATAGATCTGGCTGTTCTGAAACCCCGAAGACCGCCACTATCGGGCATGGCTCCACCCTCACTCCCACCACTTTGGACATAACCTCGAAGAAGGCTGTCCAGTACTCCACGAGTCTGGGGCAAGACCAGAACATGTGGGCGTGGTTGGCCGGGCCTCTTTGGCACCGTTCACATCTGTCTTCCACCTCCGGGAAGAACCTACTCATACGGGTTCTTGTTAAGTGGGCTCTATGTACCACTTTTAGTTGCGTCAGGCTGAGCCTTGCGCACGTGGAGGTGGAGTTGACCCTATGCAGTGCTTCGCTCCAGAGTCCCCACCCTATCTCCATCCCCAGGTCGTCCTCCCATTTCCTTCTTGTTGCGTCCAGTACGGTGTCGTCCCTATCTACCAGTCGGTCATACATGTCACTACAGTTCCCTTTCTCTAGGATACTTGCGTCCAGTAGGTCTTCCAGTAGTGTCTGTCGTGGCGGTTGTGGGTACGTCCTTGTCTCCTTTCATAGGAAGTTTTTGAGCTGCAGGTACCGTAGCTCGTTCCCCCCAGCTAGCTGAAATTTCTCTGTCAGTTCGTCCAGTGTTGCGATCCTGTCGTCCGTGTATAGGTCCCTGACTGTCAGTGTCCCCCCGTCCTGCCTCCACCTTTTGAAGGTGGCGTCAGTCAGTGCTGGTGTGAACCTATGGTTGTTGCAGATGGGAGCCCTGTTCGACATTTTGGTCAGGCCAAGTTGCTGCCGCAGTTGGTTCCAGGATTGGAGGGTGGCTGTCACCACTGGGCTGCTGGAGTGTTTTTTGGGTGGGGATGGGAGTGCTGCCGTGGCGAGGGCCCGGAGGGAGGTTCCCATGCAGGAGGCCTCCTCCGCACGCACCCACTCAGCCTCTGGCTCCTGGATCCATCCCCTTACTCGCTCGGCTGTTGCTGCCCAGTGGTAGAATTGTAGATTCGGGAGGGCTAGCCCTCCCCTGGTTTTTGTTTTTTGTAAGACCTTCTTTGGGATCCTAGCATTTTTACCCCCCCATACGAACGCCATGATGAGTTTGTCCAGCGCTTTGAAAAAGGCCTTGGGGATGTAGATCGGAATGGATCTAAACAGGAAGAGGAACCTGGGCAGTACGTTCATTTTGATCGTCTGGACTCTCCCCGCGAGGGAGAGTGGGAGTGTGTTCCATCTTTGCAGGTCCTTTTTAACTTCCTCCGTCAGGCTGGTGAGGTTCCATTTGTGCATCCCTTTCCAGTCATGGGCTATTTGGATCCCCAGGTAGCGGAATTTATGTCGGGCTTGATTGAACGGCAGCCCCTTTAGTGCTGCCCCCCCCCCCCCCCCCCCTTGCGGGTGTACTGGGAAGATCTCACTTTTGCTCATGTTGAGTTTGTAGCCCGAGAAGGCTCCAAACTCTTTCAGGAGCGCGATGATTCCGTCCATGCTGCTTTGTGGGTCCGAGATATAGAGGAGCAGATCATCCGCATAGAGTGAGACTCTGTGCTCTCTACCTCCCCTTCGGATCCCCCTCCAATTTTTTGCTGCCCTGAGCGCGATTGCTAGCGGTTCAATTGCTAGTGCGAACAGCAGCGGGGACAGTGGGCATCCTTGTCTGGTGCCCCTGTGCAGCTGGAAGTATTGGGAGTTGGTATTGTTGGTCTGTACACTCGCCATGGGAGCGTTGTACAGGAGCTTTACCCAAGCGGTGAACCCTGTTCCAAGCCCGAACCGCTCCAGTACCTCTATGAGGTATTTCCACTCGACTCTGTCGAAGGCCTTTTCTGCGTCCAGGGAGACGATCACCTCTTGTGTTCTCTCCCCGGAGGGGGTCATTATCACGTTCAGCAGGCGCCTGATGTTCGCGGTAAGCTGTCTACCTTTGACAAAGCCCGTCTGGTCCTCTGTGACCACCTCAGGTACACAGTCTTCTAGCCTCTTGGCTAGGATTTTGGCCAGTATTTTGGCGTCTGCATTCAGCAGAGATATGGGTCTGTATGACCCACATTCCGTTGGGTCTTTGTCTTTCTTAGGTATCAGCGAGATTGAGGCCTGTGCTAACGTGGGTGGCAACGTGCCCCTAGCTAGCGAGTCTGTGAACATCTCCCGCAGGTGCGGGGCCAGCGCTGTCGCAAATTTTTTGTAGAAGTCCGCCGGGAATTCGTCCGGTCCCGGCGCCTTCCCCGCCTGCATGGAGCTAATGCTGTCCATGATCTCTCCCAGTGCTAGTGGTGCTTCCAGATCCCGTTTTCTGCCCTCTCCCACAACTGGTATGTCCAGTCCGTCAAGAAACCGGTTCATCCCAGCCTTCCCCGTTGGGGGCTCTGAGGTGTACAGCTCTTGGTAGAAGGCCTTGAAGGTTTTGTTAATCCTCTCTGGTTCTGTTTCCAACGTGCCTCTGGTATCTCTGATTTGCGCAATTTCTCTGCTGGCTGCCTGCTTTCTCAGCTGGTGGGCCAACAGGCGGCTGGCTTTGTCTCCGTGTTCGTATAGGGCCCCGCGTGCCTGGCGGAGTTGGTGTACTGCTTTCCTGGTGGAGAGCAGGTCAAAGTTCCTTTGTAATTCTTTCCTCTCCGCCAGGAGTTCTACGGTCGGGGCCTCGGAGTATTTATGGTCTACCTCCAGTATGGAGTCGACCAGCTTCTGCCTAGCCACCCTTTCCTCCCTATCTCTTTGCGCTTTGTAGGCTATGATTTCCCCTCTTAGTACGGCCTTAAGCGCTTCCCAGAACGTGGAGGGTGAGACCTCCCCGTTTTGGTTGATCTCAGTGTACTCCGCTATGGCCTGCGCTATCCTTTCGCTGAAGGCCTTGTCAGCTAGTAAGGCACCGTCCAACCTCCATTTGGGGCGCTGGGCCCTTCCCGTCTCTAGCCGCACATCCATGTAGTGTGGAGCGTGGTCTGATATCACAATTGCGGAGTATTCCACCTTGTCTATCTCTGGAAGCACCGTTTTCCCCACCACAAAGAAGTCAATTCTGGTGTACACGTTGTGTACTGGGGAGAAGAAAGAGAATTCTTTCTCCCCCGGGTGGGCGAATCTCCAGGGGTCTACTGCTCCCATCTGCTCCATATAGTGACTGAGTTCCCTTGCCATGTTTGAGGTTTTCCCCGTTCTGGGGTTTGATCTGTCCGTCGTTGGGTCCTGTACACAGTTGAAGTCCCCCCCCATGATTAGTCGGTGCGTCGCTATGTCCGGGATTTCTGCCATGGTCTTTTGGATGAAGCTCGTGTCGTCCCAGTTGGGCGCATACACGTTAACTAGAACTACCGGCGCCCCATCCAGGGCCCCGCTGACCATGACATACCGTCCCCCTGGGTCCGTAACCGTCTTTGTCGCCCTAAACATTGTCCTCTTGCCAATCAGGATCGCCACCCCCCTGGCCCTTGCCCCATAACAGGAATGATAGGTTTGTCCCACCCAGCCCTTTCTTACCCGCAGTTGGTCCTGCTCCCTCAAGTGCGTCTCTTGGAGGAAGACTATGTCGGCCCTCATGTTTCTAAGGTGGGTGAGGACTCTAGATCTCTTCACTGGGCCGTTAAGTCCCCTTACGTTCCAGGTGACTATTCTGGTGGGGGGCTTCTGCCCCCTTGCTCCTGTGGGGTTAACCATATTTGTCCGGTGGACGCGCCCCTGCCCTCTGGGGTTTCCCTTTGTTAGGGGGCCGTCCAGGATGTCCACTATCACTGCTCTCCCCATGCGGTCGGGTCCCTGCGCTCCGGGGTTCCCCCTTGTCCCGGGGACACCCGCCATGGCCGTCCACTGTGTGTCCGCCACGCGGGTAGTCCCCTGCACTCCGGGGGGCCCCTTCACCCACAGACCGTACTGGGTGGGTGCTTGCAGCAGTTCCCTGTTTCGAGCCCTTGTCTGTGGCACTTTGTGGCCCTATTCCCTTTCTGGCCTCTTTTGTCCCTTCGTCCCTGCATTTCCCCTCCCTGGTCTCTCGCCCCCCGAGTGCCCCCCCCCCCCCCCGCTCTATCCCTTTCGGGGATACCCCTGTGTACCCCTCCATTGCCCCTCTCTCCCCCATTCCTGTCCCCATTTGCTCTCCCACCTTTAATGGGTGATCCCCCCCCTCCCCTGCCTGGCGCCTTCCCCCCTGTTGGGGGTGCGCTGCGGCCCTGCTCTGTTGCGCGCCCCCTTCGCTAGCTTTCCTGCTAGCACGGTGGCTCCCCTCTCGGAGGTTGCTGTCCCGCTTCCCCTCTCCCCTCTCCAGTACTCCCGTTCCCTCGTGCCGGGGCCTGGCCTCCCACCTGGAGCGGGCCCTTGGGCATTGGGTTGTTTTTCCTGGGTGTTCCTGCCAGGGGGGAGGGGGCTGGCTTTGCCTCGCCCCTCCCCACCCCCCCGTCGGCATGACGTATCTCCTTGCCATGGGCCCCTCGTCCCTACTTCCCATGGCGTTTTTCCAGCCCGTGCTCCTCGACGAATCTATTCGCCTCGGCAGGGGCTGTAAAGAAATATTCCTTGTGTTGGTATGTGACCCAGAGTTTTGCTGGGTACAGCATACCAAAACGTACTTTGTTCTTATAGAGAGCTGCTTTCGCTCTGTTGAACTCCGCCCGTCTCTTAGCTATGTCCGCTCCAAAATCCTCGTAGATTCGGATGGCGTGCCCGTCCCAATTGCAGGCTCTATTCTCCTTGGCCCAGCGCAGGATTGTCTCCCTATCCCGGTACCGGTGCAGTCTGGCTATAACTGCTCTCGGTTTTTCCCCTTCCTTGGGCTTCGGGCGCAGTGACCGATGAGCTCTGTCCATTTCCAGTGGGGTGGGAAAAGTTTCCCGCCCCACTAAGGAGCCCAGCATCGCAGCCACGAATGTTGTGGGATTTCTACCCTCTATCCCCTCTGGCAGGCCCACTATCTTAATATTTTGCCTTCTCGAGCTGATCTCCTGGTCGTCTACCCTGCCCTTCAGGCTCCCCTGTGTTGCACTCAGTTTCGCCATTTCCCACTCCAGGGACATGACCCGGTCGCTCACGTCAGTCGCTGCCTTCTCCAGCTCTTTAATGGTTGCCCCTTGGGCTTCCAGTATCTTCCCTTGGGCATCCACTTTCTCCTCCATTCTGGTCAGAGCCTGCTGCACCCCTGACATGGCCCTGGTCACTGCTGCCTGTGCTGCGGCCTCTGTGTCTGCTTTTAACTCTGCCTTGATTGCCTGCAGCTGCTCCCTCACCACCTCGGCAATGGCTTCCTTCCAATTCACGCCCCCCTCTAACCCCAGGGGAGAGGTTGCCCGCCCGTCCAGCTCTTTTGGATGCGGCGATACATTCTTCCCGCTGCTTCGCGTGTTGACTCGTTCGCCCAAGCTGGTTTGCCCTTTGCCCCGTCTACCTCCGGTGCCCCCTTTCTCTTGGGTCCCTTCTGGCATTTTTTTCTCCCCCTTCCCCTTCATCGTTTCTTCTCTCCTGGTTCTTCTTTTCCCCCTTTTCCGCACCCTATTTTAATTTTTATTTATTTATATATATATATATATAAAAATATATGTATATATTTTTTTTTAAAAGAAAAATTTATTTCCCCCCTTCTTTCCTTTACCCCTTTATTTCACCCCTTTTCTCTTTACCAGTTTTCTTTTGGGTTTTTATTTTAAAAAAAGAACAGAAATATAAGTCTCTTTTTTCTTTTGTTTTCTCTCCCCACTCGCCCAGGAGAGAGAGAGAGAGAGTCCCTTTGTCCTTGCCACGTGGTGGTCACTGCAGTTGGGGGGGGGGAGGGGCGAGTGGGCTGGGGCCCGCTGCTGGTTGGGGGGGGGGGGGTGTCCCCGCTGCTGGTTGGGGGGGGGGGTGGTGTCCCCGCTGCTGGTTGGGGGGGGGGGGGGTGGTGTCCCCCGCTGCTGGTTGGGGGGGGGGTTGGTGTCCCCGCTGCTGGTTGGGGGGGGGGGGGGTTGGTGTCCCCGCTGCTGGTTGGGGGGGGGGGGGGGGGGGGGTGTCCCGCTGCTGGTTGGGGGGTGGGTCCCCGCTGCTGGTTTGGGGGGGGGGGGGGGAGAAAAGAGGGCCCGCCGCTGCCGCACCGTTCCCGGCCCGCGTGGGGGGGGGGGGGGGGGGGGGGAGAGGGGTTGGACCTGCCGCTGCTGGGCCTCCCTGTCGCCGTTGCTCCTCGCCTCCGCCTTCCGCCGCCGCCTTCCGCCGCCGCCCGCTCCTCCTCCGCTGCCGCCCGCTCCTCCTCCGCTTCTCCTCCGCTGCCGCCCGCTCCTCCTCCGCTGCCGCCCGCTCCTCCTCCGTTGTCGCCCGCTCCTCCTCCGCCGTTGCCGCCCGCTCCTCCTCCGCCGTTGCCGCCCGCTCCTCCTCCGCCGTCCGGCCTGTCGGGGGGGTTCCTTCCTGGCGCTTGCGGGAGCCCCTCTCCCTGCGACCTCCTCGCTCGCCGCCCGGAAGTCGTATCTTCTCACCCAGCTTTTTGACTCAGGCACTTCCCATGATTTTTCTTCTTTTCCCATCTCTCTTACCAAGGCATGTTGAGGGCAATAATTTTGTAGATTGAGGAGGGAGCATTTGCTCACTATACCATTGAGGGAATTGTTCTGTCTCTAATCATGATTGCAAGTGCAGCAAGAGAAAATGTGGGAAAAATCTTCTCCGATCTGAGCAAAAGCTGATGTTGGGCGGAAAAAACGGTGTTGAAGCGCCGACGACAGTGGTGGATTTCTCCACCATATAGTGTGGCACCTAAGAAAAACGGCCTTGAAGTCACGGATTCCGCCAAGTATCACTGGTGGCTGGCCTGCCACACCATCAAATCAAACACCCGATGATCTGGGTGCCATTTTTAAAGCTGCCCCAGTGCACAGCTAGCAAAGAAGGAAACCATCTTCACCCAGGCTCCTGGAACTACCCAGGCACCAAGCTGGCACTACTGTCTTTCCCATGAGCCCTGCAGTCACCCCTGAGTTCCCCAGGAATACTGCTCGTCAGTTGCACACCTCCTGAGACCAGTCATGTTTCACAGAATCATAGAATTTACAGTGCAGAAGGAGGCCATTCGGCCCATCGAGTCTGCGCCGGCCCCTGATATCACGCCATTGTAGATGGATTTTTTTAATGTGGGGGGCTGATTCTGGCACATGACCCGTCACTGAGAGGGAGATGGGACGATCGCTTTCTGGTTTGACATTGTCGTGAACTGCAACTTTGGCCTTGTGATATTTTCTGCTTCCATCGCTGAAGCCGCCCGATGAGAATGGGCGCAAAACCCCAGTCAAAATAATTGTTTCCCATTCATTACTTAGTGTGCTCACAGCCTTGTCCATACAGGTTACAGTAAGAAATGTAACCATGCTTCCAGTGTAACTGCATGGTTGAACAGCCACAGTGGAAAGCCTCAGTTTTCGGACCAGATCTGTTATCAATAATCTCACTTTTCATGTGGAGCAGTATGATCAACCCTTAAGGAAGAGAAAATCAGCCAGGGCTGCTGTTGCTTGCTTATAATCCTGTAAATGTACGAGTGATGGTTGAGGATACGGTTGGAACTTGGTAGTTCCACCCTTGTGTTGAAGGAGCCTGCCGACTTTTCTTGTGAAGGCCCATCAATAAAGGAGATCCAGTTGAGTGATGTTCTGAGGTAACCAGTATCCATGGAACTGTAACTGTGCCCCAGGAAGAGTCAACTCCTTCAGGAGAGGGAACGGGGAACCAAATGCGAGATAAGAGAAAGAAAGTTTAGAACACAAAAAATCGTCATTACTTAACACTTTCATACTTCTTAGGCTTCTTTCTCTCTCCCTGCTGTTCCTCTTTTTTTTCACTTCTTTGATTCTTTTCCCTCGTCATCTGAATCCCTTGAATAAATACATATGTGCCATATAAAATTGAAAATGTTTGAGACACTCTGGCGTATTTTCTCAGCAACTATCAGCAGCTCTTTGACCTCTGCAGACTTGGCAGGAAGAAAAGAACGGGACTCACTGCAGTAAATGCAAGAAAATGCAGAAAGATGATCAGAACAAAGCGACAACTGGGGCAAAACAACACCTGTAGATGGCAATTACTCTGATGAAAGAAATTCTTTCCATTTTTCAATACTAAAAGTCCAATCAGAGAAGGGGTGAGCACCATGCAAAGTGGCAACAGGATCAAAACAGAGGATGCATAAAGGATAGAAAATGACAGCTCTCTCCCACCTCTTCACAAGCGAGGGAAGGCTTGAGCAACATGCCATCCAAAAACAGAAATCTCCCCAATATACAATGACTTCTCTCTATCTGGCAGACTAATAAAGCTCAAAAACAGTAAATCTCTCAGACAGATTATATTTTTCCCATAGTGAAGACATTTCTAAGTCAATTTGACCGATCGGCCTTCCCTCTCCGTTATCGTGTAACCATTGATGTCAATGGAATACATGAAGCTTGTGTGGAGATGGAAGCACAGATACACCGATGAATCAGTGGGGAATTGATGTGATGTTCAGTTACACAGACAGGGCAGATTTGAAGCTCAATCCCTGAACTATTTGGTATCAACCAGGTCAGCAGTTTGTCAGCTACAATTAGTCTTGGTGTCCTCTGGGGTAAAGATGGGGGGAAATCAGTCAGGGCTCCTGTTTCAGTTGCAAAGTGCAGGTGGATGGCTGTCAAGTGAGAAAACGTTCAGGCTGGGTTGTAATGTCTTCCATAATCTAACATACTGTCAACACTCACTGTTTTAACTGACGAGAGAAGAATAGTTACTTGCGTGCGGCACTGAAAGCTTATTAGCAGTCATGGAACCACATCTCATTAGCAGTTGACACCTTCAGGAAAAGAGGGAAACAAAAGAAAATGTTATTTTAGAACAATGGGCAGCCTGGGATTTCCATGAATATAAATATTTCCTCAAGGTCATTAAACTATTCCTCTATGGTGTGCATTTTATTTTCTTCCTTGTATTCCCCTCTATTTCTTACCTAATTGTTCTCTGTCCATATTTAGTCTGGCCTGTCTTTGTTACAAATGAAAAACATTTTGATCCAAGCTTATAACTGAAGATTTATTGTATAATGAAATGAAATGAATGAAATGAAAATCGCTTATTGTCACGAATAGGCTTCAATGAAGTTACTGTGAAAAGCCCCTAGTCGCCACATTCCGGCGCCTGTCCGGGGAGGCTGGTACGGGAATCGAACCGTGCTGCTGGCCTGCTTGGTCTGCTGTAAAAGCCAGCGATTTAGCCGAGTGAGCTAAACCAGCCCCAGGCTGCTCAGTGCTCAGCCCAGTCTTTCCGACTACATCATGAAGTCATTTGAACATATGGAACAGTATTTACTTTAGAAAATGGCTCATGGTCAAATAATTTATTTCATTGTGCGGTATAAAAATGATTCAGCTGAATTTATGCATTTGCATGTGAAGGACCTGAGGTATTGGGACTGTTATGAAGGATTATAATGGTAAATGAGGGAAGTCAAATGCTGGGGAAGTCCTCAAGGCTGCCTCCTTTTCCAGGAGGATTTCTGTCACATTGCTGATGTCGTAAAACTGATGGAGACTTCTGTTACTTTCCTTTCCCAGCCTGGAAAATTTTAACCTCAGAGTTGTCGATCATGGCGAGGGCTTTTCCCTCGAGTGAAAGTTAGGCATGTCTCCCAGCCTCATTTCATATCCCCACAAATTTGCTCTTTTCAGTCCAAGCCCGAACGCCTACCCACATTCCTGTGAAGTGAGAATTTTGGCCTCCCAGCTGCTCCCTCTCTCCTGGGTCCTGGCAGACTGCCTGTGATTGAGAGTTTTCTGGAACCTCTTAGAAACCCTTCCCCTCTCAAATCACATTTCCAACATGAATCACGTGGGCTTCGTATCCATTTAGAAATGCTGATTAGTTAACGGTGAGACCCCACCATTCTTTTATCTTGGAAGTAAATGGACTATTGTTTATAGTTTAAAATCATTTAAAACTTAACTCTTTATAACCCGACATTCTCAACACCTTCCGAGGACTTTGGAGATTGTCAGTCAAACCACTGTAAATACAAATGCTACTGCCATCGTCTCCAATTGTGAACACCTTGCACAGTTCCCCAGCAAAGCAATCCATGCCTACCTTTAATCTTTTTTTTTTTTTTTTTTATAAATTTAGTGTACCCAATCATTTTTCCAATTAAGGGGCAATTTAGAGTGGCCAATCCACCTAGCTTGCACCTTTTTGGGTTGTGGGGGCGAAACCCACGCAAACACGGGGAGAATGTGCAAACTCCACACGGACAGTGACCCAGAGCCGGGATCGAACCTGGGACCTCGGCGCCGTGAGGCAGCAGTGCTACTCACTGCGCCACCGTGCTGCCCCCTTTAATCTTTAACAGCCACATCATCCAGGTCTGTTGCCAGACAAACTTCAGCATTGGTCACATGACCCAAGAATTTTACCCTAAATTAAAGACACAGCCCCAAAACGTAACAACAATTATAATTTAAGAATCATAAAGACAGAAATCTATTCTGTAAATTTTCCAAAGTCTTCACATTATTCCTATTGTGCTGTGCCCAGAATGGGACACCCTATTCCAAAATAATTCAGAAAAACAGCAGAATGCCTGGACAAGAGTTATTGAATAAACGGCAACCAGTGCAGCTTTCCAAGGAATGGATCTTGCTGAATCTGTCTCATTAAGCTCTTTGAGTGACATACTCAACCTGTCCTGCCACCTTCAGTGATTTAAGTTCAGATACATCCAGGTCCCTCTGCTTCTGCACCTCTTTTAGAATTGCACTCTTTGTTTTATACACTATGGGCGCAATTTAACGCCCGCGATGCACCTGGCATGGATCTGGGCGCACCAGTTAAATCGTGGGAGAGACCAAAATTGGGATCCACGCTGGCGCAAATCGGTTTATGATTTAACCAGCCTGCTCCCGACGGCAGGTTTCCAGATCTCGCCCAAATGGGGCGAGACACCAATTAAGACCAATCTCCATCTCATTAGCGAGGTGTAAATTCAATCTAACGGCCTCCAGAAACTAACTGGATCCAAGGTGAGAGATCATGTGGGTGCCGTTTAGCACTGGACAACACAAATGTGGACTAGGTGTAACGGCACCTGGGGGAGTCTCCCAGGCCTTTGGCGACCCCTGGGTCGTAAGGAACAGGGAATGGTGACACGCTGGCTCTCCTGGCAATCGGGCATCTTGGCACTGCCACCTGGGTTCTGCAAATGTGCCCGGATGGCACAGCCACAGTGCCAAGGTGACACTACTAGAGTGCCAGGCTGGCACTGCCAAGGTGCCAAGCTGGTATTTGTGCATGCGTGCAATCGGGCAGGAGTTACCCACATGAGTGTTTGGGGGTGGGGGGATGTCGAGTATCTTTTTGGGTGGCCTTGGAGATCGGGACAAAATTAGAAAATGGTGGGAAACACATGGCTAAACACGCTCATTAGGGTATTTTGTTCCCTTTTGGAAGAATCTTGCTCTGAGTGTCATTTCAGGTGGTTTGGCTAGGAATTTCTCCCCAGCTCTGTTGATGAGTTCCCCACCACTATGCACCCACACTTAAGGCGGGATTCTCTATCCAGTGAACCCAGAATTGTGAAACTCAATCGGGAGGAGAATAATGCGTCCGCCGAAAATCGAGGCCGGCATCAGGCGCCGAACGGAATGCCATTGGTGCCTCAACAATGGCGTGAAATGCGTTCCACACTGCACACAGGTGTGGGCATGCAAATTGTACAGTAAAGCCTATTGGCATGTCATTAACAGGCCCAATCTGATATTCTCTGGGCCTCCCATGATGCCCCGCCTCTGCCAGGTGGAATTACCGATGGCGAGGTTCACCTCTGGTATTGAAAATCAGGAACCGGATGCTGTGGTTGCTGAGGGAGAGAGAAGATGTATGAAAAGTGCCCAACATCGTTACAGTGTGCTGACAGTTGGGCCACTGGCCGGGGGGTGTATCTGCTGGGGCCGGAGGAGGAGTAGCTGGAGGCGGCCAGGAGGTGGGTCGTGGGATCGAGGTGGCCAGACACAGACCACCACTGTCAAAGCCTGCAAGGCAGCCATGAGGCTGTGCACGCCGCTGACTGCCCACTGTGAACTTAGCTCCACAGGTTGTATGGGTGCCTCCCCAAGCCACCCCCCTAGGTACCCTCTGGACCAAGCCAAGCCATCAACAGACTAGGCATGCTCAGTGCAACCAGTGCCATCTTCTTGACTGGGATAAGGGTGTGTGGGGAGTGGGGTGCTTATATGCAGCCCCTGCTTGTCAGGCTCTCCAATGACGATCCCAAGCCCATCATATCACAAGCTGACTGGCATTTGAATTGCACTAGTTCCACATGGCGGGCAGCACGTTAGCATTGTGGATAGCACAATCGCTTCACAGCTCCAGGGTCCCAGGTTCGATTCCGGCTTGGGTCACTTTCTGTGCGGAGTCTGCACGTCACCCCGTGTGTGCGTGGGTTTCCTCCGGGTGCTCCGGTTTCCTCCCACAGTCCAAAGATGTGCAGGTTAGGTGGATTGGCCATGATAAATTGCCCTTAGAGTCCAAAATTGCCCTTAGTGTTGGGTGGGGTTATGGGGTTATGGGGATAGGGTGGAGTTGTTAACCTTGGGTAGGGTGCTCTTTCCAAGAGCCGGTGCAGACTCGATGCACTGTAAATTCTATGGCGCTGGTGCTAGCCCATTAACGTTTCCCGAATCGCTCTGGGACCGTTTTCGGGGCTGTGTTACACCCTCGATTCAGTTCCGGCATCAGCACTTAGTCTCTGAAATGCAGAGGAGGGATCCTAACCCCGATCCCTCGGGAACTCCACTATAAACTTTCCTATTGTGTGAAAAACTGAAAAACAACCATTCACCACTACTCTTTCTTATCATTCAGACAGTTTTGTATCGATGTTGATCCTGCCCCTTTTATTCCGTGAGCTCTAATTTTTCTGAAAAATCTGTTATGCAGCTTGGAAGTCCATGTACGCCCTCCTCGACTTGCTTTGTTGCCTCATTAAAAAACTCAATCAAGTTAGTTATTTGCCTTTAATTAATCAGGCTAGCATTCATTAATTAACTCGATTTTGCCAATGTGATTACTAATTTGTCCTGATGTATAATTTCTCGAAGCTTCACCGTCACTAACCGGCCTGCAGTTGCTGAACTTACCTTTGCACCCTTTTTTGAACAAAATATAAAATTAGCAATTCCCCAATCATCTGGCACCACCCCTTGTCTAAGGAAGATTGGAAAATGATGACCAGTGACTCTGCAATTTCCACTCTTATTCTCCTGGGATGCATCTCATCTGGTCCTGATCCCTTATCAACTAAGTACAGCAACTTATCCAACACCATTTCCTTCTCAATTTGAAACCCTTCAAGTTTCTGATTATCTCCTCATTCAGCATAACCTGCGCAGGGGCTAAAATACAATGCAGGTTAATATTGAGCAAGTCACTCTGTATATTCCCTGAAATTACAGTTGCACTGCGAAGTAATTAAACAACACCAAACCGGGAAATGGGTGGACTGTTGACTTGGAACAAAGGGAAGGAGCTATCAGAAATACATTAGTAAGCTAAAACCTCCATCCTTGGAAAGGGCTTTCTTAA
Source organism: Scyliorhinus canicula (assembly GCF_902713615.1). Taxonomy (NCBI): domain Eukaryota; kingdom Metazoa; phylum Chordata; class Chondrichthyes; order Carcharhiniformes; family Scyliorhinidae; genus Scyliorhinus; species Scyliorhinus canicula. Next base: position 75,625,772 of record NC_052149.1, on the reverse strand, counting down.
GAGAGACTTCATTCAGGTGATTTAATGTTGTCTTCAACCTTGGAAAGGGCTTTCTTAAGAGAGACTTCATTGAGGTGATTTAATGTTGTCTTCAGCCTTGGAAAGGGCTTTCTTAAGACAGACTTCATTGAGGTGATTTGACGTTGTCTTCATTCATTGTTTGTGTGCCAGTTGACTGCCTCAGTAACAGTGACTGGGCTTCTAAAGTAATCAATTAGCTATGAAGTATTTTGTAAAGTCCAGTAGTTGTGATTGGGAAGTCGTGTGGTGCAGTGGTCATGTCCCTACCAAAAGCTCTGGGTTCAACTCCCACTTCAGGTCTTGATGACCATGGAAGGTCTCTTCATAATGTAGCCAAATAGGTTGATAAACTCCTTCCAATATGCCTGGTGGCAGGCAGTAATGAGCGGGAGAGTCTGTCAAACTGCAGTAAGTTGCCATGCTTTGTCATGGACAAATCCAATGGAAGTCCATGATCATCAATGCCTGCTTGGAGCATGGACTTGAAAGAGGAAGAGTGGTTGTGATTAAATGCAAGTTCTTTCTTCGATAGATAATGTGCAGGCCAGAGAAATACAATTGGAAAATTTGGGATAGATATTGTGAAGTAGTTCCTTACAGCAAAGGAAATAAACAGCTGGAAGTATGGCAGCAAGAGTATTTGAGTCAGGACAATGGATTCATTTAAGAAAGAGATAATTTCTGTAATGGGAAGATGACAGTATTGGTATTCAGCAAACAAGAGGCCAAATGGCTGAAGGGCTACAGGATTTGCATCCCAATCCATCTTGTAATCTGACAAATATTATGTACTTAAAAGCTCCATAAACTTTACTCAGACAAGAACTCCCAACAAAAATAAAAATTCTAAGATATTCTGTTTTTTTTAAAGAAATGATTACATAATTCACTGCTTATCCTCCTCGAAGTTTCCAACAACATTCATATTCTGCTAATAAGGAAGTGAAGTTTAAGGGAGCATTTTAGACATGCGTGCAATGGAACACAACTGATTGAAGCTGTCTCTTTCTTTCACTGATTCAGGAAACGATTGCCAGATGCAATCCCTGCATAGTGGAAATGCCTGTTTGAACTCTTCTAGGGCACTTGTTCAAGCACGGTTTGTTTATTCTCTTGTCTATCATTGATATTCTCTGATGCATTAAGATAATAGAATTTTTGGCATCAGATTCACCCATCACCACAGAAAGTTCCCATCTATGAGGTGATGAATTGAAATAGTTCCTGCAGTTTGGTAGGTCATAAGTACCCTGGAGCAGATAAATACTGAATAAAATTCAAAACAACTACACATCACTTTGAGCACTCAAGTTTCCTGGATAAATATGCTGAACCTTTGCAGCCCTGTGCACTTTACGTTGTTACGGGTTGTCTTTGAAGCAACCTTCAGGAGGTCAAACACACCAGCTGACTTAATGGGAAACCCTCGCTTCTGATGGGTAAAATGGCAAAGGCTCATTTGGGAATGCATCGAGAGACTTCGCCAGGAACATACAGAGACAAAGTCGAGGCATCAGAGGGAACACACAAACCTACAAACAATCAACTACCATGCCTTTCAAGCACCACCTGCCCCATTTGCAGCAGAATCAGTAAATTACCTGTTGGAGCCATTTCAGAACCCATCAAATTAGAGTGGAAGCACATCATCCTCAATCCCAAGAGACTACCTAATAAGATGATCTTGTTAAAGTGTTGCTTGCTAAGATTTAGTAATGTTCCGTTAATGATTTTCAAGCATAAGGCAAAACTTTTAAAAAGATCTTCCTCTACTTAAGTGGATAAACACAGTTCACAATGATAAAGAAAAGCAAAGTCTCCAGTTCAGTTGGAGTTAAGTTGCTGTTGTCAGCCAGCATAATTATGCAATATTTCCCATAATATGTGTGGGCTGGGGGTGGGCGCAACAGAAAAACTAAATTTGCCAAGGGTGTTTGTTCCCGATCACCATCCCAGTGACTAGATTAGAAATTGTTTACCTGGACAATTCAGTATTGCACTTGCCCCAGAGCTAAGCTTAGCTCACACTATATTTTTATAGAATATGTATATCAATATGGCTACTTCCTAAAATAAGAAAAATCTGGACAAAGACTTTAAATAGGCTGAAGCTGTGTCTGCCTGTAATCCCAAAAAAGGGAACTTTCTGGCAATAGCAGAGAAACTGACCCCTTTTCATCTCTGAAGACCCCATTGCTGCAGAGATCAAATTCAAAAGGAATTATACAAAGGCCACCTACATTTCCTAAGCCAGGCCTGACCAATGGGGATAGTTGGTCTGATCAGACAAAGGACCCTGCATCTTTCCTTTCAAATTCTTAATAGTTGTATATTAACAATCTCAAGAATCCAGACAAAGGATTATACACTCTTTGTCAAAGCCAAAGTGGAGAAGTAGGAATCAAGCCACATAATAATAATAATCGTTATTGTCACAAGTAGGCTTACATTAACACTGCAATGAGGTCACTGTGAATATCCCCCAGTCACCACATTAC